>NW_024425897.1:9048055-9209831 GCF_017311325.1 Ursus maritimus
GGGACGGGGAATAGGTCTCCCTCCTTCCCCTGCTTCCCAGTCACTCAGATGCCTTTCCAGAGGCAACTGTTTATCCGTTACTTACTTCTCCTTCCACACATAGTTAATGTGTTTGCAAACCCTCACGAATCTCTTGTCTACTTACCCAGCCCCCTCCATTGTAACATACCATATGCACATTTTTTTCACTTAGCAGTATAACTTGGAGATCATCCTATAGAAGTTCATAGAGTGCTTGTTTATTTTTTAAATGGCTATTGAATATGAGTCTTATTATATATTAAGTGGGTGTACCATAATTTATTTAACTAATTCCCTACTGATGGACAGTAGGTTGTTTCTTGTCTTTTACTATTAAAAACAGCGTTGCAGTGGATATCCATGTCTGTTTTTACTTAGCACAGATATCGTCTCTTTAGGTACTAAAGGATATGTTTACGGATTTGAAATCCCTATACTTCCCTCTTTGGTCCTATAAATAGAACATTGATGGTGGAACATTTCCCAAAGCTTTGTGCGGTTTTTGGCCTAAGTCGGTGAAATTTGCCAAAGGTCTGGCAGCTTTAACTGATGCTAATATACCTGTTCGTGGTTATTTTCATCTGAGCTGCATCTGATCAGTAGAGAAAAGAACAAGATAAGTTACACTCAGGATGGCCTAACTAGGGATGTGCCACGAAAAAGAATGAATGGGTTTGACTTCTCTTCACTCCTATCACTCGATCCAGTCCTTGGTCCTAGCCAATGGGTCTTATCTCTTATTTGAAGTTATTTTCTTTTTCTTTTCTTTTTTTTTTTTTAAGATTTTTATTTTATTTATTCGACAGAGATAGAGACAGCCAGCGAGAGAGGGAACACAGCAGGGGGAGTGGGAGAGGAAGAAGCAGGCTCATAGCGGAAGAACCTGATGTGGGGCTCGATCCCGGAACGCCGGGATCACGCCCTGAGCTGAAGGCAGATGCTTAACCGCTGTGCCACCCAGGCGCCCCTGAAGTTATTTTCTATCTCCCCTCACTGCCCATCAGACTTTGGTGAAACTTATTAACTACTAACTACTTCATTACTATCTCCATTTCTAAACAGCTTTACAACTGGTGAGAGATGAATTGTGTTACCTTTGTGTGGCTGGCCTGTGTTTTATTAACCATGTATTTCTTTAAAGAGGGTTTTAAAAAATTGAAGCCAGTTTCTTTTTTGACCCTTGTCTGGATTTTTGCTGCAGTCCTTGAGGGGAAGGACTGTTGCCCTTCTTCACGTTCGGAATTTATTTTGGTCCCACGAAGACCAGTGCTCCTAAGCAGCTGTTAACAAGCAGCCCCAAATGTCTGAAAAATGGGAGGGATACAAAACGATGAGCTTATCACTTATTCATTTAGTCATTAATTCATGCAACAAATATGTATTGAGTGCCTACTCTGGGCCAGGCAGCCTTGGCCTAAGTCAGTGATCAAGACAAGATCCTTGCCAGTATAGAGTTTGCTCTCTGGCATGTGTGTATGTGGGGCGTGGAAGAGAGACAAAAATAAGTAAGCAAATCATTTAGTAGGTTAGAAGGTGATAAATGCCACAAGGGGTGGAGAGCGGGGGGCAGGCCAAGGGAGACTGGGATTTGGGGAGAGGGGGCACACTGCCATTTTAAATAGAGCAGCCTGGGTCCCGAGGGTGTGAGATTTGAACTAAGCCTTCAAAGAGCAGAAACTAGTCTTACACAGTATCCTGTGTGTTTGTATGTGTGTGCGTGTTTTCATGAAAATACCACTAATGACTTTGAAATTTTTTTAACAACTGTATTGAGATATAATTGACATACCATTAAATTCATCATTTTACAGTGTATAATTCAGTGGGTTTTAGTATATTTACAGAGTTGTGCAACCATCAGCGTTATCTAATTCCAGAACATTTTCATCACCCCAAAAGAAACCCATTAGCAGTCACTACCCATTCCTGCCTCCCTCCAGCCTCTGGCAACCACTAATTTGCTTTCTGTCTCTGTAGATTTGCCTATTCTGGAAATTTCATATAAATGGAATCATACACTATGTGGTCCTTTGTGACTGGCGTCTTTCACTTACCATAATGTTCTCAAGGTTCGCTCATGTTGTAGCCCTGTATCAGTGCTTCATTCCATTATATGGATATACTGTTTTTGTTGACTTGTTCATCAGTTGATGCTGACCTTGAATTTCAAATATTGCAAAGTGTCATGGGTGGGCTGTAGTAATTGACTCTCCCCCTAATGACTGGACTGTGCCATTTAGGGGGAGATATCAGGACTGACGTTGCGCAGACCCAGCCAGCACTGGTTCAGCTTAGTTCAGAGGGAACTCACAAAGTCGCCGGACTCTGAGCTCTCCTTTCCTAGGTGCCTCCCTCCTAAGCAGAAACTCTGGGTGGTCCAAATGGGGCAATGCAGGTCCGTCGATTTTTTCAAGTGTATTTTCTATTTCACATTTTGAAAATATTTTTTCTACTTTAAAATGTAACCTTGGTAAGTTGTTTACCCAAGACAATACTCATTGCGTTTTCTTTTCGTCTTTTTAATATTTTGGGTGTGGTAGCAAGTAGAAGCAGATCATCCTAACCAAATATTTGCGAATATCTAAACAAAGCCATTTTGCTGAGAGAAGGAAAAGTCCACGGAGGAAGTGGGAATTGAATCTCAATTTTGAAGGAAGCGTTCGATTCTTATAGGACTAGACGAGGACAGAAAAGGCATGTTCCACAGGGGGACGGGAACTTGAAAGTTTATCTCCTGGGCGATTGGGGACCCCTGGACCCTGGAGCATGTATTTGGTACACTAATTTGGCAGCCATCATTCTGTGCATAAAGACCGATGGCGTTGGAATACTCTGGCCTTCTGCACACGGACAGTCTCAAAGTTTCAGAACCCCTCTTGGGGAGTGTTTGAGTTGCAGTCTCTGGGCTGGAGAAAGATGAACTCCATCAGAGTCCCATGGCTAAATGGCTCCCCCTCTGCCCCCCAGTTGAGTAACTGTCTTAGCGACACCCGGGCAAGAACCAGACGCGTCCCGACACGGCAGAGCTGCATACGGGGTCTTTTCCCATTCGATCCTAGAGGTGGGGGTGAGGGTGGAGAGCCGGGTGCAGGCTCCTGGGAACTGTGGATTGGAGCCGCAGAGCTGGGAAGGACAAGGCCGTAAGTACCGCACGGGACCGGGAGGCGTGGGGCCTCCAGAGAGAACGCAGTCGCCTGGCAGCAGGATGCTGTCTGGGTTCCCGCCGAACTCCGGCAACCGTGAAGAGAAATGTCTGCCGCCGGGGGCGGAGCTCGGACGAAGGGGTGGAGCTAGAGCGTGGGGGCGGAGCGAGGCTGAGGGGGCGGGGTACAGACGGAGGGGAGGGGGAGGAGCGAGGACGATGGGGCGGAGCAAGACGGCAGGCGGTGGGCGGAGCGAGAACAATGGGGTGGAGCGCAGGCTGCGGGCGAGGGGCGGGGCTGGGACGAGGGGGCGGAGCGAGCTCGGGGGCGTGCCCGGCCGTCGGGCCGCCCCCCGCCGCGCCCGCCCCGCCTTCCCGCTCCCCCCGGCGGCCGCCGCGGTCGAGTGCGGGGAGGGAGGGGAGAGCGGGTCACGACGTTGCCGGGGCGGGGATAACCCCTCACGTGGAGCAGATGAAAGGGCCGCGGCGCGACGGCCGGGGGAGCCGAGCCGAGCCTGCGACCCACAAAGCCGTCGCCGCCGCCGCCGCGATGGGGCTGTGAGGCGTCCGCCCGCGCTCGGTCCTCCGCCGGCCCGACTATGCCCGGCCGCGCCCGCCCTCCGCGCCCTCCCGCCGCAGGACCATGAGGCCGCGCTCGGGCGGGCGCCCAGGGGCCCCGGGCCGCCGCCGCCGCCGCCTGCGCCGCCCCCGCGGCCCCCGCGGCCGCCGCCTCGCGCGCCGCCGCCGCCGCTGCCGCTGCTGCTCGGGCTGCTGCTGGCGGCCGCGGGGCCCGGCGCGGCGCGGGCCAAGGAGACGGCGTTTGTGGAGGTGGTGCTGTTCGAGTCGAGCCCGAGCGGCGACTACACCACCTACACCACCGGCCTCACGGGCCGCTTCTCGCGGGCCGGGGCCACGCTCAGCGCGGAGGGCGAGATCGTGCAGGTAGCTGCCCGCCGCCCGGGCCCCGCGCCGCCGCCGCCACAAGATGGCTCCGGGGGCTGCGCCCGCCGACCCCGCCGCGGGCTGGCTGGCGGGCGGGCGGGAGGGGCGGCGAGGAGGCCGGCGGCATCCCTCCCCGGCCGGCGGGCGGGACGCGGCCTCTAGGGCGCCGCAGCGGGGGGCGAGTGCACGTGGGGGCTCGGCCGCCTGTGGGTCCGGGGGACGGGAGGGGGGACCCCGGGTCCGGATACCTACGTTTGGGCGGCCCCCTTGGGCCGGTTGCGCATTTCGGTTTGCCTCAGGTGGAAGTCCTGGAACTACCTGTTGAATGCCAACTTTGGAAAGATGAGTGATGAAGGATGGGGTGGCTTGTTTCAGGTCACAGGCTTTGCTTTCCATCCCTGCATGTTCTTTTTGAGAGTAGCCCGGTTTGTCTGCGGGCTGCACAACATTAGGTTCTTTCCTGGAACCTGTCTCCAGCTTCACCTGGGCGCTGACCCCCCTGCAGGGCTCTGGACAAGCAGCAGCAGGCAAGGAAGCAAGGGGAAGCTGGCCGAGGAGTGGGGATCGCGAGTGCCTTGGAGTGGCCGTAGAAGGCAGCCTTCGCTGCGTGCCTCAGATTACAGAGGGTGGGAGGGAGACTGCACGCTCCTGCGCCAAGGACTTCTGCGGAGGGCCTGGAAATCGGGAGACAGGGTCGCTCACTGACAGGGCCTCCCCACCTTGCTCCCAGTGAGAGAGCTCTGCATTCCAAAGGGAGCTGGCGAGGGGGAGCTTTTAAGCCGTGCCTACACTTTGGAGGAGGGACTGAGCTGAAGCCTCTGCGGTTGCTGAGCTGGGTAGATGCCTTCCCGCTTCCTTGGCTATGATTTTATCAACTTGTTAGTAGACTGCCAGCGCACTTATGGCGGTTAATATGCATGCCTCAGATGCGGGCGATTTGAAATGGTTGGCTTCATTTGGAGCCTTTTTGGAGGTGATGGGATGGCTGCAGGGCTCTAAGCTTGGGGCCCTCTGTGCTTTACTCTTGGATGAGTTATGAATGAAGAGAAGGGAAACTGTATGGATGATTGCATAGCAGCCTCTTCCTTTCCCCTCCCGTGGTGCATACTCAAAGCCCTGCGTGGATAGGACAGGGAGCTGTGCAGCTTGGCTCCTTAGAGGTGTGTCCTTACAAAGCTGGGGGAGGCACCCCTGCCGGGCGATTAATCAGCAGCATTGCCTCACAGGGCTCTTATCCCCATCTTAAACTTCTGCACGGTAAATAGAAGGGGAAACACATGTTTGAATCCTGTGACTACATATGTTAAAGGCTTTTGGACTTTTTTCCTTGCTCATGTTATAGTTATGGTCTTTATAAGCTTTAGAGAAGATGGTCTGCTGAAGATTCCTACACATTTTAGTGGCAGCCTTAAGAATAGTTTGAATCTTAAAGCTTGCTCCTTGAAACTCCTTGTTTCTCTTTGAGGCTTTCACTGTGACCTGATGGCTTTAGAAATGTTTGATTTACAGCCTTCTAAGAGAAAAGATGTTTTAACGTGGCACTTCACTTTTTGAAGGAGACTTTTGAAGTTTGCGATTTTTATCTGCAGTGTTTTAACTTGTGCTCTTTCTCCACGGTAGTTTGTCTGGGGGGCTCTCCATTATGGGTAGTGCTGGGCTTTGGAGATAATCTTGGGTTCACCATTTAATACAAAATTAGCAGTTTAAACACACCATTTGTAGCTATTTTATCCTTGTGAGTAGAGAGAGAATGTATGAATTTGGCAGAAGGAATCTGTTCTCTTTTGAATCTTTTCGAAGTGCTTATCTAACTCTTTTGTAGTCCATTAGCCTAGCCCCAACCCCCCCAAATGAAGTCAACAATTGCTAAGTAAAGAAAAATGACTTAAATGGTATTTAATAAGTTGACCTGTTAAGCACTCACTAATAGGAGTCCTTAATTCCTTTATAACTGCACAGTGTGTTGGTGAGTTTATCTGAGCGGTCTGAATAGTCATTTCTTGGTGTTCTCGCTCCATATCTTTAATAACTTTATTGTGGGGGCCTACTTGCTGAACCTCTCAAGTGCAGAGACGGAGCTCAGCACGGCTCTCAGGGCTGTGTGTGTACACAGGCTGGCATGGTTTTATTAGTTCTTCGAATACTGCTCGATTGAAGTAACTGGCGTGGCCCCTGTCAGCCCTGAAAAATGTTTTTGTAAGGGAAGCTGGTTTTTCAGGACCGCTGAGAGGGAATGTAACGTTTTGTATGAAAAGTGAGAATGTAGAAGAAACAGATTGGTGTTCAGCTTCAGATTCAACATGTTTTCTAAGTGCCTTGTCGAACTTTTCAAACCTCCTTTTATTTGCTATCTTAAAATAACCGTGCGTGATTTGATGTTTAGTATTTTATGGTCTTCAGAGCAGCGTTCATTTGCCTGTAACTAAACCCAAGTAGTGGCACTGAAGCAATTTTTGTGTTATTTCCACTGGGGTTCGGTAGCGCTGTTGTTCATGGTCAAGGGGAGAAAAAGACCTGTTTGGGAGTTTCTTTAAGAATTCCAAGATAGGAAATTGGTTTGTATTACTGTTTTTTCCTACCTCCCTGTTGCATACAATGACGGGAGATAGCTTATCATAGTCTGCTTTGCCCCAGATACTTCTAATTAGAGTACCTGTTGGTCATTTGCATGGATTAGGAGAAGGGGAGACCTGGTTAAGAGAGAGAGAGAGAGAGAGTGTGTGTGTGTGTGTGTCTCAGTGTCAGAGAGCGATAGTAATTCAAACCTTGGATTAGTCACCAGGATTCTTGGTTCTCTCCTTGTGAGTTTTAGGCTTAAATAACTTTCCCAAGGTCACCAGTGTACTCTGTTAAGAAGAGAGATTTTTTTTTTTTCTTCTCTGACATCTTCATCTGTGAAAGTAGTGAAAACAGTGTGTGGATAGGAAATGCTATTAATTATATTACCTTATTTATTCATGCAGCACCGAAGTCCATTTGCTCATAAGAGTGTCAGGCACACAGTGGGAATGCTGGAGGAAATAATTACAGTGCTGTCATTCTGAAGTGTGGAACTTTAAAGCGTTCTTAGACATATTGATACATATTTCATCTTTGAACCAATTTGTTGCTATTATGAGATCATTATCTGAAACTTTCAGACTTGGCTGCGCAACTCACATGGTTAGTGATGTTAAATAGAGGCCTGATTAAGCTCTGGCTGGTGGTATGTGGACTGGTTAAACAAACAAAGAAAATTTGCATCGCTAGAGATGAAAGATTGTTTTAAAGTGGAAAAGCATTTTTTCCCCCTTGAAGTCAAATATTTAGAAACTCTTGAGAAATTCATTTGTAGAAGGACTCTGAATGATAGGTTTTGTGTAACTTTAAAATTGGCCTTTCTGTATCCTGGGTTAAATGTTGAATGGTCTTGAAAGCAGAGGAAAATTGAGAACATTTAAGAACTAAGCCAGCGCCTTTAGCTATGAGGGTTTGGGGGAGGCCGGGTGGTGGGTAAGAAGGGTGAGTGACATCCTTAAATATCCAATATTAACTAAGGGCATCACAGAGAATAATTTTAGGAAATTAATTCCTCTGCCCTATTTCCCTGTCAGTGTGTTTTTGCAGTTCGGTATTTGATCAAACACTTCTTTTCATCTCCATTTTAAGTGAAGAGGCCTGCCTCTAAAAATTGACTTGGCCTCATAGAACAATTGTGTGCTGGCAGCTGACCTGGATTTACGCAGAAAGGGATTGCCGACTATCTTGTCAGAAGGGCCTTCATAGGTTAAAACCAAGCATTTGATTTGGGGGAAAACATTAGGGCTGTGTTCTGTGACCTTATGAATTCTTAGGGCCTCTTATTTTCTGCCTTGTTCTCTAAGATCCCAGGGGAGCTGTTAAGGCAGCGCTGAACAGAGATGCAGATGGGAGTGGGAGGTTTAAGCGTGGAATCTGCCGACCAGAGGGAAGGTGGTGATGGCCTCCATTTATTGTGTATGTGGCTCTGTGCCAAGCACATCATGTGTTTACTCATCGCCTCCTGACTTTAACATGGAATTAGCAACTACTGTTAACCCATTTTACAGTTGAGGAAGCTGAGCCAGAGCAAGGTGATTTGATTTACCCCAACCTCACCAGGCTAGCAAATGATAAAACCTGGATTGAAACCCGGGTCTGTCTGGCCCCTTTGCTCCTGTTTTTGCCAAATAACTAGAACTTGGCTGGTTAGGTTTGAGCATTAATTTGAGTCTAATTTCTAACAATCTAATATAGGGGTTCTTAACCTGAAGGTCACAGACTTCCAGAGGGGGCCTGTGAACCCTTGAAATTATATACGCAGTTACATACACAATGCATTTGTGAATGTGCTCTTATGTTTTCCTGAGAAGATGCACAGTTTTGCCCCTTGGGGGTTCTTTGATGCCCCTTCTCCCCAAGAGGAAAAAGAGAAGCACTGATCTAATACCCATCATATCGGAGGGTCCATCGCGAAGAATTTGGAGTGATGTGGGGCTCAGGCTGGCAAGAGTTGTAGAGAAGTCTGCAGGTTTGTGTGTCTCCATCGAGCATATTCATCTGATAAATATTTATCAAAACCCCATTTTCAGACACTGTATTGCTGTTTTTTGGAGTCCACAGTCTCTTACAGAGACAAACATATGTCTGGATAAATGATAATCCTTCCCAAGTGGGTTTCCCCACAGAATTGAGCCCTTAGTTCCCAAGACATCCATTGTCTATAATGAATTAACTTCTCTCTTGGGCATCCATCTGGTACTAGTTAAATGCATTATCCTTGGGTGAGGTGAGAAAATAGCCCCTCAAAGAATTTTTGCATTTAGTGCAAGAAGGTGGCAATCTGAATGCAGCATGTGGGAGAGCAGACTGTAAATGTGTTCCTTTTCATCGTTTCCTGGAAAATGGAGCATCTTTCGACATTGAAATGCCTTAGGAACAGCTCCTCACCCCTTCTCTTGTGGACCGTGGCCCCATGGGCATGGTCTGTTTGTTTTTGCTCATCCCTGGATCCATCCCTAGGTCCCCAGTGTCTGCCACTTACCAGACACTTAATAGTTGGCGAATGAATGATGGATTTAGAATGGACATCAGGCAGGCAATGGGTCTTAATGGACTTGAATAACTTACTTTGACGTTCGTGGCTAACACATTCTGGGATTATCTTTCCTTTTTGGTTGATATTTCCAGAAAGTTGCTTGATTTGATGGGAAGAATGGACTGCTCTCCGGTTCCGGTGGACCCATTGGTGTAACTGCAGGTTGTGTGAGCGCAGCCTGTGTGTGTGCATGTTGAGAGGCAGGATACCTGGCCTTGTAAGGGTCCATGGATGTTCTTTACTTGATAAAACACAGAGTACTGAGAAAGCTCTAACGTGGACAGCCGTAACGATGGACAGAAACCCACGGAGGAGAGTTGACAGCCCAGCCCCAGTGTCCGTAGAAATGACAGTCAAGGCTTGGTATTCAGAATCATCATTAATCTGAGTGTATGCCATGTGAAAACTTTGCTTCCTGTTGGTGTTTCCCAAGTCTGGAGAATGTGGATTTATAGTTCGTGACAAAAATGACATTTAAATCAGTCTTGATAATCAGAAGAACAGATTCAGCCCTTTCATGTGTACGATAAGGAGATCCAGAGAAGTGAAGTGCCTGGCCCAGGGCATGTGGCGAGTAGAGATGACCCTGATAACCGTTTGGGTCTCTAGGCTCCCAGGCTTGGAGCCTTTCTGTCGTTTTTGGTTGCACTTCAACTGACTGGGCCAGAGAGCGCAGATGCAGAAGCATGCTTTAGACTCAGGTGTATCATTGGGGAAAGCCAGACCTTCTTAAATTGTACTTTGGGTTTACATGGTGGCTCTCCTCCCCCCCCCTTTTTTTAAAATTTTTATTTATTTGAGAGAGCGTGCACAAGCTGGGGGAGGGGAGGGGCAGAGGGAGAGGGACCAGGAGACTCCCGGCTGAGCAGGGAGCCCAACACAGGGCTCGATCCCAGGAGCCTGGAATCATGACCGAAGCTGAAGGCAGACGCTTAACCCACTGGGCCACCCAGGCGTCCCCTAAATGGTTGCTTTTCTCCTCTGATTTAGATTTTGTGACTTGCTCAGTCTTTCCCTCTGTCAGAGCTTTATAAGATAGCTCCCGCTGTATCTGAGCCAGTCTGCTTCCTGTGTGTCAGGCTCTGGGCACGGGGCTGTGCTGAGATTTACTGGGCGAACTAGACAGCCTGAGATGAGGAAACCAAGCTCTGAGAGTGAAGGTACTTCCGACGTCACTGAGCATGTCCATAGTAGGGCTGAGATTCAAACCCAGGTCTGTGTGATTCGAAGCCGTTTCTGTTTTTACAAGATTGCTTCACTTGGCACTTGAGTCTGCTTGGGATGAGGTGATGGGAACTGATGGTGCAATTTGGAGTCAGGTATAAACTCAGGATCTCTGACCAAGAAGTGAGTCTGTAACTTCAACTGAGAAGACGCTGTACGCTTACAGAGATTTATTTCCCTACCTCCTTCTCTCATTCTAACTTGTTTTTCCCATGAGGGGCCAATCTACCAAGTTTGGGGAGAGGGACCAGTGACTTGAAGTATACAGCTGTCACTTGATGACTCGTCCATTTGTTTTTTTGGCTACTGGGAAAGTTGGAGTTCCAGAGACTTTTTTAAAAAAAATTAATAAAAAAAAAAAAAAAGAAAGGTGGAGTGGCCGTAAGTGTTCTGGCATTTAAGGGATTTCTGGTGTGAGACACACCTCCTTCCTGTAGCTGACTTTTTAGAGCCATTTTGAAGTCTGCATCACTTTCTCCAAAGAGATCACATCCCATGTTCAGCGCCTTTCTGACTTCGCACAGACTGTGTGTTCCCTCTTTGATTTAAAAGATGGCAAGAACCTAAAGCTGGGGATTCTCCCTGCTCGTTCCATCCTCCTGGCCATGAGAACTCATTGCAGGTGCTGTATTCCTTCTGTCGACAGACGCCCACTGTTGCCTTGTGTCCACCAGACCCTGGGCGAGGTGGGGGATCAGTAGGACCCTGTCCCCGCTCACGGGCAGCTGAGTGTAAGGGCAGCCAGTACGTAAACCACAAGTTTTCCACGGTAGGACACACGTACAGGAGACTGAGGGAACAGCTGGGGCAGGGTGCAAAGTTTAGGTCTGGGCAACCCATTCTGAAGAAACATGTACGCCAGGACATAGTATGTGGATTTGAGCCTTCTGGACTCTTCCGACTTGTTTTTTACCTACCTTTGAGGTTAAAGCTGATAACCCCTTTGTAGAGACGTGCCTTTTTATACCTGTCAAGCAGGATAGGGAGGAGGTAAAGGGTAGAATTCTTTGTTCCATTTGTAGCCTGAATGAGATGTTTTAAAAGTCTGACTTTTAGCAGCTCTGTTGACTCATGATAGTGTGAAGAGAATGAGGTCAGCTGGCCTATTGTGGTTCAAGGGAGAGCATTTTATTTTTATTACCCTTAAGATGTGTTTTAAGACTTGGTATTTTAAAAGAAAAAAAACAGACTTGGTATTAATCCCCTTCTCTCTCCAGCAGCCAGTGTGATGTGGTTGTTCAGAAACTCAATGTGTAGACTTGATTTGGTGAAAACAAACTTTGAGGATCCTAGCAGTTTGGTGTAAAAATGTATGTGGGAATGGGGATTTCTGTGGTGAAGCAGCTGCATTTAAAAAATATAAGGGGGGGGGCGCCTGGGTGGCTTGTTCAGTTGAATGTCCGACTCTTGATCTCAGCTCAGCTCTTGCTGTCAGGGTCATGAGTTCAAGCTCTGCGTTGGGCTCCATGCTGGACATGGAGCCTACTAAAATAAATAAACAAACAAATAAATAGATAAATAAGAGTAAAAGTCATGCTCAATTGTGTGTGCGTAAGGTCCTATCTAGTGCTGTAAGAATTTGATTAAAATCTGATTTTTTACTTGAATTGGAGTACGCTAACTTGTTAGAGGACATTTATTGAGTTTCTACTGTGGATACAGTGTAGAGAAAAACAGCCTTTTCTGCACCCATGATATAGCATGTGCTTTTGAGATGTTATTTCTGAGATTTCTCCTGTACAAATCTGGGCAGTTGAAATTTGCCTCTGAGGAAACTGAGGCTGGGAATCTAAGTAAGCATCTTGAGGCCACAGAGCTGGAATTGAACTTGGGCACCTAAAGCCAAGATACACTGACCTGCTTGCCTGAGGACTTGATGTATTTTGGTAGCTAAGGCAAAAATGTTAGAATAGATTTATTTCACATTGCTTCTAGTCAGTGCCCAAATCTTCCTTAAAAAAAAAAAAATCATCTGTAACTTACTATTTTTTTAAGATTTTAATTTTAAGTAATCTCTGCACCCAGTGTGGGGCTCGAACTCACAACTCTGAGATCAGGAGTCGCGTACTCTGCCGACTGAGCCAGCCAGGCGCCCCTGTAACTTATTTTTTAGTTGTACAAATAATACACGCTTATTGTGGAATGCTTGGAAGATACAGAAAAGTATGAATGAAAAAAATGAATCCCACTACCTAACGATAACCTCCGTTAACCTTTTGTGTTCCGGTACAGCTTTCCTTTCATTTTCCTGTAGTCTTGGAGGTATTCTAAAGAAAGTGTGAGAAAGTATTACTTGGTGCTATAACCCTTCGTCCACCTTGAGTATTTTCCTGTTGCTAAATGTTCTGAAACATTTTTAGTGTCTGCAGAAGAGTGGTTTTAGTTTATGCCCCCCCCACCAGGCTGGCATACAAGTTTCCACCTATTCCTGCTCATAACAGGTAGTGTCTGTTTCTAACAACAACAACAACAACAATCCAAAAGGCAACTTCATCCATGCGAAAGTGTGTGCATTTCTATTAGCGAATAGTAAAATGCTGGCTTTTTTCCTCTCCCATGAGGAGCTGAGTTGGGCTAATATCCGTATCAGAGGGAAGTTCCCCGGCGCGGTCTCTGGGTCCTCCCTCATCGGTGCATCTGAGCGTGACTCAGTAGCCGCAGGCTGCCCTTGGGTCCTGGGCAGGGAGAGGGCGGCTGTCCAGGCAGATGGCTGTGCTCAGAGGCTAGAGAGGACCTCACAGAAGGCCCCACTGTGCTGTCGGCACACCCCGTGGCAGCAGATTGTGGCCCAGGAAGGTGCTGCTCCTGCATTCCCATTTGGTGCCCTGCGCTTTCCCATAGAGCGGGATCTCTGCTTACGAACAGGCTAAGTTCAGAAGGGCCCTGTGCATCTGTCCTCTCGCCCCAAGTGACGCTGTCAGTTTGTGGTGGGCAGAGAGGCAAGGAGAGCCAAGCGCCAGATCACCAGGGCTGCATTCAGACAGCAGGACCAACGGCTGAAAACAGCTTCCCGGTGTTTTCTTTGATCCCTGTTAAAAATCTAGACATTTTACATAAAAATCTCGGGCTGTGGCTCTTCTTGCAAAATTAAAAGATCCGGCAACATTGGGTCCGCTTTTCTGCACAACAGCAGCCTCGCCTGCCCCCATGGAGGAGCAGCTGTGCCCATCAGATGGGACGTGGGTCCTCCAGTTCAGCGGCCTCTATTGCGTTGCTTTGGTTTACTTCACTCACTGGGAATTACATTTACCCACGCCTGGCCCCTGCGGGCACTGGAGTTCGCCATCCTTTCTCTGAAAGTTCTGAAGCTGAAAGCGTGTTTTTTTTTTTTTTAAAGACTTTATTTATTTATTTGTTTGAGAGAGAGAGAGAGCACGAGCAGGGGGAGTGGCAGAGGGAGAGGGAGAAGCAGACTTTCCGCTGAGCAGAGAGCCTGTTGCTGGGCTCGATCCCGGGACTACGGGATCATGACCTGAGCCGAAGGCAGATGCTTAAATGACTGAACCACCCAGGCGCCCCAAAGCTGAGAGCATTTACGTGGTGCTTGGTGAGCTTCCTTTCATTCCCTCCTCAACCATGCACTGTGTCTGATGCCCACTTTTGGCGGTCTGACGATGCCTCAGTGGCCCCCACGAGCCTCTGGTTACACTGCCAGGGAAGGCTGAATGGCCCTGTGGGACCAGAGTGCTCTTTTTGCTTTGGTACAGGGGCTTCCATTTTCTCTGGTTCTTCTTGAAGGCTGACGTTGTTTGACCTGTGTCTTCATGAAGATCTTTACGCCTCTTCTCTTTTTGCTCCTTGGTTTCTTTTGACCTCTAGAGTTCCTGTTTGAACGGAAGGGCACCCTGAAAATGCTGTGGCTCAGCTGCCCTTTTACAGCGGGGGGACTGTGGGCAAAGGCCTCCAGCATTTAGTCACAAGAGAAGCTGCGATTAGAAGTGTGGTCTTGGGGCTCCCCAGTGCTGGTCTTTCTCGGACAACATCCCACTCTGCTGGTTGAGTTCTGGAAAATCTTCCATGTGCCTGGTGGGTTAGGGTCCCCAGTGTACTTTCACTTGTATTACTATCTTGTTTCTTCTCTCAGCTGGGAGTGGCCTTCCCTGGATTCTGCCCCAGAAGGCCGGCCAGCTGCCGTTCAGGTTGTCCTGGTGGCCAAGGTTTGTCCCGTACTTGACATAGACTGCTTTTCTTTGTACCTAATTGTACACTTTTTTTTTTTTTTTTAAAGATTTTATTTATTTATTTGACAGAGAAAGCCAGCCAGCGAGAGAGGGAACGCAAGCAGGGGGAGTGGGAAAGGAAGAAGCAGGCTCCCAGTGGAGAAGCCCGATGTGGGGCTCGATCCCAGAATGCTGGGATCACGCCCTGAGCCGAACGCAGACGCCCAATGACTGCGCCACCCAGGCGCCCCCGAATTGTACACTTTTACTTAAATGCATGTGACGCGTGTGTTCAGCGCCTTTATGCAATTTTTGGAAATGACACAAGGTACCCAGAGATTTGTCATCTTTTCAGAAAGTGCCTCAGTGTTGGAGTCGGTGGTTCACAAGACAGCCAATGGCATGTAAAGAATGTTGCAGTCTTGACTTGCGAAGCCTTTTCAAAATCGCAATCAAGGCAGCCTGTGGCCAAGTCAGAGGGAAATGGTGCACTCAAGACGACGCTTGATTTCCTCTTTCCTTGCCGACCTTCCCTCTTTATGCCTTGCATTCTCGCTCTTTGAGTCCGTTCTTCCTTTCCCCACCAGATTCATCTTTCCGTGGTAACCTTGGATCTTGTCACAACCTTGATCAAAATCTTTCAGTACCATCGCGCTGTTGACTACCTAGCTGACTACACAGGTGACCTGGGCCTTAAGTCTCCCTCTCATCATTGCCTCTGGGCTGCAGACCTGGGTCCTTTGCGTTCCACCCTTGTTCCCGGAGTGGGTCCTGGGTTTTCCTTTGTGTCTGTCGTTCCGAGTGCCCTTCTACTGTAATACATTTCTATGCCCCCACATTCCTGACCCTGCCTTTCCCTCTCCCAGGGCTCTCACCTGCACTGGGGTCATATGTCCGTTCCTTCCCATCACACATTTCCTATTCCACAGTGTGTGCCTTCGAACTAAAGTGCTCTGTCCTTCACTCGGCAGCTGGCCTTAAATTCCTTGTTGTAGTTATTTTCTTGTTCATGTTTTCTTTTCCCCACGAGATCACAGCTCCCAGTAGATAGGGATTGTGTTTCAGTCATTCCTTGCAATAGAACTCTCAGATATTTACCAAATTGAAATCCTTCTTTGAGATCGTGAACTTAGTGATGGGGATGTCAGTGTGGCCGTAAAAAGACTGGGCTTTTTTGAGGGAGAACTTTCTATGATTGTAGAAACGATTCACAAGCCACTTGCAGACATGGGTGTGTCCTAGGGCTCTTCCAAATAGTTGGGATGACCGGACTCTCATAATACTTTCACCTTGCCCTTGCTCTTCAGGTCTGGAAAAGGAGGTGTGGATCAGGGGATGATGTCTTCTCTAATTTCTTCCAGCCTTGTGTGTGACTGCCTGGGTACAGTGTCCAAAGCATGCTGGAGAAGAGAACGTCTCAGCCTGACTGTAGACTTTTAGGGAGTGTGTTTTATTTAAGTTTGGTTAATATTTTGGTGACACTTAGAAAACGGGTACTTTTGAGGAACAGCAAAACTTCTGTGTAGCTCCAGTACGACCCATCCGAAGCAATTGTATGTGGGTCTTGACTTAAATTTGTGCCATATCGTTAACCTCATTTCTGCCCGCCTTTGGAAGCTCTGGCATGGGCCTTGATCCTGTCGTTTAAGTGCTGGGGTGGGAAGCAGAGTTTTAAAGGACTACAGTAGTATTTCTAAAGAGGCCAGCAGGCTTTGTGTGGAAGAAATTTCAATTTCATAAACATTTGATTTTCTACTCTTTATGGGGTCCACTGTAAACATCTGGGAATTATTCAGTTATTGCTTGGTTATGAACGTGTTGGCATGTTGAGATTCTTTTTTGGTTTTTGTTGCTGTTTTTGTGGAATAGTGGCTATCATCTGGGCAGTGGGACCTTCAGGAAGATTCTAGAGTCTATCCGTAATGTGTTCTATTTCACTTACTCTAGAGGGTTTCCTTCCATGCCTCTTCATGGCATGTCTGCTCCGGAAGTGTTCCAGTGTCCATCAGCAAATGCCGTCCAGGGAATTAAACAAACAGCTAATGTGTAGTTTTGAACTTTTGGTGTTATTAGGTTTAAATCTCTAGGACACATATAAACTCGCTTGTGGCATCAATGTGCCGTGTGGGTGATTTCAAGTTCCAGTGGCCGTGGTAATTTTTGCCTTTCCTGACTCTTGTGTTTAAATTTGCCGTCTCAACATTGCATCACCATAGGTTTTCCCATTTAATGAATATTTATGTTGAGCTGAGTTCTATACGAATGCGCTGGTTTCTGCCTTGATTATAGCTTGCTGTGTACTGTGGCCAGGAGTGCCCTACAGACAACAGAGTTGGCACACGCCTCAGCATGCCAAGCCCTGGCGGATGTGGTTAGGGACCACGGTGACTGGTGCTTGGGTTGCCATGCCAACCTTGTTTTTGGAAGGGGGAGGCTCTAAAACAGTAGTGGGATGGGGGCAGAATGGTTTTGAATGTTCTAAGTAAAATGATTCCCCATAGGTGCCCCTGCAGGAAGATATTGTAGAACATTCTAGAATTCTTACTACATGCTTAGATAACGTTAATTAGTCTCCTTAATTTACTTTTGCAAGGCTGTTTTCATCCCCCTCTTGCGATCTTATGGATGTTATATGACATATATGCCATATGTTATATATCAAATAGATATCTATATATCTATATATCTATATATCTCATGTGCACATGTCTTCCCTACTTGCTGCAGCGTGAATAGGGAATCTCCTGTCTCCTAATACTACCAACCCCCTCCTCTCATGCCCTGCCAACATCCCCTGCCCTCCAATAACTCTAACCTAGTGATAGCCAGGGGGAGGATGGTTGGGGGACTCTCCGTCCTCCAGCTCTTTATCTTCATTCCCCTCTTTTCCCCATCCCAAGAAGGCCTATCTCCCCTACTTATTCTCCTATATTCAGTAAAGACCTTGGTTGTGGGTGCCATCTCCCAGGGGTGGGACCTTCAGATGCCTAGCTCTCAAGCTTTGGGAGGTTGAGATAGGACGGGAGGAGAAGGGTTGTGTCCCTGGCACCCTGCACTAGAATGCTGTTTGCCCCTTTGCAGATGGTGCCCTGCATGACTAATTCTGCGGTGCTTGGTGTTGCGTAGTGAAGTGTCAGGAAGGGAATTGATCAGGTCTAGTAAGGGGACTTGAGGGCACCATCTGCTGTCGGACCATTTCTTGCTAGAAGGAGGACTAGCTACTGGAGGCTGGAACCTTCACAGGCTCAACAGCTCAAGCAGTCTTATGTTGTGGGGGGCTTGCCTTCCAGGCTCAAAACAGAAAAAGCAACCCCCACCCACCCCTTTGAATGGAAACTTACTATTTTAGAAGGGGAGGCTGACCACTCCTTTAGTCTTTGCTGACTTGGGGTCAGCTGTGTGTGTGACTCCATTAGATTGGATCCTCCTTCGGGGTGGGGCTGGTGTCTTAATCTTGTCACCTTTCCCCCACTCCAGCCTGAAGGGGCTTGTTGTGAATTGGGAAGAGCTTTACTTCCTCAAGATAGGTGACTTCCGTTTGCTGTAAATTGGTTATAAGGTGGATCCAGGGTGACCACAAATATGAAGGGCACCCCCTGGAGTTGTTCAGTGCACGAGGCGGTCTTCCTGGGAGCTGATTTGGCACCTTTGTATAAGCTGTTCCCTCTTCTTCGCTTCTCTCTCAGTAATTCTCACATGCTGCTTCTGATTTCTGTCGTTCGTTCCTAGAAAACCAGGGAACCACGTTTTTTAGAATTGTGTGTAACCTTAGGAAACAAGATACCAAGGGGACATAAGGAGTTTAGTGCAGATTCTGGACCTCTGCTCTGGCTGCTTTTCTGCTTTGCGTTAGCTCTTCTTAAGAGATGAGCTGACTCAAAAGGGGTCCCCAAACCTTGGGTACATCAGTAATTACATGGGTAGGCTTTTCATGGAGCAGAAATGATACCACTATTTTATGGGAGAAGATACACATGTATTCCTAAGAACCAACTTCCAAGTTAATTTTTGGACTCGAGCCTGCTTTGGGTATAAATTCTCCTTAGTTCTGTGTTACGGTGACAATGTTGAGCCAGCTGCATTTGAGAGGAGTGGGGAGGACACTTCCATGTCATCGACCATTGACATGGCTGTTAGGAGCAGCAGTTTTCAGCTTTGCTACGTAGACACCTCGGGCTCCCCAGGTTCCGTAAAGCAAGTTACAGATTTTGCAGAAGGAGCGGTCCTGGATTTCCTTTGCTGGTGGGAGAGACTGCCTTGAGTTTGAACCCAGCTACCGGCCGTCAGAACGTAACTTTGCCTCTCTGGGTCTCAGTTTCTTCATCTGTAAAATGGAGAGAAATTTTTTCTAGAGTTGGCGTGAGGATTAAATGAGCTGCTCGTAGCATACCGTTGGTGTTTAGTGATGGCGAGAATGATGATGAAGAAAATGATACACATTGTTTCATGACGTTCCTTACCTGTGGTTGAACATTTTTATTCTAAAGTGGTAGTTTATCAAGGTTAAAGAATCCAAAGGTGCTACTCACTGAGGAGAAATCATAGCACGGGTATCTTTTCTTAACACGCTCAGTGTCTTACCACTTAGACGGTAATCCCTTCTTCCCAGGTGGGGGCCCGTGGGCTCCCCAGAGTGGCTCCTAAGCACTGTGCAGGAGGCTCGTTCCTCCCTGCTCCCCACTTCCCTCTTTCACCTCTGTTTCCTGGGAGGTGCGCTTTGCTGCAGCTTCATCTGCTCACCCCCCGACAGCTAGATCGTTGTCCCGCCTCTGAGCTCTGTGGGTTTCGGCCATGTGGTCACACACACCTGCATTGGAGCTGCAAGTCCCGTATATAGGAGGCTGGGTTTCTAGGTGAGCCTGCCCGTTGTTCCTGAGGCCACACGGCCTGCATACGGGCACAACTGCTCCAGAGGAGAGCGGGGTGGTTGATTGCTCCTCTGGATCTGGCCAGGGCACGTGGAATGTTGTGATATGCTAAGGCTGTGCTCTGGGGGCCTAATTACGTGGGGCCTGTGGCAAGCACAAGTGACTTCAGCACTTGGTTTGATCCAGTGTGCAATTTTGCCAAAGCAAATACTTTATTAATCTTAACCCTCAAATTAGACACATTGACTTTTTCTAAAAATGGGAATGATAGGAGTGCATTGTGGGGCTGTGTGTGTGTGTGTGTGCGTGCGCGCGCGTGTGTGTTTTAAACTTTCCCCCACCACCCTCTGCCAAGACTGGGCTGTGCGTTCCTCTCCTTGAATGGAGAAGGTAGTTTCCATCTCCGTCTACCCCCTTCTCCCACATTCCTGAGACTGGCTGATGGAAAGATGCTCCTGCTCCTTTTGTGCAGGTGAGCTTTTCTCCTTGCTGTCTCTGAGGTTCCACTTCTTTCTATGCCAAGACCAAAGAATCTTGCTCCTGAAAGGTCAGCCATCCTGATGGAACTTTCCTAACTGGGGACTCTTCCTGGTTTCCTGAGGATTCTGATCCAGAATGCGTGCAGGGGAATCATCGGGTGACTTCCTGGAGTGACCTTGAGTGTGTCTCGGGAGGCTCAGCCGTAATGTCTTGTGTGGCACGTGGGCAAGTGAGCACAGTCGGTAGGTGAAGGGCTTCCCACTCAGCACCCTCACAGTGTCTTGGGTAAAGGGCACACTCATAGGGTAGAGTGAAATCTGGTATTAGAAAGTGAGCCTGCCCTTATCTAGTCCAAGTAGGAGAAAAATGCCTCTAAATAAACAAGCAACCTAACCTCATCTCAGAAAACAGTTCCGGGTTAACCTCGTCTTTTCTCTCTACTCGGCCTCTGCCAGCGATCTGAGGGAACCTGGTGGGATTTGCCAGCTTTGAAGTCCTAAGGTGCTATTTTAATACTTTTCTTTTACATTGCAGGTTTTGAGGCCGATTTAACTAGATTCTGGAGGGAGCTTACTTTACACCGTTCTTAAGAGCCCGGACAATCTTGAAAGAGTTAAACCCTAATTAGCTCATTCCTCAGGTATTTAATGCCCTTATTAAAACTCAACTGCTCGCTCACTTTTTTCTTTAGTGAATCAGATTTCTTGAGGAGCTGAGCCCTCACTCCTCAGATCACAGGCTCACATGTTGAAGCTGGCAGTGCTAGAGGCTAGTTCCTATCTGTGTGACAGCATTTTTAATTTAACAGGACCGCCTTTGATGTTCCCAAATATTTATAGGCAGCTTTAGATCATTTCAGTGTGTGCTTTCTTTTTCTTTTCTTCTCTCTCTCTCTCTCTTTTTTTTTTAACTGGAGCAAAAGTTCTTCCTCATGCAACAGCCTTCCTTTTATCCTGTTGGTTTATTTTTGTTTCCTTTGCAGCTTTGGCGAAGGCTCTTTGGCTGCATTCACAGAAGGTTGACCCTTCCTTTAGCTTCTTTGGTAAAGGCCACCTCTCTGTATCATCCTGCCTGCTTGAGATTGCTTAAGGCACTTCTGTTCGTCCCTTGACTTTCTAGAGGCTGAGTTTTTTCGGATTTGGCTCAGGAATCTGCTCTCTGGCTGACCTGAAAGCTTTCAGATCAGTGTGGAGACCTGGGCAATGTGTGTAGAGGTGTCTCTTAATGGATGGCCAGGCTGCGATGTCCTACCCTGCCTGCGTGTGTTGACTGGGCCTCCGCAAGTTATGATTTATAATGTAACCTCAGCAGATACTACCGTAGCTGGGGCAGGGAATCCAGAGACAGAACTCTCTCCTGATCTTTGCAGGTTTGCTCCATTTGGCTCTGCTAGACTTGTTGGCTGAAAGTAATAGAGAATCATAGACTTCAGTCTCAGGGATGGGAAAAACAGAGCTGTGATGCAGATTTGTTAAACCATTAAGAAAAAGGAAAAGAAAACTTCGTACCAATCAAAACAAATTACAGAACAGAGGACGGTGGATTCTCCAGCCTGGGCTCTGGGTAAACATTGTGCTTGTGAAACAATCCAAGTTATTGAACTCTCGGCTGCTGTTACTTACCTGGGCCTGTCAGACAGAAGCCTGGAACTTTCCATGGCTGCCACCATCGTTGCTGGCTCTGCCTCCTACTACATGGAAGCCCTTTAGGGCTGAAGGTCACATAGGTGGTTGGTGAAACACTGGAACGAACGAATGCCATGTTAGACGCTGCCCTGGGGCTTTGCACTGTCTGTCTCACTAGGTCCTCGGGAGGATTCTGAGTAATATGAGGTTTCACCCCTCTTCTTTGAAATGAGGACACCAAGGCGCAGAGAGATTTTTAGCACAGCTAGTGAATGGAGAGCTGGCCCGGAGCTCAGGAGTGTGTTTGTAATCTCACTATAAGGTAGTGTGAGGCTGGCAAATCCGATGAACCCCTTACAGCTAAGAAAACCTCTTGAGGCTAAAATCTACAGTGTGTTGGCTTTACTGAGAGTTAAGAGCTGACCCGGCTGTTGCCACACAAGGGACACAGAGGTGGAGAGCACAGCCCTGGAGCCAGACAGGCCTGCTGCCTTTGATCTTGGCCAGGTCAGCTAGCCTCCCTGAACCTTTGTTTCCTCATCTCTAACATGGGACAGTATAGCTTGTACCTCTACCTCCAAAGGAGTGAGTGTGAGGATTGAGTGAGA
Source organism: Ursus maritimus (assembly GCF_017311325.1). Lineage (NCBI taxonomy): Eukaryota > Metazoa > Chordata > Mammalia > Carnivora > Ursidae > Ursus > Ursus maritimus. The sequence goes on from NW_024425897.1 coordinate 9,070,221, forward strand.
CCATATATGTGAGTTACACCGTACATGCTTCACACGTGTTGGCACTGGTGGCTGTTGCTGCTTTAGAATCGCCACCCTCGAGGACTTCACCGTCCTGCAGGAAAGATAGGGAAACCAGCTATTAGATGCTCGGGTAAACCAGGTAAACTTGGCAGCTACAGCAGAGAGCGGTGCTGCTGCTTAGCAGGGGCCCAGGGCAGAGCCACCGGCTTGGGTTTTTACGTTCTTTCATCCAGCAGATAGGGACTGAGGGCTTACTCTGTGCTCGGCAGTCTTTGAGTCACACCCATCGCTTCCCTACCCCCTCCCAAAAGTTCCCTTTCCCTTGGGGGAATTTGAGCTAAAATGTTAATTGCCACCTGGAGAAAGATTTCCTGAAGTCATTTTCACATGAAACCCCCAGATGCCAAATGGCACTGCCACACTCCATTTGACAATTTATCTTGCATGGCTTTGTGCTATCCTTCAACTATTATTTTAATCTTATCTAATTTTCCCCTAATTTTTCTGATCTCTTGTACATGAGAACTTGACGGTCCTTGAGAATGTGCAAGCGACTTGCTGTGGGAGCAGGTGGTGATCTTTTGTTCCCCACAGTGCGCAGATGGTGTCCGTGCCTTCTCGTGGTCTGGTTCCATGGGGATTTGTTGATAAGATTTTGCTTTGATTTGGTTGTCCAACCCAGCGCCATGTTCAGATTTGGTTACGGACACTGTAGGTTTTTTCTCTGTAGAGTTTCATTGCTCTGTCATTGGCTGTCCTGAAACATAAGTCCCATTCTCCACACCCCCCCACCCCTTTGCAAGCCGTGGGGATGATGGTGCGGGAGAACTTTTTAACTATCCCTAGTGCACGGTTCCGAGCGGACGTTAGCATACTTGCCCTTGTTGAATTGGTTGATAAGATATTTAACAAAATATGATATTTTAATAAAAATTACATGTGAACAAAAAATACAATGAAATACAATGAAAGGCTGCTGTCCTTATATATTTAGGAACCCAGGTAAGCCTTTCTCTAAGGTAGATTTCAGGTTATTTTTGTGTCTGTCTTGTTGAGTTAGTGAGCTCTGGGTGGGAAGTGGGTATTTTTTAAATACACTGTTGATTGGAAGCTAAGATGTTGCCTTAACTACTTTTGGTCCGTGAAAATAATGTTCATTTTTTATTTGGCTCTGTTTGAGGGCGCTGCTAGAGTGGGTCATTTATATTCAGCTTTGGTACCCGTGCTTTCTTCAAGTAGCGTGTTTAACTTCACATTAAAAGTAGCTTATGTTCAGCTGAAACAACAGCGGATTGAAAGGATAGTTCAGAAGAAGGGTAGACGAGAGCGAGAGCAGCCATTGCAGTTGGCTGCAGGTCAGCTCCATAGAGTTAACTGAGAATTAATCGAAGCCCAGATTTCTTTCCTAAGAACCCCAGACAAACTTGTTATGTTCATTTGCCTTCTTTGGGGCATCTTGGCGGCATCCTCTTGTCCCCCGTCCACAGTGTACTCCAGCCATACTATGGATGAGGCAGTAGTGCTTGGGAACGCCTCTTGAAGTAGTGTTGGGTAGTGTGCAAGTCTACTTGGGAGAGGATAAGTGGGCTGTGACTAGCTAACGGAATTTGGGCAGAAGGAAGTCTGAGACAGTTGAATTAGTACGACCGGGGCCTGTGCAGGGTGATGTTTGTTTTGCATTTTCCAACAATACTTAGGGGGCATCAGTTTGCCCCAAGTTCTATGGGATGTATCTTCCCCGCCCCCCCGGAGCAGAAGTAGGAATGGGAGCAAATCCATTCTGCGATCGCACTCCTTCCCCAGGCTTAGCTGGATTGCTAGATGCGTGGTCAGTCGGATGCAATTTGTTTTGCTCGAGAAAGGGAAAGCCTGCATTGATAATACGGTGATAGGACCCGTGATTGTAGTGTGGGTTTTTAAAATTGGTGATTAGATCTGTCTGGGCAGGGAGCAGAGATGAAGTTAATGGTCTAGTGGAGATCATGGTTCCCAGGCGAGGGCCTAGTGGCTCCATTGGGCTTTTTAGGCACACTTGTCTGAAGAATGCTTTTTGGTTTTAAATCACTTTCCAAAGCTCTGAAGCTCTCCCTGATCTTAACTCTTTGTGAAAACTTGCCCTCTGGGAATGGACAGCGACCAGGAGCCAGTTGCCTTTAAGTATCAGCCTGTCCTGGGGACTTCCTGTTGGGTTTGCTAACTAACCCTACCACCGACTCTGCCCTCAGACCAGGATGGTTTTCGCTGTACTAATTTTCTCAGAAAAGAATCAAGCTAAAATTTGCTCTTGCTGGTATGGAATGATTATGCGAATCAGGTCCCCGTGCTTAGGTTCCTAGAAATGTAGGTTAGTGAAAAGGAGAAGCCACCTTCTTTTTGGCCCACGTACTTTCCTCATTTACACAATGAATTTGGTGAAATCTGTTTTGTATCTGGGAGGCTCAGTTTCTCCATTAGACTTTGGACCTGAAAGGTACTGAGGGAACAAAGTGAAATGATTTCGTGGTTTCTTCTCCCCTGTGGATTTGAGCCATCCCAAGCTCTTCTTTGTGGTCCGTCATGTTCCTGTATTCTTGGTACGAAGGCGAGGAAGTCTGCAATAGGCTTTGGTCATTTAGAGGTGTGTCTGGCCAAGCTTAATGGCCTCTTTCCATTTTGATGGATGTGGGGGATGACAATTTCTGGATAGTATTCGCAGAATCACTGCTGGCTGCTACCTCTAGGGGTGGGCTTATGGGCAGGTGGGAGAGATGGAATGTGTCCCTTGAGACGGTGGCATTATAATGTGTATGGGCTGGGTACCACGTGCAGGGGGCTGGGGGGAAATGGTGAGAAGCAGCGTCCTGGGGGTGGGCCTCCATTTGGATTTAAAGAAGCCTGGGCTTGGATTTGCCCCTGCCTACACTTGTGGGGGGGGGGGGGAAGCATTCCTTGCTGGGACCCGGGCTGGGTGGCATCCGATGGGGCTTTTCTCTGGCAGATCTGGAGGTGGCCTGATGTGGAATGCGCTTGTGGCAGTGTGAGGAGTAAGGTGAGGCCTTCTGAGGCCATGGCTGGGACACAGGAGACCTGACCCGCTCCCTGATCTGCCACTTAAGTGAGACCATAAGGAGCCAGCCTCTCTGAGCCTCAGCCCGACATCTGTAAACTGGGTGTGGGGGCTGGGTGAGATTCCTAGAGGCAGCAGGAGGATCAGTGTGCCTGGGGGCTTCCTGCCGGGCAGGAACAGGAAGGGGGGAATCACTCAAACTGGAGAATCTGGGAGGGAGGGAAACGAACTTCAGAGGCCAGTAGGGGATGGACGGGGGAGGGGGCCCTGCATGCCAGCCAAAGGTGTTTGCCTTTTATTATAGAGACCAGCGGGTCTTACAGCCACACGTGGTGGATGATGTCCATGTGTACAACCAGATTTTTGATGACACGACCTCCTTGGCCCCATGTTCTCCAGCAGCATGGTTTGTAATCACAGCAGCTTGGGGGCTCAGTCGGGGGCTGTGCTGTCCTATCCCTAGAGCAGCCTGGAATGTGAGGGAGTAAGTAACGTTCTAGGGACAACCTTGAATTCACTTTATTAAAGATAAATAAATTACATGCCAACTTTGGCCTTTCACTGTTATTAGTAACAAATTGCTCTCCACCCATACACTCAACCATTCATGACACCTTGGGGAAATCTGCTGTTGTGGCCTCCCCCCCCCCCCAAGGGATTTTTATATACCACAAGTGTGTAGAAACTTCTGGGGAGTGATTCCTCAGCCGCTTTTCAGGTTCTGCCCAAAACCCTTCAGTTGGAGCTCTGTTGACAGTCCTGGGTTTCAGAACAGGGATTTCGAGGTCCATTAGGATTAGGCAATAGAGCAACTGGCCGGTTTGGGCATTTTTCTGGTTATTGACAGGTCTTACTGTGGCTTCTCCCAGATGAATGAGGAATATATTTTTCTAAATCCAGCCATTGAGCCAAATGAGCCACACTGGGATAAACTCTGTTTGTTTACAAATTATGTAAGAGAAAGGCCCGGCCATTAAATTCTTCTGGGCCAGAATCCTTACCCCTCTTCAAAGTTGTAATCAAACTAAACAAACACTTTCCACAGGAACTGACTCCCTCCCGAGAAACAGGAGCAGATGCTCCTGGGAGGCCTTTTAGCAACTTTGGAATGTTTAATGTAGAAATATGTAACCAAGGTGAAGTTGTTCCAAAAGCGTTGCTTACTCTAGCCAGGACCAAAGCACGCGTCAGCTTTTTTATTTAGAGGTGCAAAATGAACTGGGCCAGGCGGAATTTTCTTTAGAATGTTCAGTTTTCTGTTTTCATCTTCCCTGCCTCTCCTAGTTTCAGCCCCTTGTGACCTTTATTCCTTTCTGCTTAAGTAACTTTTTTTTTTTAAGGCTTTATCCTTATCTCTTAGCTATGCTGGATTACATCTGGGGATCCAGGAGCCCTCCTCTTAACCAAAGCACTCAATTACTGCTTCTCTGTCTCTAGGAAAGATGTCAGGTGCAGAGCAAACACTTAAGACTGTTCTTTTGGGGATTGACAAAGACTATCTAGGCTCAGAGACACGGTTTTCCAGCTCTTGCTGATTTGAGTCTTTACTGGGTGACTTGATTTTATTTTGGCTTTGGGAATGTTGTGAATTTTCAGGACCTCGGGCACACTTGTATTAGAATAGAGACACAATTTTTAAGACCCAAGTGCAGATTTCTCTGGCTTTTGCCTCAAGATGAGCTTTTCTCAAGGTGTCTTCCGAAGAACTCTAGCCCTACAGAATGCTATAGAAAGGGTTCTGTGGTGAGCTGACTTTGAGAATGCTATTTATCCCCTCTTGGAGGTTTAGACAGCACAGTAGTGAATTAATGGCTCTGAGAAATCCTGGTGAAAAGGAATCCAGATGAACTCTGTTCAATCTGCCATTTCCCAAATATACTTGATCACAGGACTCCTTTTCTCAAATCGCTTCGAGCTAGGGAAGTTCCGCTGCAGCTAGCTGGTATTAGGTTGGTCAGGGTCGGTGCTGGTGCAGTTGGTGTCCCCTTGGATGATGAGCACGGAAGGCTAAGAGTATGTTAATTTACGACTTCCCACAGGGCCCTGGGATGTGGTCATCACCATCATGGCCTAAATGCCTTTCACCTGGGACAGGATTGTTTCTTCCATTTTAGCTCAGCAGGTTTGTAGTCTTCTTTGGACTTGGGTGAAGGGGTAGGGAGTCAAATAATGGTATAAAAGAACCAAGAAACAGTGGCCTTTTTTTTTTTTTTTTTATTCGAGAGCAAGAGAGAGCAGGAGGTTGGGGGCAGAGGGAGAAGCAGGCCTCCCCGTTGAGCAGGGAGCCTGACTCGGGGCTCGATCCCAGGACCCTGAGATCATGACCTGAGCCAAAGGCAGATGCTTAACCAGCTGAGCCACCCAGGCATCCGATAACAGTGCCTTTTTTTGAGGAATTTAGTATCTACTGGGTTAGGGAGATTCATGGAGTTAAGCAGAAATACCTTGCAAGCCCAACAGCAGCCCCAAGCAGCCTGTCCTCTGGGCATTTGTGGACGGACGCCTGTGTTGCCATTTAGCGAGCTGTGGGGACCTGATGAGCAGCGGGGAGACAATATAGAGGCATGCCCTGGTAGTCGGGAAGTCTTAAATGACTTTTCATTAGGCTTGCCCCTGTTTTTCACACATGTTCACGGGTAACAATCTCTTCAGCTCCCTCCAGAGATGGATGAAATGTGTGTTTAAGCCTCTGGAAGAACTCTCTCTGGCTGATCTGCCAGTGTTGTTGAAATCTTGGGTTTGGGGATGGCTGTCCTCGCCAACTCCGACTCTTAGGCTGTGAGTTTGGCTGCGGGATTTGGGGTGCCTGCTGCCTTGGAGGTGTTGAGCTGAGTTGAATGGATGTGCATTGTTCAGGTGTGTCTGCCTTGGTTAAGGCACGAAAGATGAAATATGCTCTTCAGGCTCTAGTTGCCCGTAGGAAGAGCAGTGACCCCAGCGGGCTGAGATAGTACCCCTGTGAGGTGCTGAGGGGAGACTCCGAGATGAGGAGTTTACATTTTTTCCAGCTACGTGCCGTATTTCATGGAGTGTTGACTTAGGGCTTTTTTTTTTTTTCTTTCCTTTTTCTCTTTCTTTCTTTCCTTTTTTTTTTTTTTTTTTTTAACTTTTAAAGTTGGGATTGACCTTCAGCAGCTGAGCTCTCCCTAGCCTGGGGCATCCAGCGTTTTGCCTCAGCAGCTTTTGAGGAGACCCCAGGCTCTGCTGTTGCATGAAGGGTGGGGCTCAGCCTCTTCTCAGCTGCAATCCACACCCCCCTGAGGGAGCCGCCATCTTCTTGCAGGGTGCTGTTGTCAGAAAATTCTTCCTCAGGCTGAACTAGACTTAGCGCTCCTTGCTTCCAGTTTTGCCTTCTAGAACCTATTAGTGTCCTAGGGCTGCCAGAACAAAGTACCACAGACTGGCTGGCTTAAACAACAGAAATTCATTTTTTTCACAGTTCTGGAGGCTAGAAGTCCATGATCAAGGTGTCAGCAGGGTTGGTTTCTTCTGAGGCCTCTCTCTTTGGCTTGTAGACGGCCATCTTCTCCGTGTGTCTTCATATGGTCTTTCCTTTGTAACTGTGTTCAAATTGTCTCGTCTTATAAGGACACATGTCATATTAGATTAGGGCCCATCCTAATGACCTTGTTTAAGTTAATCATCTCTTTTTTTTTTCTTTCTTTTTAAATCAACATATAATGTATTATTAGTTTTGGAGGTAGAGGTCTGATTCGTCAGTCTTATATAACACCCAGTGCTCATTCCATCACGTGCCCTCCTTAATGTCCATCACCAAGTTACTCCATCCCCCCACCCCACCCCCTCCAGCAACCCTCAGTTTGTTTCCTATCATTAAGGGTCTCTTATGGTTTGTCGCCCTCTCTGATTTCATCTTGTTTTATTTTTTCCTCTCTTCCCCTATGATCCTCTGTTTTGTTTCTTAAACTCCACAGAAGAGTGAGATCATATGATAATTGTCTTTCTCTGACTTACTTTGCTTAGCATAATACCCTCTAGTTCCATCCACATCATTGCCAATAGCAAGATTTCATTTTTTTCAATGCTGAGTAGTATTCCATTGTATCTTAATCACCTCTTTAAAGACCCTATCTCCAAATAGCCACACTCTGAGGTCCTGGGGGCCAGGACTTCAACATAGGAATTTTGGGCTGGTGCATCCCAGTCCTTAACATAGAGCCACCTCAGACTTGATGGCCCTTCACATCTTTGAAGCTGGTTATCCCCTGTCACCCCCTATCTACCAGTGAAACCAATAAAATTTGTTTTCTCCTTGCTGAGTACCCCTAGTTCTTTCTGTTCATCATATGAGGTGGTTTGGGGGTCCCTTGTCATCTTGGAGTCTTCTGGACTTGCTTCAGTTTAGAAGAGACAAAGTAGAGTATCCGGACTGCTTCCAGTATTCCCAGATAGAATTCTTTCCAGTACCTGCCCCAGCAAATGGTTTTGATGATGTTTTCTGAAAAATTTTAAGAGGCTAAAAATAGGCCTGTAAAGTTTTAGTAGCAACTTTAATAAATTCGTCTGTAATTGTGACCCTTGACCCCCGCCCTGTGAAAGCGGTGTAAGCCTCCTCTGACTCAGGCATTTCGGTTTAGAGTTAAGTACTTGCCCAGGGTCTAAATTTATTTACCACTCTTTGCCCTTCCTCATACTTCCTCAGGTTTAGGAAAGCCAGCGGGGAAAGTTATTTCAAAAGAACAAATGAATGTAGAGATGTATTTATTCTTTTGAAGTGTAATTACTGTCTGGAGAGCCTAGAAGTAACTCAGTCACTTGAATATAATTCCTTTTAGGTACACACTCTTATGTCAAGCTGTAGTGTAATTAGATTTAAAATTATAAGGCACCCTCTTCACTTTTGGAAATGGTTTTCCTTTTTGTCCATCTCCCGTGCTAGAAATTGCCGAAAAGGCTTATCGTTTTGTTCTTTGTATTTTCAGCACTTAGGAGAGCAAAGTTTAAAAAAAAAATGTTTGTTGAATGAGTAAACAAATCCTCCGGGTCATCTCATGCTGAATCAGGAGGGTCCTGTTGTGTCTCAGAGGCCTAAATGTGGCAGAAATGGCAACTTGGGGTCCGAGGGTGACTCTGGCCGCTTTCCCTTTTGCTGCTGAATTATGGAGCTTCCCATGAAGAGACCCCTCAGCGCTGTTCACTTTTCTGCTGAATTGCGGTGTGTAAATCCTGATTGATAGTTTTGACACACTTTCTCCCCTACAGATAGTGGGTGACACTCTCGGAGTCCCTTTGAAGATGCTTTGACCACACCACCCAGGATTTCCAAACTGTAGCCCCGAGATGGCCAGAGCCCTGGCCCCACACAGCTGTTATGCCCCCTCTGTTCTGGAGGCCCAACAACATTAAAAACACCAACTATTTATAGCATACTTTTCAGTGTCCGTAAATTACAGGATGTTCTTGCCAGTGGGACAGGGCAGACACCCACCTGCCTGCCTCACTCGCATTGCCCAGAAGCTTGCAGCCAGGTGGTAGGAGCAGAGCCCCACCTGAGTGTTTCCGGGGCCTTACCCAGCAGAGGCCTGCTGGGATGCTGCAGGGTTTCCAGTAGAGTCCATGGAGGACTCTAGTAGAGTCCTTTGAGGTGGAGTGGCTCAGGATAAAAAAAAAATACCCAAAGACACCAAGGTATGTGTGCTTTTGAGAAAGCCCTTGCTGCTCTAACTGCCAGCTCCCCAGGTAGCTGTGTTTTCAGGGGTCTGTGCAAGAACATTTGTTGAGTTAAATCACCGGCGAGCAGTGGGATGTCCTGTGCAATGTCCATTTACTCATACCTGGAAGGATCCCTCAGATTTCAAGAAAACTGAAGAATCTTGAATCTGAATTTGGGACTCAATGAATCTCTGTAGAGTGAAGAATTTAAGGAGTATGGAGAAGCTCATAAAAAGCTCTGATAGAATCTGGGGTCTTCATTCTTCCCTCCGCTGCCTCTTGGGGAAGATTTCCTTGTCTGCCATGTGGGGTGCATGGGAAGGGGAGCCCCCTTCTCAGGGCACTGTTTAGAAAGGGCTCAGTGGCTAGAATGCCCCCCATCCCCCCCACTCCTGCCCCGCTAAGCCTGAAGGGGATGGACTTTGGGGGGCAGGTTTTGTTGTGCTAGCCTTTGGGCCCTTCAGTTCCTTGCTTGGTTCAGGGAGGGATGGCGAAAAAGAGGCCTGCTCTGTTAGCTGGAGTTTCCATTGAAGCGCTAACTGCTGGATCCTTTGAGCCTCCAGCCTGGGAGGGTATTTATAACTAGCTGTTTGCGTGCTTAGAGGAGCTGAGGCCCTGCCTTTCTGTAGTGGTTTAAGAGCCGTGCCCTTGGTGTGGGCTGAAAGGGCAGGCCTGGCTGAGTGTGGGGACTCAGGCTCAGCTCCCCACGACCTTGTTCTCCTCCCCCTTCCCCTGTGAGGCCAGCGGCCCTTTCAGGGTTAACGTCTCTGCTTTGGAAGCAGCTGGCCAGTTTACACTCCTCCCTGGGCTGTACAAAAATACTTCCTTTGAAGTGCTGGGAGAAGCGGTGAAGGGTAAAACCTGGTGAAGAAGGAAACCTGGAGTGGGGCTCGAATGCCCTTATCTTCCAGGGAGCTTGCCATGGGTCTGAGCCCCTCCACTGGCCTTCTCTGTAGCCCACCGGGCTGGTTGGTTCTCCTCACAGACCTCACAGCTTCCAGCCTGGGTTGCAGCTGGCTTTCTCTGTGGATGTGTGTGTGTGTGTTTCAAGTCTCCACGAAGGGAGTATTTCTCAACAAGAGAGAGAGTTAGAATGCCGGGGCCCAGCTTGGCAGCAGGAATCCCTCTGACCACACTGCTCCCTGGGGCTGCTCTGGTGGGGGTGGTACCCCCCCCCCCCATGTGTGAAGCTGAAGTGTTTTCCGCTTGGTTCTAAGGCAGCCAGCCCTGCTTCTTACCCCCTGCTGGCCTAGGAAAGCTGCCACTGATTCCCATCTCTGATTCCAGATCAGAGCATAGCAAGCCCAGAGGACCACTGGGCTTTCCAGCGGGAAGTTCTGAGTTCTGACGCTTGGGACTTCCCGAGACCCAGCATGATGCTCTGACTTCTCTTCACCTCGGTTCCCTGGGAAAGTGGAGCTGGCTGTTCCTGCTACAAATTTGTCTTAAGGATCAGTGGAAATAAAGGGTTGGGGGGCACCTTGAGAAAGTGCAAGACACTTCTCTAATGTAGGGCTTGCTGTTGAGCAGAAATGGCATTTGGGATAAAGGGGCCAAAGAGAAGAATGCCAGAGCAGAAATGAGACGGAACAAAGCTTGAATGTCTTCTTAATCCTTGAGTATTTGCAGCCGAGGAGGGGTCGGGGTGAGATGGGAGGAGAGGCAGCTGTTATATTCTGGAGAAGAATGCCAACCTGTTTCTCCCCACAGATGGGGCCACACAAGTTCTTTCTGAACTGAGGTTTGCAGTCCCTCTTCGCCTGGGAAATGCCCTTATCATTTGGATTTCTTACATCCTACTCCACTGCTCCCTAGCTCTCTTCGACAAAGGGAGAGGGCCACAGATTTAAAAGATCACATGGTTAACATTTATTGCTGACTTGTGCCAGGCGTTACGTTAAGCACCAAACGTGAATGATCTCCTTTATTCCTCGTAACAGCCCTATGCTGTGAAGTGCCGTGGCCCCCATTTTATAGATGAGGGAATGGAGGCTTGAAGATGTGAAATGACTTACCCAGGGTCTCACTACTTGCTGATACAGGTATGGACATACAGACCCAGTCAGGCTGATTTTAGACCTCTTACGCTTAAGAGCTGTACGTTATAGTACGTGATGGAAGATGACATTTAATTCTGTGCCTCAAACCTGGCGAGAAACTGTTCTCAGGGAAAAAAGCAGAACACGGAATGCTGTTCATTGTGACAGTATGTTCATGAGTTGACTCTTGGCTGATCAGTAATACTTGAGTAAACATAAATGCTTTTTGCCTTGTGGTTTCTGACCAAGAACTTTTCTAATTTTGAGCTGTGTTGTCTTTATAACGTAAATGCTTTTTTCTCTCATTGGGAAGGAGGGAAGATGGTTGCAGAGCTCTGTAATCATGGCTTTCTTACAGTTGAAGATCTCTATGTTGTTGATCAGTGGGTAGCTGGCACCTCTAGGAATCCTTAGTTGTAGGCTTTAGTCTTTCCCCAGCCTGGATCCAGATTTGGCACTTACTTCAAGGGACTTGACATCCCATCCTTGACCTTCCTCAGCCGGTGGGGGAGGGAGGGAGCAAGCTGGGAGAGCCTGAGTGATTTGCCCCCAGTTGCACATGGGGCCAGACCCAGGGCCAGGCTGGCAGTCCACTGGCCACATGCCTCTCCTTTTCACCTGAATTTCAAACAGGAGGGTAGATGAAAGGGATAGAAATGACAAGTCAGAGGAGTAGGAGGGTTCTCATTTGCAAACAGTTTCTTTTGATCTTCACCCCTTTGTTAACACACACACACACTCTCACACCCGCAAAAACCTACAACTGGTAGCCTGAGCACATGGTTTGCTCTAGTTCATTGAGGGGCACTCTCCTCTTTTAGCTGGAAGCCCCCCACCCCCCAGTGATCTGTTTCACTTAGGGCCCCACACCCTCTCTCCTACTTTGTGGCTCGGCTGCCAGATGTCACGCTCCTCTTCACAGATCCTTAAGAGCTGTTTTCCCCCCCTTTTTTCAAAATTCTTTATAGGATGGAGTCTAAACCCTGTATGTGTGTATGCGTGTATGTATTTAAATCCTGTTTCCCCTAATATTCTACAACTCTTGGCATTTTGCTCCTAGTCCATCTTTGCAGTTTGGCATCCTCACTTCCAGTCACATGGCTCCTTCAAACAGGCTTTGGCCTTTATTTGCATCTTGGCCTATATTCTGCCCACCTTTCAAGGCTGCCGCCTCCAGGAAGCTCTCCTGGGCTGTTGCAGTGCATAGTTACCTCTGCTGCCTCTGAACTTGAAACAACCTGGTCTGGTCACTTATTTGGCTCTCATAATATGTTTTTTTGTTGTTGTTTAATTTGTAGGAGTGTCTGTCTCCTCGCTAGATTGCGAGCCTGCTGAGGTCAGAGGCATGCCTTCTGAACTGCTTTGTATCCCACCAGCACTCCATAGGGCCTAAGTCAGATGCTGTGTAAAGGATCTGGGACTGAAATCCCACCATTTTTCTGTGAATAGGAACGAAAGACTTGATAAATGAGTTTCCAGAATGAAATGATTAATAGATTTGCATAGGGTCTATTGCTATGCCAGAATTAATGTACTTTTAAATTAGGAATTGAATGAATCAGTAAGTTTTTGTACTTTTTTTTTTTTTAACTATGTGTGATCTTACAGGGAAATGGTCTATAGTGGGGATTTCTGACCTAGACCCCCTTCAAGAGGAAAACTAACAAATGCGTGGATTTTTAAGCCTGCTGTTGTTGATATTTTGTTCCCTAGTGAGCTGCCCTTTTTTTTCAGGTTTTTATTTCAGTATTTTTAAAACTTGCAACTCGTTTCTTGAATCTCTACTGACATTGTTACAACTGTGTTCTTCTTTTAAAAACATCTTCAATCTTTTGAGCTACTATGATAATATATTTTGTTTCCTTGACCCCTTTTATGGTTTTGTGGTTGTGCCCTCAACTCTGCAGGGTTTAGGTAGGTGGATGGTCTTCACTAGAATTTTTTGTCCCCCCCCACCCCCCACCCCAAGGTGGACCCACCTGCACAGGAAGGATTTATTTTCCCCTCTCTACCCTCTCCCTCTCCTTTCCTCTGCCTTCTGGCCTCAGACACACCTAACAGTCCTGGACGGGTCTCTTTCCCAGTTAACTCTTTTGTGCCCAATCGTTGTGTGGCTCGTTCAGCCGCCTCTGTGGGTGGAACCCTGGTTGTGTCTCCATATACCATTTCCTCCTTGGCTTTTTTCCATTTCTTACTCCCCAGTTAAGTGTGTGGCACAAGAGGTGGTGCCATCACAAGGTCACCGTTAGTAGCGCTCTGTTTTTAAAATACAGGGACGGGCGACTTACCCAAGGCCACCAGGCCAGTATGGAGCAAAACCGGCCTTGTGAGGCAGCCCAGGGATGTGCCATGGGCCCTGATGGCCCCACATGGTGGCATTGGGAGTCTAGTGGCTGGTCAGGTGCCTCCAGCTCTGAGGGAATGAGTTGTCCAAATGAAGCCATCCGGAATGCTTACTCTAGCAGCCCTCATTTCTGAGAGGAACAGATTTTGAGAGTGGGTTTGCTATTTCCTCCAGGTTCTGCTATGTTCGTATTTTTCTGGAGAGATGGGCTCTCTAATATTCGTCTATCTCTTAAAGGGGTCTGAGGTCCCCAAACGCCAAGAAAGCCCTGCTAGGGGTAACACTTGATGCCCCTGCGGGGATTACACTGGAGAAGCTGGCTCTGTGGCTCCAGGGACTGCCTCGGGGGTACAGTAGGAAAGTGAGTGTGCCCTTCCTTCACCCCATCGCGTGCCAAACTGCTTTTTTTTCCTTCATAAATTAAAAGTCTGCGAGGAATATAACCTTTAAAAATAGCAGAGTTCCTTTCTTTTTCAAGTTCTTATTATAGAAAATGTTACATGTGTCCACAAGTAGAGGGAACCACGTCCACGGTGTACCTCCGCAGTCCCTGTCACCCAGTCACCATCACTCACTGTGAAAGTTGTCAGCTCCTGGCCCCTCTTGTTTCATCTGCCCGCTCACCCCCCCCCCGCCCCCCATATTTTGAAGCAAAGGCACCCATATCATTTTTTCTATGAATATTTGAGTATCTTTAAAAGATAGATTTTTCTTTCAAAACGTTAATTCCAGTGCTCTTCCCACAAGAGGTTAATGTGAAGTGAAGGGTATCCCTTCCGAAGGGACAGCCCCCCTCCCCCCCAACAGAAGCGGTTGAGTGTGCACTTGAGCGCCCCGGCACAGGCAGCTTGGTCTGGGGGTTGGGTACTGGTCGAGCCGGAGCTGGTGGGGGACGGAGCGGGCTCTGGCCGGGCGACCCAGTCGTGGATGGTGGATCCCCGCGTGGGCGCCGCGCTGGTTTCGGCTTTGCCCGGGGCGGGAACCGCAGGATCAAAGGGCCCCGCGCACTCTGCGCTTCAAAGCGCCGGAGCCGCCAGGATTGATGCAGAGAATGAGAGCGCTCTGCTGATGTAATCGTAGCTTGTGAGACAGGTTTTTTTTTTTTTTTTTTTTTTTAATTTAAACAAAGACACCCCTGTTTGTTTAGAGAGGTGAAGCGTGCACTGCGGAGGGCACGCAGCATCCGGAGGGTTCCACTCTGGGCTGGTGGTAGGGCAGGCATGCTGCAAGTGGCTGGTGTTTTCCTAGGTGACCCTGCAGAGTGTCCCGTGAAAGACACGCTGCTTCTGTTCAGAGCAGCTGATTTGCTTAGGGTGGTGGGGTTTGTTCCCAAGTGAGCCTCCGATGATTTGGAAAGCAGCATCCGCTGCTGGGGAGTCAGGCTTTGGAGCACACCTGGGTGAACCAGGTGAGGAGACAAACCGAAAAGTAGGCAAGGGGTCTGTAGGCCGCCTTTTGTCATTCCTGTCTCTGACTCTAGGAAGGAAGCTCATCTGTCCTTTCCTCAGTGGGTGTAAGGGGCTTGCATGAAGCTGGAGAGTAGGGCCGTCCAAACGGGGGCTCCCCAAGCATATGGCCGAATGCTGGGTGTCCCCTGAAGATTCTCCAGCTTTTGTAAAAATCACAGACATATGGGGCACTTGGCTGGCTCATTCAGTAGAGCATGCACCTCTTGATCTCAGGGTTATAAGTTGGAGCCCCACGTTGGGTATAGAGATTATTTAAAAAAAAATCACAGACACATGAGAACATTCAGATAATCAGCCAACTTAAGCTGGTGTCCCTGCCTTTAGTGGGTTTTTGTATACACGTTGGTGAAACCCTGTGCCATATATACCTCCATGAGTCAAATCATAGCCATATTCCATTTTCTTACTTAGTAAGAACTACAGACAGCTACAGACAAAACAGCCCTCCAACCTGAGCCAGCCTGTTAGCCCTGCACCAGAGTCCAGGATCAGTGGGGTCGGAGGCACTTAACCAGACTAAGTCATGGTAACTAAAGTTTACTTTGGCATTTTACAGCCATCCCAACATGTGTAAAACCAGATTTCTCTTTTTTCCCCAAATCCGTTTCTCTTGGGTTCTTGTCTGTTACTCAAGCTAAAAATTACCCGGTGTCATTCTAAACTATCTGGCCTGGCCCCATGATGCATCTGTCCATGCACATTGAATTGTCTGCAAGTTCCTTGAGGGCAAGACTGGGAGATTGTTCCCTTTTTATTTTTTTAAAGATTTTATTTATTTATTTGACAGAGAGAGAGGCAGCCAGCGAGAGAAGGAACACAGGCAGGGGGAGTGGGAGAGGAAGAAGCATGCTCCCAGTGGAGGAGCCTGATGTGGGACTCGATCCCAGGACTCTGGGATCACGCCCTGAGCCGAAGGCAGACGCTTAACGACTGAGCCACCCAGGCGCCCCTGTTCCCTTTAAAAACAAAAATACATATTTGATTTTCCCCATTTTCTACAAAAATGCTTCTTCCCCCGATATTTTATTAAGAAAATGCTTAGACAGGGGCGCCTGGGTGGCACAGCAGTTAAGCGTCTGCCTTCGGCTCAGGGCGTGATTCCGGCGTTATGGGATCGAGCCCCACATCAGGCTCCTCCACTATGAGCCTGCTTCTTCCTCTCCCACTCCCCCTGCTTGTGTTCCCTCTCTCGCTGGCTGTTTCTATCTCTGTCGAATAAATAAATAAAATCTTTAAAAAAAAAAAAAAGGAAAAAGAAAATGCTTAGACATACAGGAAAAGTGAAGGGATTTTACAATGAACACCTATATTCCTTTTTTTTTTGAGCACTATAGTCTACCATTAATATTTTACTGTACTTGCTGTATCACGTATCTGTCCTCTGTGCATGTGATGGATGTGTCTTTAATATTTGAAACCTGAGCACATGTATTTCCTACACACGGTAAGCACTCAAGATGTTTTGATGGATGTGACAGTTTTTTGAGATTCCCTTTTTATTCTTTTTCTATCACTTTTAGATCCAGCTCACTCACAGGCTCCCTCGTGTGCTCTTGCTCTCTGTTGGGAACAGCTCTCGGGATCTTGCTGCTTAATTCAGGCGCTCAAGGGAGAACTCAGGAGATTGCTTGGCTAGCGGACCACCTGGGGCACAGAGTTTGCTTTAGAGACCCTGTTGTGTTTGAATGACTTCCTCCCTCTTATTTCCTGGAGCAGAGCCCATTGCTCTTCCTTCATCTTGTCCCTCCTTTGCCTTCTGGCAGTGTGACCTTCTGGCTGTAGTGAACACGGCCCATTTTGTTCAGAGGCTGTAGGATTTTGTATAGTAAGAGGGCCACTGTAGAGTATACAGTTAGCTGGCTAAGTGGAACTTCTGGTGTGTTTTAAACAAGCTGGTTTGGAAAAATCTGTAGTTTGAACAGTATTATGTTTCAGGTTTTTTCTTTTTTCCCAATTGAATAAAATAAGTCATATTTCTTTTTAAAAATTTTTAAAAAGTTTATTAGAGAGAGAAAACGGGTGCGTGCACAGTGAGGGGAGCAGAGGGAGAGGGGAGAGAGAGAATCTCAAGCAGACTCCACAACCTTGAGGTCATGACCAGAGCCAAAATCAAGAGTCGGACGCTTAACCGACTGAGCCACCCAGGCATCCCAACAAGTCATATTTCTTGAAATATCAGTATGAACTTGCGATCTGGGGGGAAATTTCACTGGAATTGGCAAAGTCAGCTTGTCCTGTGACCCTTTCATAGACAGGCTTTAGCTCTCACTTACACATCTGCCCAAAGGATCCCAGAAGCCTATATTTTGACTTCTATGTCAGACAAATAGGTTTTGCAAAGTCGAGATGAACCACAAATTGTTGCACTTAAACTGGCTTCCCACGGACTCTTCTTTTGCTTTGCTTTGCATCCCCTTGTAAAGTTCATGTGTGTGTTAAGTCTTTTTGTTTTTAGTTAGGCATACATGTATGTGAACTCTGTGCCCAGCAACCCTGAGATCAAGAGTCACGTGCTGTACCTGCTGAGCCAGGCAGGCGCCCCCTGTGGATAAAAGCTTTTTCGAGTAGAAGCATTTTCTTCATTGTTGTAAACAGGAAATGGACAAGGCCTACGAACTTACCTGATTCTTATCTGATTCTTTCTCTTCATAGAATAGGTGAGCTCTTCCTTCCTCAAGTGGCAATCCTATTTTAGTTCCTTCCGTGCTGAAGGGGTTTGGGCTCAGACAGGTTTCAGTTTGTGTGTGTGTGTGTGTGTACTTGGAAGGATGCCCTGTCTTCGCAGTGCTCCCATGGTCTCCAGGGTGCCAGGAGGTCTGTGATGTGTGTTGTGCAGTGGGCCTGCCGACTGACTGTGCCTTTGCCGCTGCTGTCCTACTGATTTTATTTTGCTGTCGCTGTAGAAGGGCCGTGACACAGTTAACAGTGAAGCTAAGGCCAGCTCCAGTTTGATTCTGTTTAGAGACCTTTTCTTCTCTTCTTTTTTTTGGTATAGTCTACCTTCATGACCAAATGACAATTGTGAGTTGATTCATGTCTCCCTACCCCCTTATCGTGGTCTGTATTTTGTTTCTACAGCTCTTTTATTTTGAAGTTTTTAAGCCCATGGAAAAGTTGAATGAATAGGTCATTGTGTGGCAATATGTTAACAATTGCTCAATTTGTACTCTCTCACACGTGTGTGTGTGTGTGTGTGTGTGTGTGTATTTCTCTGTTTTGGCTGACCATTTTCAGATTGCCAGTATCATGACATTTTATCCCTCAGTGTACCAGCATACATCTGCTAAGACTGAGGACATGCTCCTTATCACTGTACTAGCATCACATCTATGAACTTGACACATTTAAATTTCACATTTTAATTGTCTCAGAAATGTCTTTTATAGCTGGCTTTTAAAAATCCACCCTCTATTCAAGATTCTTCTATAGTTTTTAACTTAAAAAAAAAAAGATTTTATTTATTTTAGAGTGTGCACGCGAGCAGGGGGAGGGGCAGAAGAAGAGGGAGAGGCAGAGAATCTCAAGCAGGTTCCCCACTGAGCACCAAACCCAATGTGGGGCTTAGTCTCACAACCCTGAGATCATGACCTGAGCCGAAACCAAGAGTTGGACACTTACTGACTGAGCCACGCAGGTGCCTCAGTATAGTAGTTAACTCTTAAAATAGTTTTGTTGTGTCGATGCACACAGTGTGCTGCTTAACCAGAAGCAAAAGTTAAGGAAAGGCTTCTCACAGTCCTACTACCGCAGTCCTACTACGACAGCAAACCAGTGTCACTCTTCCAGCCCTTCTGGTGTTCTTTAAAAATGAAGCTTTGGACAGATTTTTTAGTTCATTTTGATAACCATCCGTGAGGTAATGGGAGGTATCATGGAATGTGAAGGGAAAAAAAAAAAGAAAACTGACCAAGACCGTTGTGCTATTTTACCACATGAGCAAAAATTGTGGTCTCTGAAAACTCTTGCCGAGAGATTTGGAGTTTTATTAAGAATACCAGAAGCCAGTGCCTTTGAGTAATGTTTGAATCAAGAGGGAAGAAATCAGCTGTTCCTTTTGTTTGTTCGAAGGCTGACTTTTTTCAAGATGGAACAGCATCGGTAGGTCGTGGGACTCCCCTTTCCTAGGTGGTTTCTCCATCTTGGCGGCACTGTTGATGGTTGCAGCTGGGTAATTCTGGGTTGTGGGGGCCTGTCCTGTGCATTGGGGGATGTTAAGCAGCAGCCTAGGCCCCTGCCCACTAGATGCCAGTAGCAAATTTCCCTTTCAGTTATGACAGCTAGAAATGTCTCCAAACATTGTCAAATGTCTGCTGGTTGAATGAGGTAGGGGAAGCCCAAAATTGCCCTTAGTTAACCATTGCTCTAGAAACGCTTTAGGGTTAACTATTGAGTTGTGGTTGATTGTGCTTCTGAGGAGTTTCTCTGGGGGGATGTTTCCTATTATAATGACAGTTGAATTATTGTAAGCCCTGCCCCAGTTTGAGAGCTCAGAAATTTCTAGATGTTATTGGCCAAGGGATTGAAATCAGTTGTCGGATGACAACTGATGTGTGCTTTTCTTGATTTTCACACTTTACTGGGAGCCTTGTTATCTGATACTGTTAGGACCTGTAGGTGGTTGGCTAATTGAAAAAGGTCAGTTAAGTTGAAGCAGGGAATGATTAAAAAGGAAAGATAGTTTAAAATTATGTTTTGATTACAGCCTGTAAGTGGACATTCAAGCCCAGGTTTTTATGAATGGGACCACTCATTAGTGCTACAGAGTCTTACTGTAGCCATACCCTTGATCTAGCACTTCAGATTTATAGTTCTTCTTCTTCTTTTTTTTCAGTGATGTGAAACATGTATACTTGTAAAGCTATCAGGAGAGTTCTAGAATTTTCCTCCCCCCAATCTAGTCTTCAAAAGTTGCATTTAGTTCTTAGCCATTTTTAAAGTCATTTGCCGTCATTTACTCTTTCTTTCCAAAGATAAAACTCTATTTTTTCTTTTCTTTTTTTTTTTCTTTGCATCATTTAAGATTTAGTTTAATTACATGCTTAGAGCAGATAGAGCTGGCAGAAACAGATCTAGAAACATGTGTAGCTTAGCCGGTAGGAGCAGGGGTGTGTGGAGGTCCTAGAGCGTGGTTTCCTAGCCAGGACTCTGCAGTGGAAGCAGGCATCAGTTAGTGGTTAATCGGGCAGGTCTGTTAATAGCCGCTCCTTTATTCTGAAGTGTACGCAGAAGCTCCCGGAAGAAGGTGGTTTGCTTTCCAAGTGTGTGCTGCTTTCGGAGTTGGAGGATCCGGGGGCAAACTCCTTCGTGGCCCCAAACCTCAGGTTGCTCATTTGTCAAGTGGAAAATGATCGTAGTGCTTGTCTTAACTACCAGGCAGGTTATCCTGCAGGTCACACCCAGTCACGTAACAGGACATGCCTATGTAAATGTTCCATGGGACACTGGTATGTTATTAATGAGCCAGCTATTGCTGAGCCCCAGAATGGATCTGCTCGTCTGAGGATGTGTCGACTGTGTCTTGCTCTTTGATTAGACAGCACTTGAACCTCACTGTGAGAGCGTTTGGTCAGATCAGGAAGTGGAGAAGTGCATTTTGCTTAGTACAAATACTCATTCCTGTGGAAGTGGCTTTGGGATTCCGCTGATGGGGAAGGCATATGGCCTGGCTGGGTCTTTGTCATAGGTCTTGCTAGAAAGGAGATTACTGGCTTCTCAGGGATGAACCCAGAGAGCAGGCCAGGCAGAGGGTGGGAGGACCAGGGGCTTGGCCGAAGTGTAAGAGGCAGCCTGGGTTCTCAGCACCCTGCCTTTACCCCTGCTTCGATGTGTATGCAAAGTAAGTGATTTGTGGACTGCACCACTCTGGAGGGAGAGAAGTAATGTGCCACATTTTGGTGTCTTCTGGAAAGGAAGGCATTTTCTGTATTTTTGCCAGGATGCTACTTTCAGTCTTTCATCAGCAGGTTGACCAGTGGTGGAGCTGTCTGCCAGGGTCTTGTGCCATCCTGGCACTGATGTTCTTACCTTGAAGGACCCTTTGTCGTGGACTGCCCAGAGAAACTGGACCTGTGTAACATGGAGGTGATCCGGTTGCTTTTTCCCTTATTTCCTTGCTGTCCCCAGGGAAGCCAGAATTGGCCCAGTAGATGGAGGTGTTACTTTGTGAGTTCTTGAGTAACCTGAAGAAGACCGAAATGGAGGAGCAGTTTGCATCAGGAAAACCCTGGGGTTGCTGCACACATTCTGCTCTTAGGCCAGCATTAGTGTTTTGGCGTGCGAATAGACAAGAGGGAAACAATCAAGGAGGCCACTGCTTTGTTAGGGAACCCCATCAATCCATTCGTGCCCGGCACTCTATTAGGTACTAGGGATGCTGCAGTGGAGAAGTCAAAAATTCCTGCCCTCACGGAGCCCACAGCGTCCTAGGGAACCTAGCTCCCAGTACGTTGTCATTCTGGAATCAGGAGGACTCTTCCTGCCCAGTTCTACGGAGCTAGACATGGAAAGAGAATGCGTGGTTGAGGAACAGCTAAGCGGTGGTCAAATGGCAAAATATAGGTGAGGCTCCTGTGGTCCGAGAAGGCAGAAAGTGTGAAGGGGACACACCGAGCTTGGTGGCACATCACTATAGGCATCTTAGGAAAACTAGGGTAAGGACAGTGCAGGTCGGTGGCCAGGCATGGGGCTAGCTCAGAACAAAGACTGTGAATGGGACAGGTGTGATGGGTGGTACCTATAGCTGGGACTCAGATAATACCTTACCCTGCTCAAGCACAGAGACCTGTTTAGCCACTCACTCGCCCGTCACTGAACGCCTGCTTGAAATCCAGGGTGAAAGCAGAGAGGCCGGGAGATCTGCCTGGGGCAGTGGGAGGTCGAAGAGTTGATACTTATCCTAGAGGCCTGGCCCCTCTCCTGGGCTTGGTTTCCTCACCGGTAAAATGAAGCCTGCACCTCAGTGGTCCCTCCTGGTTTGAATTAAACAAACACACACACACACACACACACACACACACACAACATTGTTGAGTAAGAATGTAGCCCGTTGCCTCTTTGATCAGTGATCCGCATGAATGTCTGAGACCTGGCTTTTCCTGGTTCCTGCTACCTTTGGAGTGAATGCAGAATGTCTGTCTTGCAGATGACCGTGTCCCTATTGGCACACAGAATCTCAGGCAGGGTGAGAGTGTCGTAGCCACTTGGTGACACCAAGTCGTTGTGTGAGCATACTCGTTATCTGTCTCCAGGCTGCTCTGCTCTGCAGTCACTCCAGGTGAGAGGCAAGACTGAACAGAGAAAGGGGGCTTTTGCATCTGGAACCCCTAAAGCCTGGGCAGGGCTGACCCTGTGTTTTCTTAGATCCTTGTCTTGGGTGTTGCTGGCTGTGATTGGTTTCCCTTAAGGAAGAAAGTCACCGAATATCTGTCTGCTCATCAGGAGCTCTGCAGCCTTCTTTTTACCTGCAGTAAATCTTCAATATGCATCCTCTCGGAGACATGCTGTTCTTCACTCCCCTTTTCCCCAGCCTCCTTTCTGTCCTTCCTTCTGCCTTAAAGAAAGAGGCCGAAACTTTTAATTATATGGAGACAAAGATTGCCAAGGCTTATTAGAGTGAAGTGTTGTGGGTGTGTGTTCCACCTATAAATAGTGACTAAATCTTCCAAAGTACATCATCTGACAGTTTAGAATATAGACTTCCTTCTCACAGCAAAGCTGTATTCTAATAGCTTGCAGTTTTAAAAATATTATCTACCTCCCCAAATAAATGCTTTCTTCTCAATTATACCCTAATTCTACCCTGATCTTTCCTTTCTTCTCCTTAATTTCTGTAGAAATTATTGGAATCTACTTATAAAAAACAGGGGAGTTGTACATTATGGTTGTTAAAAAATGAATCTATTCAAGTTCGGGCAGTATGATAAGTAAAAGGAGTTTTAGGTGGTATTCTGATTTTTTTTTTTTTAAAGATTTTATTTATTTATTTGACAGAGGTAGAGACAGCCAGCGAGAGAGGGAACATAAGCAGGGGGAGTGGGAGAGGGAGAAGCAGGCTCACAGCGGAGGAGCCTGACGTGGGGCTCGATCCCATAACGCCGGGATCACATCCTGAGCCGAAGGCAGACGCTTTAACCGCTGTGCCACCCAGGCGCCCCTCTGATTTTTTAAAAAGAGCATTGCTGAGCCTGAATGAGGCAGTCATTGTTCCTGACGAGCTGTGGGCCCATTGTGCAAATGTCCAGTCATCCGGTGGGCATCATAACTACGAAGGAGTTAATGTTACCCCTGTCATGTTTAAATATTAACCAGAGGGCTTCCTCTGCCCTTGTCTGTTATCAACAATTACTTGGAACATTTTCTGGCAGTTGAGCTTTGTTTTTCCTCCAAGGAGATGCTGGAACAGGATGAGAATAGACATTAGGCCTCAACAAAGGAAGATTCTTGATTATGTCCAAAGAAACACTGGCCTTGTGGGCACATAGGGTTTACCTTCTTCATATTGGGTAACCTCCTGTCAACACTCCCCCCCCAACACATGTATGCGTGCGCACGCGCGCGCACACACACACACACACACACACACTTACCTGGATCGGGGAGAGAGCAGTAGTAATTATTTTATTGTGTAACAGTGAATGGTACCTCTTCTCCTATGTGGGATACTCATTAAAGTCGCTTTGTGCAAACGGAGTGATGGCGAGGTGCAATTAAACGCCGTCGAGTGCTTTCTGCTTAAGAAGGCAGAAGTATTAATGCTCTCCAGGTCACTCATATTTGGGGGGACAAATAAGGAGGGTACTGCTCTACTGCAGATGTGTTCATTTGGTTATTAACAAAAGGCTGGGTGACCCAGAAACTTAAACCCCGAGAAGAACAAAAGTACTTTCAAACTTACAAATGGGAAGATCTTGGAGGCTCTTGAATAGCTTCCCTGGAGTGCTTTCTTTGCTACCTAGTGGCCTGGGAGCTGTGGCGTCTAATAGCTTCTCAGCCTAGAGGGCCTCGTAAAATTTTAGCCTGTTTCTATATAGAGTGCTTTGGAGTGGCCATTTCTCTCTGCCTCTTACTTACTCTCAAATACCCTTTGGAAAAAGAGCTGATGAGGTGCATTGAGACTTGGCATCAAAAGCCATTCATTGATAGCTATCACTCACCCGTTCTGTACTGTTGGCCTTAAATATTGTTTAAAAATTTTTTTTTGTTTCCAGGAATTACTCTTATAATGCCAGAAGACCTACATGTTAAAGTCTGACCAGTGAAAAAGTATGTAGATGAAAAAAAAGTCCTCCCACCCTACTCTTCTTCCTGTAGACTCCCCTGTGACCAGCTGGGGAACACAGTCTGGCTTTTCTGTGCATTTATCTGTGTACCCTGTTCCTAGACTGGCTGATCCAGGGCTTCTCGGAATGGAGCAGGATACACTAGGTACACCATAGCCAAACCTCATTATGGCTTATGATTCAGATTAGGCGAAACAGGACACACGCCTGCGTGTGATTAGCGTTTGTGGTGCTTATCTTAAGCCCCTGGGTTTCAGGCCTTCTATAAACTTGACGCATTCATTGCCCCATGTTCTGTATATGGCTGTCACAATTCTTGATTCTTCCTGTGGTGTTTTAATCGGGCTCTTCTAGAATGAAAATTCGGAATCTCTCAATTCCTTCAACCTGGGACATGAGCATGCAGACCTCGCCCGTGTGCCTGTCTTGTCCCTAGAGGTGCCACCGTGAGAGCCCTAGGTCCATGATCTGCTCTGGCCGCACAGAGGGTGTCCACTTCTGCGGCATCCCATGTAATAAAGCCCTGTCACTTCCATTTCCAGTCACTCTGCTTCGATCTTAGCTTTGCTCTTCTGTGGCTTTGGGTTTTGGTGCTCTGCCTGTGTCCTGGGTTCATCCCTGTTCATTCTGAGTTCTTCCTTTGAAGTGTACTCACCCAGCTCCACTTCATACCGTTGTAGGCTGGCCCTGTGGAAACCCAGTATGGGTGAGGTGCCCACACTGACACCCCTGACACAGGGGTGCCCCAGGTCAGCCTGCTTTTTCCTCCCATCTCCTCCAAGGTGTGTTGGATTCCAGTCTTCAGTGACTACAGAAAATGGTTTTCTCCAGTTCCACCAGTATGGCTTATGATAGAATCTATTTTCCTAAACTCGATAGAGGTTTACTTCCACCAGCAGCAGAGTATTCTCTTCGGGTCTTCAAAGAGGGCACCCCACCTGAATTTCCAGCCACCTCCCATGGGTTTGGAGGGAAGAGGCCATCTGATCTTTTTGCTTCAAGAAGCAGGCTTATGGGCCCAGTTGGTTAGGCGTCCGACTCTTGATTACGGCTCAGGTCGTGATCTCAGAGTCCTGGGATCAGGCCCCGTGGTGGGCTCCCCACTCAGCAGGGAGTCTGCTTCTCTTCTTTTCCCTCTGTACCCCTCTCCCCAACTCGTGCTCATGTGTGTGCGCACTATCTCTCAAATAAATAAATCTTTAAAAAAATAATAATATAAAAAGCACTGTTTATACTTTTGGTTCTTCACCATTCCTGTGCACTGAACCCCTTGGTATGAAGGGCGTTCGGGGGAGGGGGGCAGACCAAAGGCACAGAGGTGAGTTAGGGAGCCAGACTCTGTTCTCTCCAGCACAGGTGTCTGTGCGTCAGTCAGTCATTCCGAAGCACTGTTTTCATTCACCGGGGCGCCTTTATTGCCAGTCCCTGCTCACTGCCGCTGCCAGACTCACACGAAAGGCTTTGAGCCATGGGTCCCCGATCTGGGAGAACGGTCTCCTGTCTGCACTCCAGTTTCATTCTCCTTGTCCTCCAGCTGCAAGTCTTGACCTGACGAAGCCATGACTCAGACTGAGACCCCCCCGTGGTCTTTCTAACCGGGTCCATCTCTTGTCTCGAACTGTCCGTCCTGCGTTCCGTGGCTGTCATGCTCACCTGCCTGCGTGGTCTCTGCCTTGACGACACGCTGTCCCCTAGCCCCTGGGGTATGTCAGCGCCGGACCCTGATGCCTTGACACCTCTCTTGGGATCCTGAGGTCCACTCACTCGCCGCCCCTGGCAGAGCAGCAAGCTCAGCACCTGGGAATGTGGCCCCCACTCCCTGGGCCCGGGAAGGTGCCTGAAGTAGCCTCTTGGTCGTGGGTGGCTGGCTTCTGATTGGTTTAGTTTTGCTCCTCTCCCACTCCTCCTCCCCTTGGCTGTGGGAGGTGGTAATTTTTAAGGTGACTTGGGTGCCTGTGCTTTTCTTCACCGTGGTGTTCATAGAGCTCATTCAGCAGACAGGCAGCCCCTTGAGTGCTTCTGAAAGTAGAGCTGAAATGCAGACCTCATGGGTCTTCTACAGGAGGTCAAAGTCCTGCCTGCGCTTGGAGGGGAGGAAGCCAGCTGGGGATTATAAATACTCCTGGACCAAGGAAGAGGATCAAAGAAGGACGTGAGGGGCCATTCCAAAGGCAGGGTTTGTAACCTAGCGTGGCACCTTACTCATTGGAACTGCTACTACATCCAGGTTTAAGCTTGTTTTTTAATTGTGAAGATGGGTCTTTACCTCTTAAACTATTAGTTGTCATGCCCTGGCTGGTGCTATTAATGTAAAGTTGAGACTGGAGGCCATAAATTTAAAGATGAAGATGATAAACTGCTGCCAACAAACTTTTCCCTTCCAATAAAATGGGTTTTTTTTTTTTTTTTTTTAAAGAAAACTCTCCATGTCAGACTCATTTGTCTGAGATTTGTCTCTGAAGGTATCCCAGAGGCCCCCATGGAAGCTAGCTTGGGGAGCCAGGGGGCAGACAGAATGGGTCCGCTTGG
This sequence comes from Ursus maritimus, assembly GCF_017311325.1. Lineage (NCBI taxonomy): Eukaryota > Metazoa > Chordata > Mammalia > Carnivora > Ursidae > Ursus > Ursus maritimus. The sequence goes on from NW_024425897.1 coordinate 9,096,602, forward strand.
GTTGAGACTGGCCTGGGCCTGCATCCTGGTGCACGTACCACGTGAGGGCACGTGTCTGGTCCGAAAATCCTTTTCATCCATCAGCACACTGACCCCCCCCCCCCCTTTGCAAGTTTCATTGTTCTGTTGTTTTGACTATAAAAGTGACACCTGTGACAAAACCAGTCTCTGTGATCTAGAACAGTGTTCTCAGACTTGTGTGTGCCTCTGCATCATCTGAGCCCGCCTCTGGAGTGTCTGATTCAGATGCTCCGGGGTGGGGCCTGAGAATTTGCATTTCCAGCACGTTCCCAGATGCTGCCGCTGCCGCTGCTGATCTGGTAGCTACGGGATCGAGAAGGTATAAGGAAATGAACATCATCTTCAGTCTTACCAGTGGGAGCCATTGTTCACCCTCTAGAGTGTAAGGGATATATCATTATGTCTATGGACATATTCTTTTCTTTTCTTTATTTCTTAAGTAGGCTCCACGCCAGGCCTGGAGCCCAACATGGTGCTTGAACTCTGAACCAGGAGATCAAGACCTGAACCGAAGTCTAGAGTCAGTTGCTCAACCGACTGAGCCACCCAAGCACCCCCAAAAGGATGTATTCTTTTTTTTTTTTTAAAGATTTTATTTATTTATGTGACAGAGAGACAGCCAGCGAGAGAGGGAACACAGCAGGGGAGTGGGAGAGGAAGAAGCAGGCTCCCAGCGGAGGAGCCCGATGTGGGACTCGATCCCGGAACGCCGAGATCATGCCCTGAGCCGAAGGAAGACGCTTAACGACTGTGCTACCCAAGTGCCCCCCAAAGGATATATTCTTAAGAGCAAAGATCGTTCTGTGCTACACATTGCTTTAAAAAAATAATCTTTTTCTTTTAGAACAGTTTTAGATTTACAGACAAGTTGCAGAGAGTTCCCGTATATACTGCACCCACTTTCTCTAACTGTTAATATCTTAACCTTATTAAGGTATAGTTGTCATAACTCAAGAACCAACAAACTGACACTGGTATATTATATGAATGAAACTGTACACTATTATTACTTGTAATGAAAATGTGTATTTTCATAAGAAGATTCGAGTATCAGAACTGCACAGTGGCAGAAGTGAAAGACCTCTTCCCCTCCCGCCCCACTCCTGTATTTCAGAGTATTTTTCCAGACACTTGTATACATGTAATTACACACACACACACACACGCATGCGCGCGCGCGCGCGCGCACACACACACACACACACACACACACACACATATCTTATTCCAGGACATGCTTTTTCATTTAAAAATGATGTCTTGAAAGTTTTCCTCTATCAGTGTATCTACATCTACCCCGCTGTGTTTTAATGGATAGCACACATGGTTTTGTACCCTTTTAAAATTTAATAATATCTTATCAGTTTCCAGATTTCAAATCTGGTAGATTAAAGGTGAAGCCTGGCATACCTCCCTTTTATCTTCTGTTTGAGGTTAGAGATGATTTGCCCGCCTTTGTGGAGGACTTAGCATGTTCCAGGCGCTGACGTGCATTTAGCACTTATTATCTGACACAGTTATCAAAACAACCTTATGAAATAGGTATCCTTATTATCCTTATTAACAGGTGCGGAAGCTGAGGGTCAGGTAGGTTAAGCGAGCAAAACCCTTTGATGACTTTATAGCTTCAGCAGGCTCTCTGCAGTTCTGGGTGCCATGAGACGCGCAGCTCAGTGTGAACATGGCTTGTTTGTTCAGCCCTCCTAGGTGCCACACCCAGTGCTAGTTGGGAAGGGGGAGGATGTTCCTTAAGGAACTCAGTCTGGATGGGGAGACATGCATTTAAACAAACAAGTATATGATAAGTATTATACTGGCGGTTTTAAGTTACTGGTGGGTTTTTGATGCCTTAAAAAAAATGCACAGGAGGAGGAGACGTGTGCCTGGAACTCTTGCAGTGGAGATGGAAGTTTAGCATCAGACTTGGCAATTGGACCCGGGTTCACGTTCTGTGTCTTACGTGTTAGCCGAGTGACGCTCTAACCTCTCTGAGTTTTTCTTATGAGTATCTTAAAAAAAAATCCTTTTTGTGGATGTTGTTAAGATTAAACAAGTACACATTAAGAACTAGCTATTTTTATGCTTCACAAATACATAAATATACATTAAGTATTTTATATATTTAATGAGCTTGATAAATACAAATGTGTCACACACGCCACATGGCTTGCTGGGTGGGAGCTTGCCTTTCAAAATCCTTGGACAGTTCCATGTAGAAATGAGGAAGGAGCCAAAACTCCCAGTTTTTCTTTATCTTTTATCTTCGAAGACCAAATCCTGAAGTCCTCCCGGAACCCCGCAGGCCCGCATCTTTGCATCTCCGAGCATTCTCTTGACAGGCTGCGCTCTTGGCACTTAACCCTCCCTACCGTATACATTTTATTCTGTTCGCGCCTCTGTCCTCTGTGTAGCTACAGGCTCTCTGGAGGGCAGAATCTGTGCTTTTCATCCTCGTGTCCCCTGCGGTTTAATGGAAACACATTAAATATGAGTTGCAGAACCAGATGCTAGAGAAGGGGCTCGCGTCCTACGTGCCAAGACGGGTCGAGCTTGAACATTACGGTTTTGGAAGAGTTTTTTAGCCTCTCCTAACCATCCTCCCCGCTCCGCCCAAGGGTTTTTGAAACATTAGCCTTTTACACCCAAACTTAAGTTTTTAACATAGAAGGGTCACCGCACATTGTGTTCAACAAGATTTTTAATGAGTTGTATCGTGATATATGAGTAGTCTGCGTTATGAATTAACTTAATCCTCTGCTCTTTCACTGGGAGGAAAGATTTATGTTGATATTTTCCCCCCAGTTAGAAAAGCAGAACAAAACCTCAGCAGGCCTACATCTTGTGTAGCCAGGACAGTTCTGACCAGGCTGCCACAGGTTGGGTAAAATGCTGTTTGCTCTTTTCCTTCCCCACTTATGCTTGGGGTGGAGAGCATCTGGCAAGGGTTCATGGCCAGCGAAGCTGGAATAATATCGTGAAGAAGTTTTGGTTGAAGATGAGACTAAGTGAGTTAGAGGAAAGACCCGTTTCTCTGCTGTGTAATGGCTTGGAGAAGTTTCTAAGTTTGACCTGGGGAATTGGTAGTTAAAACATGTTCCATGTTAACCTGAACTGTCTAAATAGTAATCTTGAGAAGACGTATGGCAGTGTTATTTTTTTTTCCCTCCTTTCCCTGGAAAACCAGCTGAACGCCACACATTGGTCAGAAAGTAGGCTTGACGTATCAAGTATGTGAAACTCCACTCTCTCAGATCCAAAGAGCAGGATTCCCATTTCTGAGGGGCAGTAACAGCCACAGAAGGTCTCTGTCTGCGTTTCTGTTCCTTCCTTCCTTCCTTCCTTCCTTTCTTTCTTTCTTTCTCTTTCTTTCTTTCTTTCTTTTTTCTTTCTCTCTTTCTCTCTTTCTCTCTCTCTCTCTCTCTCTTTCTCTCTTTCTCTCTTTCGGAGTTTGCTCCCCCTAAGAGGGCCAACTATTCAGAAAACTTAATCATAGGTTCTTCTTCCATTCAGACTTAATCTGGTCATTCAGAGGCCCTTGCCCTCCGCTTCAGAGGCTGCCGGCGCCTGACCTGGGGCCATGGAGGCCTTCCTCTCGGCCTTCGGAAGGCTCAGAGGGCAGGAGCAAGTCTGATTCGATGGGGAAGGGGGTTGAGTTGGGTCTCTTAAACTTAATCTCTAGTTGTGAACTGGAAAGGAGACCATCCAGCAGCAACTTACTCTCCTCCGTAATTTACCATTGCAACTAGAAGCTTCTAATGGTTTCAGCCAAATAAAATGTATAAATGATGATATACAACAGAAATTTATTTCACGGAGGTTGTTCATTTTATGGACAGTTGCTCCTTTCCGGGCATTTGAATCACCCTCATGAATTCCCCCCTCCCCCCGTCTCTCTCTCTGTCTCTCTCTCTCTTTTTTTTTTTTTTTTTGTCTTCAATTCTCTCACGTGTTTTAGTGACAGAAGTGGAAGGGCCTTAGGAAGTCTGTCTTTAAGTAAATAAGTGCCTACATCTCTCCTCACGCTTCTGTTCTTCTCTGACACTAATGGAACAAGTAGAAGTAGGGTTCTCAGAAGTCTTGTCACTGCAAAAAGATTAGGTTGAGGTGGTGGTGGAGGCGGCGGTGGTGGTGGGATGAGGAGGCCCCGGCACTCGGCGTCACTGTACCCACTTGTCTGTTAGTGTGTGGCAATAACATGTCTGGAGGAGCGCAAGTTTATATCTTATTGATTTGAGTTCAGGAGAGATTTTTATTTTTATTTTTTTAATGTCATGTGTATTCTTTTCCCCTTGGCTGCGGACACGTGCAGATAAAGTCTTGGCTTACCGAAAGCGCCATTTAAATCTTGTTTGATTTTGGGTTTTCACCAAGCACATTTTATAGCTGCAAAATATGGTGAAGACAGATCCATTGAGGGAAACAGACTGCGCAAGTCCGCAACTTGTGTGAGTGTTTAAGTTGGAAGAAATCACCCCTACCGTCTTAGCTTTGCCTTTCCCGTGAGATACGGTTCTGTGACACAGGCTCATGCCAGAGTCTTCTGTGTGTGCACGTCAAGCCCCACAGAGCTTCTCACCTGCCTCAGGAAATCCTTTTGAGCGAACCACACCTTTTTGAGGGCCTGAGCACTTTCTCACCAGAGCTACGTGATACAGAGAGAGCGAGCCAGGGAGGAAATACAGGGGTGTCCAACTGCTTAGGGGCCTGACTCTTGTGAAGACCTATGGAAACCGACAGACAGACGGCTCTTCTTTGGAAGAGAAGAGAGACCCAGTGCTTTGATGGAGTGTGCCAGGCCATTTGGTAGTAGCCAGAACCTAAGTGAGGAATGAGGACCATCTTTTAGCCCCTCCCCTTCCTGTTCCTGGATCTTTATAGCTGTTGCCCATCAGAGGAAGGAGCCTCGTCCTGGGAGTTGGGAGACAGGGCTCTAGATAAACTAGGTAACCCTGGGCAAGTCTCTTAATGTCCCAAGGTCTTTCTTCAGAGGAAGGGAATGGGACTTGCTTCTCTAGCGGTCTCTTTCCCCTGAGGCCTTTGTGATTCCCAGGGCCAGTGCTACACGTGGGGTTGGAGATCGCAAATGCAAAAGGGACTATTTGAGATGTCTGTTATGGGCTGTGAAGTCTATTAGCTCTTGTGTCTTTCACCTGGAAAAATGAGGGCAGCTTCTACCCAAACTGAGGGGTGCCCTCAGATTCTCCTGTTAAGATTCTGTGGACAAGTGGTAGGTTCTCTCTTCTGTATGGTTGGTGTTGCCCTGTTGGGAAGGAGTCATTTTAGACTGGATGTTTAGAGATTTGTCTGCCAGATGGTCATATGTGTACTGAGATGGGCTTACCACTGGCCCTTGTCATTTTATTACTAATGACTGGGTTTCTCTTTCAATAGCTGTGGGCTTTATCTGGTCATCTCTCAGGTATGCCAAAAAATTTGACTAGCGCTTAAAAAGGCAAGTTCAGGAAATGCTATTTTCTGTATTCCTTTCCCCCCCTGCTTTTCCCCTTGTTGAACAACAGAAAACTACCAGGTTTTCTATTCCACTGGGCAGCTGCTGCCGGTCTGATGTTTTTCTCTTCCCTTCGTCCTCCTCCTGTCCCCCCTCTCCCGGAGGCCCCCCTCCCCACCATTCTTGCTCCGCTCGGAGGGGAGCTGTACCTTTGTGGTTCTTCTGCAGCTGCCGGACTTTGATGGGGACATGCTTGCTGCCTCTACACTTGCTTCCCGTAGCAACCAGTTCTTTGAAGATGACCTCTTGCTGTTTGCCTGTTGTCTCTCATGTTGGATTATAGATGAGAGATTTACCAGGCTGGGGGTAGGGGCCTGCTGTTAGCACATTTCTTTTAGGGTTCCCAGCATCCCTCAGCCTGTGTTTTCCCTTTCCCTTTCCCTGTGTTTGGCGGGGGGGGGGGATATGTGAAGGGGATACTTGTGCTGAATCAAAACAGTTTTAAGTTTGTAGGATGGTTCTGGTTGTGGGATAATTTGGAAATACATGCTAAAGTGATTCCTTATTGAAGCTATTTGATTTATTTCTCCTTTTTATTCTAATGTGATTAACACACATTGGAGGGGAGAGGGACCATTTGTTCCTCTCTGTGCCCTCCAAGTGTTTGTGTGTTGGCATTAAACTTGCTTCCTGATGTAATCTGAACTCTGGGAATAACCAGATTACCTAAATCTCCACACATTTGCACACCCCATTTCCCCCCCAAAGCATCAAGTTTTCTTTTTCTTTAAAGGAGCAAAAGCCCCCCGATGTGTGGCCCCTATCCTGCACGGACAGCTCTTGATGTTCTGTGCACAGCTAGCATGTGGATTTCTGTTTCGCTCAGTGCACTTGCCTTGGACGAGTGGGGACAAGGATGGAATGACAAGGTTGTGGGACAGCAAGGATTCTGAAAGAACCCTTGATCAGAACAAAAACTAGCCATTTTTTTTTAAAACCTATCCCAAGTAGCAAAAGCTAAAATAATATCAGCAACCTTTTTAGTAAAAAGGTCCATGAAAATAGACACTTTTCTGTACTGCTGGTGGAGGGGTTATTTGTAGTCATACATGTGTCAAGAGGTTAAAATATTTATTTGTTAAAAAAAATTTTTTTTTAAGATTTTGTTTATTTGTTTTAGAGAGAGCGCACAAGCAGGAGGGGCAGAGGGAGAGGGAGAGAGAGTCTCAAGCAGACTCCGTGCTGAGCGCAGAGCCCAACACGGGGCTCGATCCCATGACCCCAAGATCACGACCTGGGCCGAAACCAAGAGTCAGACGCTCAACCGTCTGTGCCACCCAGGCGCCCCAAGAGCCTTAAAATATTTATACTCCTTGACTCAACAGTTTTTCTTCTAGGAATTTATCCTAAAAAAATAATTGGAGGTGCATATCAAGATTTATGTGTGAGGATGTTCACTAACAAGTTACTTAAGATAGAAGATTGCCAGCAATGAGAATATTTACCAGTCAAAGCCTGACTGAGCAACAGTACTTTTGTTCATATAATTGAGTGCTATGCAGACATTAAAATTGTTTGAGAGTATATAATATTAAGGAAAAATGCTCATAAGTGAAAAAAGCAGAATATAATGTAATATGTCATATCCCAATTTTGTTTAATTAGGAAAATTAAGAAAAGTTGTATGGCATGCATTGGAAAAAAGATGATAATAAAATGTACCCCCCCATTTTTTCTCTAGTAATGAGATTTTGGGGTATGTTAACTTTTTTTATATTCCAAATTTTTCAATGATCAGATACTACTTGTATTAGCTGAGTTTTTTTTTTAATTGATTCTTCACCCCCTCAAAGTACATTGAGAATATTTCACTTATTTTTTTTTTTAAGATTTTATTTATTTATTTGAGAGAGAGAGCGAGATCATGAGCAAGGGGAAGGGTAGAGGGAGAAGCAGACTCCTCACTGAGCAGGGAGCCTGATGTGGGACTCGATCCCAGGACCCCAGGATCGTGACCTGAGCTGAAGGCAGATGCTTAACTGACTGAGCCACGGAGGCCCTCCTATATGTGTGTGTTTAATGCTACCATCACTCTTTGGGTAGGAGAAATGGCTTTGTGGCTTTAAGAAGTTGCAGTTTTATCCAAAAGGAAGTTATATCCCTTAGCAGGAACTCAGTAAAACACTGTGTCATCTTTTTGATGTGACATGATGATGCCTGACCTCGAAAGGACTTCATATATATGGCCATTGGTATTTGGATCAGTGGACTGTCCCGTTTGCTAAAGGTGAATGAATGGCAGTAGGCTTTGGGAACCCTTCTGTTTGGTGTGTTAAAATCACTAGTTTGAGTGTTGGACCCTATCTTTATTTGGAAATATTCATGATTTGGGAAGAATGAGAAAGGTTAGAAGATGATGGTTCTATGAGCAGCTTGTCTAGGGATATCAGGGTGGTGGGAGAGGATTTTGGGGGCAGGGTGGGTTTCGTTTGTGTTTGGCAGGAGGGAGTGATGGCTGCTGAGGGTAGAAAGGTCTGTACTGTTTGTACTGTCTGTTGAGGTGAACTTGAACCATGGAGATTGATTTAGTGGATAAGTAGCAATGAAATCATGGGCTGACAAGCCTTAGGCTTCCTCAGCCCTCACTATCACCAATTACTTGGGAAACCCATAGGCTGGGTGGAAGATAAATACAGTGGTCATTTCCTGGGAAGGCTTTGAGAAGCCAGTCCAGAATGCTGGCATGTGGGTAAAACTAGCTTATGTTGGGCTCATCATGTGGGGCGGGGGGGGAATAGTGAGGTTAGGGTTGGCTCTCTTGAAAGGGTTTTTTTTTTTTTTTTAACACTTTCTTCTATTTTGAATCATTTAAATAGGAACGTGTGGGAATCCATTGGTGACTACATAGAATTTTCTTTCAACTGGTCCCCCATTATCAACCATATATTACTGAATAATTTTACATTATATGGGTACATATTATTTATCCATTCATCAACTGATGGACATTTGCATTGTTTCTGCTCTGGCTATTATGAATAATGGTGCTATGAACATTCATGTGCAAGTCTTTTTGTGGACATGTTTTCATTTCTCTTGGGGAATTGCTGGGTCATATGGTAACTCTATGTTTCATGTTTTGAGGGCTGCACCATTTTACATTTTCACCAGCAGTGTATGCGGGCTCCAGTATCTCCACATCCTTTTCAACACCTGTTATCATCTTTGTGATTATAGCCATCCTAGTAGGTGTGAAGTGGTATCTTACTGTGTTTTTGGTTTGCATTTCCCTGATGGCTAATGATGTTGAACACCTTTCCATGTGCTTATTGGGCATTCTTGTATCTTTGGAGAAATGTCTACTTAGATTCTTTATCCACTTAAGTTGAATTATTCAGCTTTTCATTATTGAATTGTAAGAGTCCTCATGCTTTTAAAGTATTAAGGACCACAAAGAGTTTTTTTTTTAAGGTTTTATTTATTTATGGGTCGCCTGGGTGGCACAGTCGTTAAGCGTCTGCCTTCGGCTCAGGGCGTGATCCCGGTGTTCTGGGATCGAGCCCCGCATCAGGCTCCTCCGCTGGAAGCCTGCTTCTTCCTCTGCCACTCCCCCTGCTTGTGTTCCCTCTCTCACTGGCTGTCTCTCTCTGTCAAATAAATAAATAAAATCTTAAAAAAAAAAGTTTATTTATTTATTTGAGATAGAGTGAGAGAGAAAGAGCACAAGCAGGGCGGAAGGTCAGAGGGAGAGGGAGAAGCAAGCTCTTCGCTGAGCAGGGAGCCCGATGTGGGGCTCGATCCCAGGACTGGGAGATCATGACCTGCGCCGAAGGCAGACGCTTAACCAATTGAGCCACCCAGGCGCCCCAGGACCACAAAGAGATTTTCTTTATGTGGGTCGTATCTATTGATATTTGCCATATAATAAATGAAAACAGAAACTTCAAAAATATTTAATATTTGCAGGGTGCCTAGGTGACTAAGTCAGTTGAGTAGACAACTCTTGGTTTCAGCTCCGGTCATGATCTTGGGGTCCTGGGATCTAGCCTTATGTCGGGCTCTGCACTCTGTGGGGAGTCTGCTTGTAGATTCTTTCTCTCCCCCTGCCCCTCCCGCACTCATGTTTTCTCCCTTCCTCTTTCTCTCTCTCTCTCTCTAAAACAAATAAATCTTTAAAAATATTTAATTTTTAAACTAATTTTTAAAAAGTTTTATTTACTTTTGAGAGAAAGACAGAGAGAGCTTGAAAGTGCAAGAGTGAGTGGGGGGAGTGGCAGAGGGTGAGAATCGTCAAGCAGACTCCCCGCTGAGCACAGAGACTGACCCAGGGCTGGATCTCACAACCCATGAGATCGTGACCTGAGCCAAAACTAAGAATCAGATGCTTAACTGACTGAGTCACCCAGGCGCCCCAACTTTTAAATTAATTTTTAAAAACAATAAATATTACATATTAATTAAAATGTGTATGCACAACAGTATTGTTTTGGATGATACATTGAAAAGAGTGGCCTCATTTTATATTTTTGTAAATCTCCTTAAAGTCTGGCTTAATAGAAGACAGTTGGATTCTCAGATCTACTTTTGCACCCAGTCTGTTGTGATATGCTTCAATCAAAATATATGAAGAAAATCTGGCCTTGTACAGATATGTAGTTGAAAAAGGGAAGAGTATTTTATTAGCTTCTTAAGATAATTTTGGATATTCTCTGATACTATATCAAAACTTGACAGGGGCGCCTGGGTGGCACAGCGGTTAAGCGCCTGCCTTCGGCTCAGGGCGTGGTCCCGGCGTTACGGGATCGAGCCCCACATCAGGCTCCTCTGCTATGAGCCTGCTTCTTCCTCTCCCACTCCCCCTGCTTGTGTTCCCTCTCTCGCTGGCTGTCTCTATCTCTGTCAAATAAATAAATAAAATCTTTAAAAAAAAAACTTGACAGGAGGTGGTTTCTTAAAGGCTAGTTGCAGTGTGGAACCTGAAACGATATCCGTGAACTCTTCCTGCTCTTTTACATTAAAATCCATTGGTCTCTTGCACTTTAAATGGAGTTTTACTAATGAAGTGATTTTGTGTTATTGGTCATTGGTCATTTGGGAGACATGGATTCACTGAGTCATGCAGCTCTTCCAAGTGCTGACATATTTCATTATACAATATTAAAAAATTGCGTTTGTTGATATCTCACCTATCTCACTAGGAAAGCCTTTAAGTATTGGAATTCTTTCAAGCTCATTGTGGTAGACGAAAATTTCTCAAAATCCTAATTTTTCTTGAAAGTTCAAATTTTATCATTGTCAACAAATACTACCAAGTTGTTTTCCTTGAAACGACAGACTTCATTCATTTTTGAGAAAATGTCTGCCCTGTCCTCATCTATATAACCATACTTTTTCAGTTGTCTTTTAAGTAAAAATGCAGTTCTAGTAAAAAGTGGCTAGTTTAGCTTGCAACTCAAAATTGCACAAGTGATTTTTCTTGAGGCAACCATCGTTACTTTGCTATACAGCAGAAGTGCTTTATGCCTGTTTCCCATTTTGTCACCCAGAATATTAAAAAGCATGTACTTAGGAGTTGAGAGCTAATAAAATTAATAATTATTACTTTATCAGTGTTCTTCATCAACATTCTTAAGGAAGCTTTTTTTTTTAATTGCAAGTATACAATAATCAAGAGTGCATTTTTGTTCCATGCTTTGATTCATGCAACAGCTCTTCCCACATGAATTTCACACCATCAGGGCAAATGTTGGTACAACTTTAAAGGGCAGATAATGTCTTAGTAAGTTTTTAAAGATTTATGTATTTATTTATTTTAGAGAGAGAGAGGGAGGGAGAGCGTGTGAGTGGGCAGAGGGGTAGAGGGAGAGAGAATCTCAAGCAGCCTCCCCACTGAGCGTGGAGCCCAATGAAGGGCTCAGTCTCACGACCCTGAGATCATGAACTGAGCTGAAATCAAGAGTTGGATTCTTAGCCAACTGCACCACCCAGGTGCCCCAGTATCTTAGTATTATTACAAAAATAGTTTTGCCCTTATAAGGTCTCTGAAAAGGTTTAAAAATCTCCCCAGGGGCTTGCAGATTGGACTTTGAGTACCACTGGCCTGGATGGTATTTAATGGAAATTAGTTTTGCAGGCGCTTGCCTCTCTGTTATCTGAGAACATTAGCACAGACGTGCATTGTGATGGTGGCAATATATATATGTATATTATGTTTTGAGTTTTATACACCTGTCATTGCATCATGTCCCCTCCAGCCGTCAACAATATTCAGAATCACAAAGCCATTACCACTGAGACTTCTTTGAAAATAAAATGCTTCCCCCATTTTCTTCCTCCCATTCTTTTTTTGTCCTTCATCACCCACGTTTGCCAAATGTGGTGTTCCTTCTTTCATGCTTTGAGTTTGAAAAGGCGGTGGCTCTTGAGGGCCCTCCTCCGTGTATCTGTTTCTTAGGACACTCCTTACTCTGAAAGCCCCAGCCTAGCGTCTGGTTCAAGCCCAGGCCAGGGGCAGGCAATGACCTGATCCTTGGCATGTAAATCCTCACTGAATGGCATGAGACTCAAACTTAGCAGTTCACAGAATTGTGAGGTGAGCCCCATTTCCCAGCCAATTATGACTCGATCTAGAGCCATAGCCGGGCCATTAATGTATTTTGGGCCTTGTCCTCTTTTATATCTTGCCAAACTCTGAGAGTCTACTATATAGCTACTGGCAACAGGCCTCTGCCAAAATGTTCTATGAATGTATCATTTTACACCTCATTTTTCTTTGTTTTCCTCTGTGATGGCGCCTTGCCTGTGTTTCTCTCCCACCTCTTTCCACCCACTTCAAAGGAAATTGTTCATTTAACTTACTCCTGCATTGTGATGTGGACTTTGAGCTTCTGTGGTTACTTATGGTGAAAGATGCTGAGGAATGAAAATGCTGATACCTCCTTGTAGGGCCCTTCCTTTCCCAACCACCAGGAGTTCTCCTAAGGGCCCTTATGTAGGTCTCATTGTGTCACCTCCGAAATTCCTATGTTGGATGTCCTGTTAGCCCTGGCACCTGGGGGGTGGGAATGTGATCTTATTTGGAGATAAGATCTTTATAGAGGTAATCAAGTTAAAATGAGATTAATACGGGTCCTGATCCAGTATGACCGGTGTCTTTATAAAATGGGGAAATCCGAGGGGCGCCTGGGTGACACAGTCGTTAAGCGTCTGCCTTCGGCTCAGGGAGTGATCCCAGTGTTCTGGGATCGAGCCCCACATCAGGCTCCTCCACTGGGAACCTGCTTCTTCCTCTCCCACTCCCCCTGCTTGTGTTCCCTCTCTTGCTGGCTGTCTCTCTCCCTGTCAAATAAAATCTTAAAAAAAAAAGGGGGAAATCCGGACACAGACACATACACAGGGAGGACGCCATGTGCAGATGGGAGGCAGTGATAGTGGTGATGATTCTATAAACCAAAGAAGGCCAAAGATTGCCAGCAACCCCCTGGAAGCTAGGGGAGAGGCATGGAACAGGTTTTCCCTCAGTCCTCAGACACCTTGATCCCTAACTTCTAGCCTTCCTGAATTGTGAGACAATCATCTTCTGTTGTTTAAGCCACCCAGTCTAGGAAACTAACATTGGCCCCCAGGGCTGACTGCTTTCTCTCAAGGTCCCGTGGTTCTCTTATTCACCTTGGACCTTTGTTCTCCGGGTGGCACCACAGGTATTCTCGCAGGGTTACCTGTGCCCCTGCCTGCTCAGAGCAATGCTCCCTTAGGCTCCCATGAATGAGGAATGCGCTGTTGAGGATGGTGTCTTCTGGAAGGATGGATGGAGATGGTGTCGGGCTCTGCTTCCATCCCTTCCGCTCATTCCTCTTCCTCGGCATCGGTGAGAGATGTTGAAATCTAACTGGCCTCCACTTGCTCCTCTGTCCTGTGGCGCAAGGAGCGTTGAGCCAGCACGGGTACATTTGGCTTTGTTTTCTCCGAGTGCTTTCTCCATGGGACCCTCCTGTGGGTTCCCAGCTGACCGCCTCTTTGCACCACACAGCTAGGAAAGGTGGCCAAGAAAAGCGAGCTGCTGGAATGCTCGGGCCCCAAAACATTGCCCTTCGTGGTAGTTTGGTTCTTGCCAGGATGTCCTTGTAAAACTTTTATGAAGATGTTGTTGTACTTGCATATTGGAGGTTGAAAATTGCTGTTAACTCTGCTAAGTCCCGTGTCCCCCAGGAATGTGGGACGCTGAGGAAATGCGTCTGGCCCTCCCTTCTGGATGGGCGCTCGACTGTAGCAGCTGCCTGCACAGAAAGTTGAGCTGGATGGATGGATTAAGGGACATCAGCTAGGCCTTTGTTTAAAAATATTTAAAATATGTTTGAACCTCCCTTTTATCAACAAAGAACAGTTCCTTTCAGCAGAGAGAAGTTTTTCATTTCCACATTTTTCTGCGATTTTGTTTGGTTCTTTTGTATACTCGCGACTTCGGAAAAGTGTCCCCATTCACATTTTGAAAACCAAATACAAAAGGCGTGCATAGTTATGTGCTATTTTGCTTAAGGGAAAAGAGCAGTTTACTTCTATTAAGAACATAATGTTTATGAAGATAATCTTCTCTGGCTTGCGTTAACTTTTTCTGGTGCTGAGCTTTGACATCTGAGAAAAAAAACCGTGTTGGAGAATGTATGTATTTCAGACTTCTTTGGAATTAGGTGTTCATGGGGATAAATTAGCACTAAGGATGAGCTTTGGAAGTTATCAAGAAATAAACAGAAAAGAGGTTCCTGTGTCTGAGTCTGCTGGTCTTAGAACTAGGAATGTTAACCCACTCAGAGTCCTTGACGAGTAGGCATTTCGAGTTAAGTGTCAGAATAAGGTAGCATTTTCCTAAAATAAGATCCAGGTTTTTTCCTTGCCTTCCTCTGTGACGATCACAGGTCTGTGTATCAGGTTTCTGCTTCACTTCAGATCTTCTTTGGGCATTTGCCCAGTGTTATTAGAAACCTGAGATGCTTCTCTACATACATGCAGGAAGGGCCAGCATGTTGCACAACTCCAGGGGCCCCATTCATCCGAAGAGTGCGTGGATTGGCCCAGGGTGTGAAGGGCGCCGGGTGGCGCGGGGCCGTGTGCGGGCCTGCTCACTGGTGCCACCGACAGGAAAGGCCTGGTGGGTGGAGGGCCCTGCTTCTTGGGTCAGTTAATACATAATTGTTTTTAGAAATGGACCCCAGCTGTAACCCCTGATATTCCGGGTCCTTAAACCAGATCGTTCATCTCAAGGAGGATTTGGCAAACTCTGGGTTATGGCTTTGCCCTCCAGCCACTAGCTCAGCCATAGCTTGACAGGGCCGAGGCCACAGCCTGTGAAAGATCAATCTGGAGAGTTATTAGTTGTCTCTTCAGGTTGCCTTAAACTTGTTTGAGGGCCAGCCCTCAAGTTTAGAAGAGTGTACTTGCATTTCTTCATTTTCTGCCTTTCTCCTACAAGTATTCCTGTCCTTCCCTTGATTCTGGAGGCTGGCATCTGAGTGAAGAAGATGAGGGGGGCTTGAGATAAACATTCTAAAATATTTCAAAATTTCAGGACTTTGGATTGAGTTTAGCGATGTGCCACCAGTGACCGATGTTCCACTCTATCCAGAAAGGATATTTTTCTCCAGCTAGTCACGTGTCCTCCGGTAATCAGACCTTTGACACATGGCACCTACGTCTGGAATCCTGTGAACGTGCCATTTTCGTCAGTCAGAAGTGGTTGAATTTTGGCGATTTTCCATCGTCCTACTCTGGAGAGGCTTGAGAAGAGCAGGGCACTGGGATCTCCGTGCCTTGTGCTGGGATTCTTGCCTTGGCACTTACTGGTGTGTGACGTTGGGCAGGTGACCCGCCCTCGTCATACTGCAGTTTACTGCTCTGAAAACGGGGTGGTGTGGGACCACATGGCAGGGTTGTTTTAAAGATTAAATGTGTTCAGTGATCTAAAGGACCTAGAACAGGGCCTGGTGCGCTGTGTGCTCCTGTTATATAATGTAGTGTTAGAAAACACCTTCGCGATCTCTGCCATGTCTCTGTGCCACCTGTTATGTCATTTATGTTATATATTTTTTAAAGTGATTACAAGTCTAAAAGCCAAAGAAAGTGACTTATTTTGGTGATCCTTAGGTTTCCTTTTTTTTGTATCATATCATCTCTGAAATTGGAATGTCTTAAAATGCATGGCATCTGCTGGGTTAATTTTTTTCTTGATGGTATCTTAGATTTGGCAAGAAAGGTATTTTGTTTTAAGGAACCTGTGGCAAGAGTTTGTGCTGGTTATCTTTTCTAATTCATGATAAGATGAATAGATGTCTGTTGCTTTTGAAAGTCCACCTGTCTGCCACCCAGAATCTTCTGTGGGTCAGCAGTGGCTCATGGCCCGGGCTTCCGGAAACACCAAGTGCCATGAGCAAATGCCATGAGCGCGGTTTTCAGCTCACGTTCTGTGGAACAGCTTGGAGGCTCCTGCAAGGAGCGAAGAGCCACAAGGAGTAGCTTCAGATTCTTTTCACCCAGCATGGCCCATCTCAGAAATTGGAGTTTTGCTTACGGGTTGGTTTTTAGAAAGGGCTTCCATTACCAGACGTGGTTTGAAACCCAGTAGTAAGCCATCCTTCCATTTGCCTCGTGCACGGTCTGCTGGACAGGAAGGGGGTACAAATGAGTCTCTCCATCTCTAGGAGAGGAAGAGCACATTTACCCACCTGGGCGACGGAAAGCAGCTCTGTCCACCACTAGAACCGATATCGAATACCACAGAGATGGCTAGAGACAGGGATGTCTGGCCACCAAACATTGCCTTCAAGGAGGAAGTGAGTGTTTTGCAGGCTGCTTTCTGGGATGGAAGTGAGCTGGCAAACGGACATGAGAGGCGTCTCTGGACATAGATGGGATGGGACGGGACTGGAATGTAGTACAGAGAAGGGGAGCAGTGATAGATAGTTCTTGCTAATACCTATGGATCGTAGATCGTCCTGGTACATGAAAGTGTCCGATGGCACTTTTTAGATTTTCTGAGCAGCCTTTTATTTCCATTTCCTTGATTTCTTTCTCTTTTTCTTTTTTCTTTTTTCTTTTCTCTTCTCTCTCTCTCTCTCTCTCTCTCTCTCTCTCTCTCGTTTTTAAGCAGCAGCTTCTTGCATGGAATGAAACCAGAACTTCCTAGAAACAAAGTGATCTCCTGACTCTTCTTCCCTTCCCTTTTCCAGGGCTGGTGTTTTCTTTCTTTTTTTAAAAGATTTTCTTTATTTATTTGACAGAGAGAGAGACAGCCGCGAGAGAGGGAACACAAGCAGGGGGAGTGGGAGAGGAAGAAGCAGGCTCCCAGCGGAGCAGGGAGTCTGATGCGGGGCTCCATCGCCCTGAGCCAAAGGCAGCCGCTTAAGGACTGAGCCACCCAGGCGCCCCAGGGCTGGTGTTTTCCCTCCCTCCCTCCCTCCCTCCCTCCCTTCCTTCTTCCTCTCTCCCTCCTTCCCTTCCTAAAAGATATATTTATTTATTTATTAGAGCACAAGCAGAAGGGAGAGGGAGAAGCAGGCTCCCCTCTGAGCAGGGAGCCCCTCGAGGCATCACAGGACCCCAGGACCATGACCTGAGCCAAATGCTTAACCAACTGAGCCACCCAGGCACCCCTCTCTCAGTCCTTTAAAGTCACCTGGTCTGACAGAGACAGTTTCCCTGCTAGCTTCTTGGAACTTGAGCTGAGCAAAAAGTTATTTAATTGCCCAAAGCAATACGTGAGGCTAGTACGGAGGACCTCATGTATTCCGCTTAAATTTTATCTGCGAGAGAGCTGGGAACTAAGCGAGGCGTTCCTGCTCCTTGAACCTCTTTGGGAGTTGCACGGCATCCTGTGGGGGCTCCGGTGCTTCAGGCCTGGGGTGTAAGCCGTCTTCAGGGGACGTGGGAATCAAGCTAGGTCAGTTCTGGAGGGAAAATAAGGCCAAATAGCCGTGGCCCTTTTTCACTCCAGAATGTCTTTAGCTGTGGGAGTCTTGGCAGCCAAGTGGGGTCCTAGGGCACCAGAAGCCTCGACTGGCTACTTCCCCCCCCCCCCTCCTGGCACATCTTGATTTCCTGAGAAGGCGGATTAGAGTTAGGTCTAGAGAAGGGAATGGGCATATTGTACACACAGGACTTTTTGTCTAAAGCTGTCAGCATTTTGTTGTTTTTTTTTTTTTTAAGATTTTATTTATTTATTTGACAGAGATAGAGACAGCCAGTGAGAGAGGGAACACAAGCAGGGGGAGTGGGAGAGGAAGAAGCAGGCTCACAGCGGAAGAGCCCGATGTGGGGCTCGATCCCAGAACGCCGGGATCACGCCCTGAGCCGAAGGCAGACGCTTAACCGCTGTGCCACCCAGGCGCCCCTAAAGCTGTCAGCATTTTGAACCAGGATTTTAGAGCAGCGTAGATTAACATGGAGCATCTTTGGGTTATGACAACCCTAGGCTTTACGTTTTGGAGCCAGAACAGTGCTTTCCAAATTCGGTCTTTGTTGAGGGACTTTGCAGTGCTGAGACTGTGCTTTGGTGGCACTGGTTACAAGATAAGACTCACAGTTACAGATTCCAAGCTGAGGGCTATCATCTGGAGCGATTCCACAGTGGGATCCTTGGTCTGACTCTTCACTGTGTTACTCACAGCCCAGGTCACAGCGCATGTCACTCAGAGGGTGCTCAGCAAATTTAGTGAACAAATTTATAAACTGACAAGTGGCTTTCTGGTTAGATAATACCGCTCAGTCTTCCTGAGACGTTGTCCATTACATTGCATGGGTGAGATTGCACACCACGTCCCGGACTGAGACTGTGTCATGTTTAGGGGTGGGAAGCCAACGTTTGTTGTACTCGGTTTAGGAGTATGGAGAACTTTGGTAGCAGGAGGTGCAGTCAAGAAGGATGCCTTGAGGAGCAAATGGCTCTTCTCTCCAGTTGTTAATTAGAGCTGAGGTTACAATTCATTGCAGTGAGTTTTGTCATTGATGAAACGTAATAACCAGTTGACCTGTCAGCAACTGCTTGTGTGCCTACGAGGCAGGCAATAAATCAGTGACTGGTACATTTGGAGATGGATAAAACAGTCGGTTTTACTTTTGTCCCCCTGAGATCCAGAGAATGAGGAAAAAGTCGTTTATTTTTCCTCTTGGGAAAGGTATACGTCACAGTGGTGAAGACTGACAAGTCGGGAGCGTGGTGGGAGGAGGGGAGTCAGAGTGGCTTGTTTGAATGTGGGTCCAACGGATACTGTGTTGCTTGGCGTATGTCACCCCCTGAGCTCAGGCCCCTCCTCACTGCATGGGGGTAGTAATCTCTGTCCTGCCCACTTCACAGCGGGGAAGCAGAGTTGTAAGGACTGTACCGCCTGAAGTGGTCGCCACCCACTAGGCAGAGGCTGTGAGAGTGGCCCACGGGGGGTGCAAGGACACAGGGAGCCTTAGGCTTGTGACTGGCCCCATTTGCTTCTCCTACCCTCCTTGGGTATTGATTCACCCAGTTTCCTTCGTTTGGCGTATTTCCCAGTTTGGCTTCTTAGTTGAAGGTAAACAAGTTACTGTGTTTAAAACTGAATGGATTGTATCTGGTACAGTCTGTCCTTGGATCTTATAGCAAGGACTAAATGGTACTCTGGGAGCTTGGCAAAGTGAGTACCGGCTTCATCACCAGAGAAGAACGTAGTCGCGTGGGAAGGCGAAACCCTGGGGGAGAGTGCCGCTTTCTGGTCCATGGTATCGCGGTGATCACAAGCACTTGTGAAAATTACCTTCTGGTACTCACTCTGCCATCCTTCCCAGGGAAGGCTGAGTCGCTTCTCAAATTTCTCTTATAACCACTGGGATGAGAGTTCTGGTTTGGTTGAAAAAAAAACTAGATCTCAGAAACAAGAAAATACAGGCTGGTCTTTTCAGAGGAAGAAGGAATTCAGTTTACATGAGGCTCTGGTCCAGCAGCTTGTGGCTCCCCACATGGCAAGTGAGCCCCTAGCAGTGGAACCAGGCAGGTGAATGAACGCTTTGCCCCCTGATCGCCACACCTCTTAGCTGCTGCCCCCTTTCCCTGTCCTGGAAGAGCAGCAGTGCAGTTCAGGATGGAGATAAATCTCTGGCCTGCGTAGACCTCTTTCCAATAGGATTATGCTCTTCTACGGCTAAGAAGTTACCCATTCACCAAGGGGCATGCTTACACCCCGAAGTAATGGCATCATATTACCATAGTAATAATAGGGCCATTTGCAAATGCCATTTCTGTAAATAAAAATAGGCAAATAGTAGCCATTTCATACTGTTTATACCAGCATTTCTTGAGAGTTATGATTTCTGTGAGATAGTCAATTTTAGGTAGAAAGTGGGAATCCTAATTTGAGTATATTTCTTGTCTATACCTGTTTTTATTTTTGGTCTAGGGAAGTAATTTTCATAGTGTTCTCAGAGGTTCAATCAGAATCATCTGGAAAACATGTTAAAAACCCATAGTCTGTCCCAGTCCCAGAGATTCTGATTGGGGTTGTGCGTGTGGCTAGTCTATGCTTTTTCTCTATGAGGTAAAATTTACATGGAGTGAAATGTACCAGTCTTAAGTATATTATCCTATGGGTTTTGATAAATGCATCCCCTTGTGTAATCCAACCATATCTTTTTTGTGAAAATGTAAAATAACATGACCGTCACCCCAGAAAGTTCCATCGTGTCCCTTCAAAGTCAGTCTCCACTGGACTGTGCATTTTTTTTTTTAAGATTTTATTTATTTATTTTACAGAGACAGAGACAGCCAGCGAGAGAAGGAACACAAGCGGGGGGAGTGGGAGAGGAAGAAGCAGGCTCATAGCAGCGGAGCCTGATGTGGGGCTCGATCCCATAACGCCGGGATCACGCCCTGAGCCGAAGGCAGATGCTTAACCGCTGTGCCACCCAGGCGCCCCTGGACTGTGCATTTTTAACACTGTTCCAGGGCTTCTGATAAGCTGAAGCTAGAGAGCCACTATTAATTAAAGAACAACAGCACAGATTGGAAGTTTGATTTTAGCTGAAAGGGTTGGGGATTGGGGTTGCCATCCTGAATTCAAGGTTATTGAATTCTGTAGCTCTTGGATCATACTGATAGGGACTATATTTTTATTTTTTATTTCTTTATTTTTTAAGTAGGCTCCGGTGTGGGGCTTGAACTCACAACCTGAGATCCAGACCTGAGCCGAGATCAAGATTCCGATACTTAACTGTCTGAGCCATGCAGGCACCCCCGTGGGGACTATATTTTTAAAAGAGACAATTTGGGGAGGCACCTGAGTGGCTCAGTCGGTTAAGGGTCTGCCTTCGGCTCAGGTCATGATCCCAGGGTCCTGAGATTGAACCCCATGCTGGGCTCCCTGCCCGGCGGGGAGTCTGCTTCTCCCTCTTCCTGTGCCCCTCCCCCTGCTCCTCTCCCTCTGTCGCTTACTCTCTCTCAAATAAACAAATAAAATCTTTAAAAAAAAATAATTTGGTGACTTGGTTAGAAGGAAACTGCAGTGCGTTCACCTTTGGGCCTGCCCTGCTGCCCCCTTCTGAAATTGGGGCGTTTTCAGTTCTGGGTATGGAGGCCACATTGTTGTTCAGAGTTTCAGCTTATTCAGGCTGTGATAACAAAATAGCACAGCCTGGGTAGCTTATAAACAACAGACATTAATTTCTTAAGCTCTGGAGGCTGGATGTCTAAGCTCAGGGTGCCACCGCGGTCTGGCAAGGGTCTTCAGGGTCGCAGACTTCTGGTTGTGTCCTCACATGGCAGAAGAGGCTAGGAAGCTCTGTGGAGGCTCTTTCGTAAGGCACTTATCCTGTTCATGAGGGTTCCACTCTCATGACCTAAGCACCCCCCAAAAGCCCTACTACTAATGCTATCATCTTTGGGGGTTAGGAATACAACATAGAATTCTGGAGAGATGCAAATATTCAGACCATAACAGAGTCCATTGCCTGCCAGGCTCTTGCTTGCTCTGATCCCCCCCTGGAGGGGTTCCCTCCGGTTCCATCATTAGGGTTTCCCCTCTGCTCTTTCTTCTGTGGCTGTTCCAGTCATTCTAAGTGTGGATGACCTGGCCCATCCTTGGCTTCTGCCTGGTGACTCACATGAACGCGTTGTCTCCCTTTATGATGTTGCCGTTTATTTTTCGCAGTGTAAAGGTCTGTCCTTTGACTTGCATGAACTCAATTTAATCCAGTGGTTGGCACCTCCGCCTCCACTGAGGAGAGAACGCACATGCAACAGTTCAGCTTAGAAGAGTCTGAACGGAGTAGGCATCCACAGGTAGCTGTTCAGAGGTGGGGACGGTGGTAGTGAGCCGAGGGATTCCGAAAAGCACATAAGGAGGCCATGGGGCTGGAGCTGGACCATGAAGAATGGGCAGGGCCAGGAAAGGAGCTTATGGACCTCCAGAGGACTTAAGGGAGTTTATGATGACATCTTGCTTTTATTTTAAGTAGCATTTGATACTCTTTCGCATTCTTTACCTTTTCTTTGCCTTTCTGAAAACTGTGTGTATTAGATGGGGCAAGTTTATTGTTGAAAAATTGAGGTCCGGAAAGAAAAAGTGATTTGCTCGAGAGTACACAGCAAGATGAGTGGCAGCCTGAGTTTCTGACCCGTGCAATCTCAAATTCCCCGGTGTCACCTGAAGCCACCCACTGGTCTCTGACCCCAGAACACCTTCATTGCTGATTGCCTGCTGTGTTTTGTTTTGTTCTGCACTGCATGGTGCTACTTAAACAAAATCTTTTTAAAACAACATTTTCCCTGTAACTGGTAGCATCAAACATGTTTCTTTATCTTTCAGATTCAAGCTGGTCCTAACTTTAAGTTGATACTTTTAAGATAACTTGAGGAGGATAGGATAAGAAGATGTTTGAACTTTTGTTTTCTTTTTCTTTCTTGAGTGTGTAGGGGAGTGTTAGATTTCAGAGTTTGAAGTTAACAGAGTAGTCACTAGCCAGGTTAAATTAAAATTAACTAAAATTAAATAAAACTTAAAATTCAGTTCCGCATTTGCACTAGACATACTTCAGCTGCTCAGTAGTCACATGTGGCTCGTGGCTCCTACATCGTCAGTGCAGAACATGGCCATCACTGTAGGTAGAAGGTTCTTTTGGACAACACTGGTCTCAAGTGGCAGTCTCAACTGAGTGACTTCTCCATAAGCTCCTACCCTCCAAACCTCTAACTCTGACTTCTCCATAACCTCTGACCTGAGTGCAGAGAGAGCTGATGAAGTTGTCTGTGGAACTGACACATGACTCAGGCCATGTTCTGACATTCTCTGGTTCTTCTCCTGAAAAGATACGAGCAGTCTCTTGTTTTTCACAGAGAGGGAACACCTCTGACTTTAGCTGTTATTCTGACTGTTTATAGAGGTGCTCCTGTGTTTGGGCAGCATGCCATGGTAGCTTCTAGAACCAGTTGTTATCATCTGTGCCATATTTGCATGTGGTGTGCTCTACGTGCCATTAATGGTGCATATTTACGCAGTTATGTGTGGAAAAAAAATCCACACATTTTCAGTGTGGAAATATGTGCTCCGTAAGGGGGGACAGCAGCAGAATAGATCTCGTACAGGGAATGAGCTGCCATGTTGATGAGGCGGCCCTTAAGAATGTTCTCTGTTGCGGCTGCTGGTCTCTGACTAGAATTGGGTGTATGCGTTCTGTGAGTTTGCAAGAATAACACCCTGAATGTGGAGTTTCAGGTAAGGTACTGCTGTTCGTGGAGATGCATTGAGGTAAGCTGCTTTATGTGCACTGGCTTATGCTGTGACTATCCTTTTGTAGGGGTGAGCCAAAGAAGGTTCTTGTGTATCTGAGTGTGTGCACTGCCTCTCACTGGACGGCGAGACATCCCAAGGGCTCTGCTCTAGGTTTTAGTCTTCATTCTGCCAAGATTAGGGTTTACAAAGCATGGAAAAGAGCCACTTTCGTACTAGCTGTCAAGAAAAGGCATTGTCTCGGGGCGCCTGGGTGGCTCAGTCGTTAGGCGTCTGCCCTCGGCTCAGGGCGTGATACCAGGGTCCTGGGATCGAGCCCCACATTGAGCTCCTCCACTGGGAGCCTGCTTCTTCCTCTCCCACTCCCTCTGCTGTGTTCCCTCTCTTGCTGGCTCTCTCTCTCTCTGTCAAATAAATTAATAAAATCTTTAATAAAAAAAGAAAAGAAAAGGCATTGTCTCTTACTGGGGTTTCCATGGGGTTTCTAGTTCTGAGCTAGACTTGAATCAGCACAAGAGAGGTCCCTTTTCTCTCCACTAGGTCATCATGTACTTATGAATTAAAAGCTGGTCTTCCTAACTGAGGCTGTTGTATGTATTTACATACAATACTCACCATTTAAAGATATAGAGCATTTCATTGCCTCTGAATCCTGTCCCTGCTTTCCATCCCTTCCTCCATGTTAGCCCCAGACAGTCACTGATCTGCTTTCTGTCACTGTAGATGGGTTTACATTTTCTGGAATTCCAGTATGAATGGAAACATGTCTTATGAACCCTTTGGGGGGGGAAGGGGAGGAATTCTAGGTTATTTTATTCAGCACAATGATCTGGAGGTTCACCTGTGTTGTAGCGTGTGTCAGAGTTTTTGTTGCTGAGTAATATTCCATTCTTTGGATGTACCCCGTTTTATTTATTCATTTACTTGTTGATGGACATCAGGTTGTTTCCATTTTTTGGCTATTACAAGTAAAGTTGCTGTGACTATTTGAGTACAAGATGTGCATGGACAAATGTTTCCATTTCCCTTGTGTGTAAATATCTAGGAGTAGAATGGCTGGGTCAGCTGGTAGGTCTGTGTTTTACTATAGAAGTAACTGCCACACTGTTTTCCAGAGTGACTGTGCCACTGTGCATTCCCAAAAGCAGTGTATGAGCGTTCCCACTGCTTGACATCCCCGCCAACACTGTATTATTAGTGTTGTAATTTCAGCCATTCTAGTGGATGTATAGCAGTACCTCTGTGTGGTTTTACTTTGCATTTCTCTGATGACTGGTGGTGTTGAACATCTTTTCATGGACTTATTTGCCATCCCTCTTTCTTCTTTGTGAAGTCTCTATTCAGATCTTTTACCAATTTTTAGTTGTTGTGTTCCTATCATTAAACTTTAAGAGTTCTTTATATATTCTGGTTACTAGTCCTCAGTCTTCTTTTCAGCTGTGTAGTAATTTCTGTATCTTTGTAGTCAGGTAGGAAGGCTTAATCTTTTTTTTTTTTTTTTTTTTTTTTTTTTTTTTTTTTGAGGGCTTAATCTTCATATTAGTGTTTAAAACTGAACTCCCTCCAAAACAACCCTATTCTGGTCATTCTTCCCATCCCACATAATGGCGGTTCTAGTCCTTGGAGTCATGCTTGACTCCTTGCTTTCTCCACCACCTGCATCCAGTTCATCAGCCAGTTCTACTGGCTCTGCCTCCAAATTATATTCAGAATCCAGCCACTTTCTATTCCCTATACTTCTACCCTGTTTCAGCCCACCATCATTTATCCTCCGGATCATTGTGAGAGCCTCCTAACAACCTTTCAACCACTCTTCCACTTCCTGCCACTGCCCCCATCCCATCTTTTCCCAGATGGAGCAGGTGGAACAGTCTCGTTAAAGCCTAAGTCAGCCTACTCTGTTCAGAATTTACCATTGACTTATGAAGGCCTATGGAGTCCTTTGTGGTTTGGCCTGCTGCAACCTCCCCCCTCTTCTCCTGCCTCTCTCCATTTGCCTTTGCTCACTCTGTTCCAGCCACACTAGCCTCCTTGCTGTTCTTCAGGCTCGCCAGGCCTGCCTCAGGTTTTTTGCCTTTGCCGTTCCCTCTGTTGGGGGTAATTTCCTGCCCCTAGGCATGACTCTCTCCTTTACCTCTTTCAGTCTTTGTTTAAATATCTCCTTCTGCTTGGTATATAAATTTAATTTTGGATCCCTTCCCTTTACCCCCTCGCTCCAAACACCAAATATAAAAAGAAAATTAAAGATGTAATTATGCTCAGAAACAAGATAAACATATCTATGAAAAGAAATAGAACAGAAATACAAAGCAAAGATTGATGCTGAAGCCTCAGCCCTGCTCACTGTGAGTCTGGTAGTAGGCGGTGATGTGAGGAGCTCCACTCTGGTGGGGCAGTGGGAACTAAAAGTAGCCCATGAGGGGAGGGGACCGGAGCCAGACTCACTGCTTAAAACCAAGGTCTGGGCTGGGCTGCTCCAGCTTGAAAGGAGGCTAAAAATATCCAAGACAATTACTGCTCAGGATGAAGCCTAGGGCGGTGGGAAGAAACAGATACAACCTTGAACCTTCTTATGGGCCAAGGTCACCTGGAGGCCTGATCACAGAAGCTTACTAGTGTCATTATATTCTGGGAGTCCTGGTCTGTCAGTGTAAGACCTGTTCCAGGCTGAGGGATCCTGGGAGATCCCTAACTTCCCCCCTCACCACAAAACCTTGGGAGAGGGTGGTACAGAGAAGGCCCCCTCACTCCCACTGTACCCCACCCCATCCACTGGACTACTGTAGGGCCCGCAAACCAAAATTCCAAAACAGCTAAGGAAAACCAACTCTGCCAAAGATAGCCAACAAAATGAACAGTGAGAGATTAATTTGTTCAGGATTAAATGAAAGTAGAGCAGTCTGACAACGACCTTAAAATGCATGTTTTGAATTATCAGAGATGAAAGAAGGAATTCCAGCTATAAGAAAATATGAAACATGACTGGCAGAAAGGAAATATTAATAGGTGGATAGAAAAAGAATAATGTACAAATGCTGGAAATGTAAAATAGGCATTGAAATGTAAATAAATGAAACTCTAAATTGCAAAGATGCAGATAGGATTAATGAATTGGAAAATACGCCAAGGATTTTGCCCAGAATGCAATGGAGGCAGACGAAAAATATTTTGACAGAATAGTTGGGTTGACCCTGAGCCTCTAACCCAGATCTGATAGGTGCTCTAGAGGAGGAGAGTAGGGGCAATGGCAGACAAGACCTACTCAGATGCCGCCTGAGAACTTTCCAGAAGCAAAATAATCATGAGTTTTCAGATTGAAAGTACACAGAAAAGTGCTTTGCTTGACAAGATGAATTAAAATAAATCCACAAATCCACCCCCAGGCACGTTGCAAAATAGCCAAACATAGGGATAAAGCAAAAATCTCCAAAACAACCTAAAAAGAGAAGACAGATAACCTATGAAGGAATTACAGTTTTAAGGTAGTTTGTTCTGTCTAATGCTCCACTTTCACTTCATCACAGGCCTTAATTCTAAATACCGAGGCCGCAGGTTATCGTTTACACCCCAATTAAAAGGTTTGCTCTCGAGGCGCCTGGGTGGCTCAGTCGGTGAAGCATCTGCCTTCGGCTCAGGTCATGATCCCAGGGTCCTAGGATTGAGCCCCGACTTTAAAATAAATAAATAAAAGCTTTGCTCTAAGGCATCCCAAATTTAGTCTCACCGATTGGTGAAGGGACCTGAGTTTGAATCGGAAGCTTGTGAGTTGGGGGTGTTTCTTCCCGTATTTCATAGATGAAAAACCTTGAGGTTCAGAGGGGCTCAATGACATGCTCAAGGCCACGGCTGAGAGAGACTGAGGTCAGGCTGTGACCTAGAGCCCGTGCTCTGTCCATGCTAGGTCAGCTCAGCCAATTCCGAGGGACCTGGAGTGAGTTCTCTGAGCTGAGGAGTAAGTTAAGGATCTCTTGCCGGGGCTTCTGTTGTGGTGGCTGATCTATTTTGCCAGGGCTGTGAGTGGTCCCCTAGCTTCTGGCTGTGGGTCAGCTTCATCCTGATGGAGATGGAGAGATTGTATGGTTGTTCTCCTGTACCAACAAACAGGCTGAATACCTGGTTATATTCCCTAATTCTTTGGCCACCTTCCAGTTGTGTGTGTGTGTGTGTGTGTGTGTGTGTGTGTGTGTGTGTGTGTGTTTAAGTGACCTGTTTAAGTGTGTAAGTGTCCTTGCTGTTCACATGTTCTAGACCAAGTTCGTGCACTTAAAATTTGCTATCATGTATTCATTTTTAATTCAGGTTAGGAAAATCCATACAGATTGGTAGTTTTCTTCCTGCTGGGGTGCCTTTTGGAACCCTGTTGAACTTCAAACATTTACTTTTTTCTATCTTTTCCCTTCAGTTAGACAAGAACCTGAGAGCTCTGCCGAGGTAGGAGCCACACTTTTGCTAGTCAGGACTTTGTGGGAAAATACCCAAAAGCAGAGAGAAGACATATTAGAAGAATCATGGATTTATGGGGGTGGGTAGACTGTGCTCCAGATGGGGATGCTGTGGGTGGATTGATTATGTAATAAAGTCATCAAGCTTTTTTAAGAAATCAAGGGATTGGGATATAGAGCAATAATACATCTGATACTTGGGCATTTGCAAACTCGCCTAAGAAATAGCTGTTTTCCATTCCTTCCCTGCGAAATGTGACCGCCACCCTGAATTTGGTATTTTCCTTTTAAGATTTATATATCTATTCCAGAGAGAGCAAGCAGGGGGAGGGGCAGAGGGAGAGAATCTTCAAGCAGACTCCCTGCTGAGCACAGAGCCCCACACAGGGCTCGATCTCATCACCCTGAGATCATAACCCCAGCCGAAACCAAGAGTCGGATGCCTAACTGACTGAGCCACCAGGTACCCCTAAATTTATTTTCATTTCATTTCCATTGCCACATCTGTCTTAATTGGTCCAGCTTTTGGCTCAATGTGTTATTGATGGTTCAGTATTCCTAAATTTGGGCCTTTGCCCTGTGGAGGCAGGGTGTCCCAAAACTCAGTTTGTCCTTTTCCCTAACTGTGAACTTGGTGTGTCTGTACCCTGAAGGCTGGGTCCCCCATTACTTCTGCGGGCCCTTGTTCTCTAGATAGCTGCCAGCCCCTTCTCTTTGTCTCAGTTTTATTTTTTTTAAATCAAGCTTAGCCAAATAACTAAGACGCTATCAGGACAGGAACCGTTCTTAGCATTTGGATTAGATAAAACACGTTCCTTTCTTTTCAGCGGCAAGAGAGTGATGAGAATATATTTGCTGTCGACTGTGGCAGGGCGACGGAGCGCCCAGGCTGGTGGGCTGCCTGGGTTTAGATCCCAGCTCTGCCACTTTACTTGTGTGTGACTTTGTGCAGATCACTAAATCTCTCTGACTTGAGTTCCTCGTCTCTAAAATGAGAATACTAAGAGTACCTGCCTCAGAGGTTGTTAGGATCAAATGAGTTCACACCCATGCAACTGGTGTAACAGTGCCTAACCTAGAACATGGCAAGCACGTACACGTGTTAGTGGCCACTATTATGACCGCTGATGTTTTGGTGCTAGGCACTGCTCTGGAGGTTTAATGTATGTGATCTCTAATCTTCACAACAACCTTATAATGTCAATATTGGTATCCTTAATGTGTGGATGACAAATGGAGATGGAAAGAATTTCATCTGTGCTAGGGACCTCACTCAGGAGGTCTCGGGCTGTGTGGGGCCCAGCCTTTGCTTTATTGCCCTGGACCCCTCTGCCTTCTCTTTTGACAGGTTCTGGAAGGCAGCCCTGTCCTCTTGACCTAAAGCTCTGGTGCAATTGAAGTGAGAGTCAGGGGCACCCTCTTGTCCAGCACACAAGGCAAGGCCAAGGCCTGACTGATTCATCAGGTAAAGAAAGGTACAAGGAGCCACTTCTAAATTCAAACAATATCACTTACACAGACCGCAAAAGGGAAGTAGCCAGAAGTGCCAGTTCCCTGTGGTCTTTGTCCCACAGCAGAAAAATACTACAATGAAACAGAAGGAGCTGATGATCTCTCTTCTGAGGGGGGCAGGACAAGAATCTCATCCCCAACAGAACCCAGAAGGTGATGAGAAACTGTGGCATGACAGCCTCCCATGGGAGACAGGAGGTGAGGGGAGATGGCCTTGAAGTGCACCTCACATCTCCCCACTCCCCATGTCCTCTCTTGTTCATCAAGAATAACAGGCGTTCAGGCCTTTTTCTGTGGCCCATGTGGCTACCTGCAAGAGAGGCACGGCTGAGCTGTTCCCCTCTCCCGTCTGGCCCCCAGGCCCCCAGTCTCTTCTCCTTTGACCTGAAGTGCGAGGGTCCCCTTTTCTGCATTCTCTCCTGACACATACCAAGGCTAGTAAGCTTTCTAGGAATAAATGTCAAGTTCACCTAACTGGATAAAGACCCTTGAAGATGGAGACCCACGTCAAGTATAGTTTTTTGGTATCAATTATAGGCACTCATGCAACATAGATTTGCCCTCGCTTAGAAATACCATAAATATATATTGGTTTCTTTATTGTGAATGAAGAGCCACCTGGTTTCTTTAGTTGGTAGCCTTGAAATTAGACACTGTAAAAGTTTGTCCATCAGACACCTAAGCACTGAGTAGTGGAAGACTCCAGGAGCCTGTACCCACTGCCCCCCTCCCTTGCTAACCTGGCAGTCATCCCCTAGTGCCCTAGAATGTTGCGGGTTGGGAGGTAGTAACACAAAGCAAAGGATGTCAGTTAAAAACAAATGTCCAGGGGCGCCTGGGTGGCTCAGTCGTTAAGCGTCTGCCTTTGGCTCAGGGCGTGATCCCGGCGTTCTGGGATCGAGCCCCACATCAGGCTCTTCCGCTATGAGCCTGCTTCTTCCTCTCCCACTCCCCCTGCTTGTGTTCCCTCTCTTGCTGGCTGTCTCTCTCTCTGTCAAATAAATAAATAAAATCTTTAAAAACAAAACAAAAAAACAAAAGTCCAGAGGGCCCTTTTAATCATCCATCTCTGATATCAAATGCCCGGCACTGTGCTAACCTTTCAAGGTGCCCTGAGTGTGGGTTTAGGGAGTGGCTTTAACGAGATCGGCTAAGGGCAGACCCAGCCTGGGTTATGACCTCCCTGGTCCACTCTTCCTTGAGCAAGAACTTTTATAGCAGATGTAAAAAAAAGCATAGGTAGCTTAATGAGGTGAGGAATGGGCAAGAAACTGTCCTAGCTTGTGCTAATAATGCCTGATCTATAGCGGCTGTCTCCAAGGAGCCTGAAGCACAGCTTAGACATTATCTCATTAATCCTCCCCAAACCCCCATGGGGTAGGCAAGTGGCAGGCATTCCTCTTGCTCTCAGGATCAGAGAGAATGGGGCTCTTATGCGACTTGCCCAAGGTCATACAGGGTGGCAAAGCCCAGCGTATAATTTATTGCTTTTAACTCATGAGCTTGTGGTTTCCTCTGCTCCCTATCCCCACCTCCCCTGCTATTAACAGACTACACAAGAATATTTTAATCAGGTGATTTTCATCAAGTGGCTCTTCCTGGCTTGGAAACTCACCAGGGCAATTACAGAGCAGCAGGGATGGAGTGGGGTCAATCTGTAGCCTATGGGTTTTGCTAGTGAGTCCTCGGGGAACCCAAGGCACCCTTCCCCTCCCTGGGGGTTCTTGCCCACTCTGGATTTGTCACTGGTGTCCTGCTCTCATGCATTCCTTTGATGGGTTTCTTGCTTCATGACATGGCTTTGGGGATGTTGAACGGATGTGGTGCCAGTTCCACCCACTCCCATCAGGGATCCTCCTGTTTTTACTCTGTTCATGGTGGCATTGGGCCCCTGCCCTAATTTATCCCTCAGCCTTGGAATCCTGATTTTATTAAATGTGTTGGCTTACTCAGGTGATGTAGGTGCCACCCCTGTTTTATGGATGAGGAAACTGAACCTCGGGGCTGTGTTCTCATCACACCATGCCATTGATGGTAATTAGAGTCTTGCCCTACCATTTTTTTTTCTTTTTTGACTTGTCCTTTATTTGCATAGCTCTTTGATAACAGCTTTTATTGAAATAGAATTCATATACCATACAATTCACATGTGGAAAGTGTACATATCATTGGTTTTCAGTATATTCGCACAGCTGTGCACCATCACCGCAATCTGTTTGAGAACATTTCCATCATCTCCGAAAGAAACCCTGTACCATTTAGCTTCTGCCTCCCTGTCCTCCCATTCCCTTACCCTTGAGCCTTAAGTAGCTGCTAATCTATTTTCTGTCTCTGTGGATTTCCCTATTCCAGACTTTCGTATGAATAGAGTAATAGAAGGGGTGGACTTGAGTGACTGGTTTCTCTCATTCAGACTGATGTGTTCACGGTTCCTCCGTGCTATAGCACGTATCAGTACTCTGTTCCTTTTCTTGTGGCCAGATAATATTCCACCATGTGGGTGGACCACATTTTTACCCATTCATCTGTTGATGGATATTTGGGCATAAAAAATTTGACTAAAAACACTCACGTCCAGGTTTTTGTGTGGGCTTAGGTTTTCATTTCTCGTGGGTATATAGCTAGGAGCAGAATTGCAGGGTCAGGTGGTAACCATACATGTAATCGTTTGAGGAACTGCCAAACTATTTCAAAAGCAGCTTTGCCGTTTTACCTTCTTGCCAGCAGGGTGAGAAAGTTCTGATTTTTCCACACCCTAGACAGCACGGGTTATGGTCTTTCTTATCCTAGTGGATACGAAACGGTGTCTCATTGTGGTTTTGATTTGTATTACCTTGATGGCTAATGATGAGCAGCTTTTCACGTGCTTTTTGGCATTTGTATCTCTTTTTTGAGAGCAATGTTTATTCAGTTCCTTTGCCCATTTTTTAAAATTGGATAACTTGTCTTTTTATTCTTGATTTGTAAGAGTTCTTTCTATATTCTGGTCCCTTCTCAGACTTATGAATCTGCACACGTTTTCTTCCATCTGTGAGTTGTCTTCCTACGTTCTTGATGATGTCTTTTGCAGTATAAGTGGTGTTAATTTTGTTGGAAGTCCAGTTGATCTCCCTCTTTGGTTGCTTGTGATTTTGCTGTCATGTTTTGGCTTCCTTCCCACTTGCCAGGCACATAGGCCTACTTAGTGTCTAATGCTCAGGCATGCACACGTGGTGGGCATGAGCAGCACTGTTCTTCAGACGGGGAAACAAGGCTCACAGGTTACGTGACTCTTCCAAGGCCACACAGAAGTTACGTGGCAGCGCCGGGATCCACCCTGGCCAGTGGCTTACAGCCCATGTCCGACACCACGCTTCACTTCCATGGTGGCGGCAGCATAGAATGACAGGCTCTGCTCTGGGCTAGACACCGAAGTGCCTGCCTGCTCCTAAAAACTAGGTTAAGAGTCTTCTCAGAACAGTTGCTTGGCAAGTGTTGAATTATTCCTCCCATTTTACTTTCTATGTTTTTCCAATTAAAGAGACCTTCTGAATAAAACTGAGCTTAGAATCTTGATTGGGAAGTAATGAACCTGTCTCTCAAAGGCCCGCCTTTCTTTGCATTCAGAAGAGTACTCAAGATTACAGCAAGCTGGGCTTATTCCATCCATCGGTTCCTTGTAAGAAGTTCCTCAGATCTCAGGCGTTCCTGTCTTTATATTGTAAAGAACCCCTCCCCTGACTGCACTTCATTGTAGTATTTGGAGATGTATATTTTTGGGCATATGGTGAAAGGATTTTTAGCCTTGGTTTTGTGTTGCGTGTTTTTGTCCACCTGTGTTGTGCGCATAGAAGAAAGGAAGGGGATTATTATGGCGTAACTTTGTAAAGTTTTTCTATGACCAGGTGTTCCTCTTGAGCAAGCCCGAAGTTTTAGGATCATCAGAGCTAAACTGCTATGTTTAGACGGATTAGAACAGTGTTTCTTGTTGAGTTCACCCTATGAGCTGGTTTACAACACCTTTCTCTTGTGTTTTCTTGCGGAGCACTTGTAGGCAGCCCGTGCTTGCCTGGGTAGCTGGTGCACACTCACAGTGCCTGGCTTCCCAGCTCGTACGGAGCGCGCTCAGTCCTGCTGGACCAGAACATGCCGCTGGAGGCCTGTTGTCCTAGGAAAGCAGCACATCTGTTTGAAGATGCATTACCACCTAGCACTGCCATTTGTTACGCTGAAGCTCTGTTACACATAGAGCTGATTTACAGGAAAAAGCCCCGGTGGCTTCGGGTTTCAGTCACCTGTTGTGTCAGTGTATGTACATACATTGTAGAATTCTTGTTTTCTTTTCAAACTGCTGATCAAACAACAATACAGCAAGGGAGGGCCCAGATCTTAATTGCCTTTTCCTGCCCAGTGTCCAACACAGGGTCAGTGCTCAGCAGATGGTGGTTTAAATGAATACTGTACCGGAACCCAAACAAGGAAAACCTCCCACTATCCTTACTCTCTAATAACCCACCAACTTTTTAAACTCTTTGTTTGCTTTCAGTTTCTGCTCATCAGCAGGTGGTATTTTCAATAGGCTTCATTTTGCACGCAAACTTTTCTTAAAAATTTCACACATGGTACTTTTTATACCATGTTCTCTTCGTCATTATCTTCCTGTGATTACATAATTGCCCACAAATTATGCACATTGTTTTGCCTGATTATATAGTATGGTTGGTAAGGGTGCAATTTTTTTTCAAAGTTTTCACAGTTTGGAGAAAGACTGCTTTAAGATTTTATTGTGTAAAGTTTCTTGTTTTATTTATTTATTTTTATTTATTTTTTTTAATGATTTTTTATTATATTATGTTAGTCACCATACAGTACATCCCCGGTTTCTGATGTAAAGTTCGATGATTCATTAGTTGAGTATAACACCCAGTGCACCATGCAATACGTGCCCTCCTTACTACCCATCTTCTTTGTTTTAGATTACCTCTTAGGATGCATTCTTAAAAGGGGATTCTGGGGAAAAGAAGGACCTAAGGAGCTTGGGCTTTGTTGCATATTGCTAGACCGATGCCCTCCCCCCAAGATTGAGCCAATCCACAGTGTAGCCAGGTGTGTTTACATGTGTCTTTCCCTGCAGCCTCCCTCGGTGGGGTTTAGCATGGACTTACTTTGATTTTGTTGTGCATTAATCAGCAGTGAGATTGGTGGTTTTTCTTTTCTTTACTATAAACTATGTATATCCCTTAACTTCTGTCATTTCATTCCTGTTTAATCTTTTCTCTGTTGCCTATCATATGGGGACGTTTTAAGAATCCCTTGTTCTTTCTGTCCACTTTGTTGCTCTTCTAGCTTGTTAATTGCCTAAAGGAATTGCCCCAACTCTGCTGCCTCATCATTTCTCAGAATAATTTACGATAGCCAGATTGAACTTTTCTCTACATTGCTACCTACCTGCCCAACAGAATTTATTAAATGATTCCTTTATAGAGCCGGATGTTACTCCTGGCTTGTGTCATATTAAGATCTTAAAAAATGTAAATGTGTTTTTGGAATTTCTTTTCCACTTGTTTTATTCTTCTGGTTTCAGACTAGCATCATGTAGGCTTAATGATTTGTTGTTTTCTAGTATTCTGTTCTATTCTCTTTATTTATTTAAGTAGGCTCCACACCCAGCGTGGGGCTTGAACTGATGACCTTGAGATGAAGAGTCGCATGTTCTACCAGCCAGGCACCCTTACGGCATTCTTTTTCAATCTGGAAGTATGAGAATTCCACTTTCACCCTTTCCTCTCCAACATCTTTCCTCTGCATTTGGTAACTCTATTGTGTGTAAGCACCTAATCCTTACCTTTTTATAATAAGAATAATCGGGGGGCACCTGGCTGGCTCAGTCAGTAGAACATGCAACTCTTGATCTTGGGGTTGTGAGTTCGAGTCCTTTGTTGGGTATAGAGAATACTTAAAAATAAAATCTTAGAAAAAAAACAAACAAGCAGCGTCTGGGCCTTATAGTTGGTTGGGTGTCCTCTTGGTTTCTGCTCAGGTGATGATGTCAGGGTCATGAGATTAAGCCTCGCATCAGGCTCCACACTCAGCATGAATCTGCTTAAGTCTCTCTCTCCCTCTCCCTCTGTTCCTCCCTCTCCCCCACCTCATTCTCTGTCTCTCTAAAATAAATAAATAAATCTTTAAAAAAAAAAAAAAGCAAGTGTCCTTTATTACATTGCCTTGCAATTTGAAGTAATACTATGTCAGTGAATTTCTGTGTAGAGATTAATACTTGTCATTTGGTAGCCATATGATGAGTTACCTTGAGTTACTTTTAAGAATGGATATAGAATGGTACTTGGCTGGCTCAGTCAGTAGAACATGTGACTCCTGATCTCGGGGCCATGAGTTCGAGCCCCACGTTGGGTATAGGGATTACTTTAAAAAAAAAAAGAAGAAGAAATGGAAAAACATGAAAACCAAACAAAAAGAATGGGTGTAGAATTAACTTTTGCTTACTGTTTTCAGACGGTTTCCTATAGTCTCTTGGATACTTTCTAAAAAATTTAGCTTATAAAACATCTCTTCACCTCTTTGAGATCGGAAATAGAAGTTCTAAGTGGAGGTTTGTAAAGTCAGACGTGGGATATACACAGAGCCATATGTACGTTTCAGTGTAATTCTCCGACGGAGGGAAATGCCAGGGTGAGGACGGACTTGAAGTACTTGCTGCCTTACCCAGCTTCTTACAAGCAACTTCTTGGTTCTTCTGGCACAACAGAACCTGATAGGACAGAGGCTGTTCTTGGTTTTTCTCTACAGAGGGACACCCACTGTAGGAGACTCCAGCTTAGCGTTCTGAGAGCCAGAGCCCTCAGTGGGGAAGTGCTGGTTTAATCCTCGGGCCGTTCCCAGTTGGAAAGTTCCAGCAAACAGCAATGGCCAGCTCCTTTCTGTGTCTGGACAGGTTTCTGTCCCCATTGCTATGACCACAGAGGCGGGAGGGGGGGAGTTATTCAGGTACTTCTAGATTCTAGATCCTGAAAAAAGGTTTAAACTGGGTCTGTTCAAAAAGCAAAGAGAGTTGTCTCTTTTTCTGCACATAGAACGGAAAAAAAATCATCCCTGTGATTCAAGAGAGAAATAGGTGGGGCTATCCTTTTCCATTCCCTCACATAACATTCTAAGCTTAATTCTAGCTACCACACCTTTTAAGAAAATGTCCAGGGGCTGTGGTTTCAGGTAAAGCTCTGTCCCACAGTGACACCCTACCCCGGCTGGCAGCCGCTGGCAGCGGCAAAAGGACAAAAGGAAGGAAGTTTCCCTTTTAAATCCCCAGGATTTTTTTTTTTTTTTTTTTGATGAGATAATATTACAGAGTGAAATGTCTCTCCCGCTGTTAGTTCAGTGTTTGGCTCCGGTGTAACAGTAACCCACTTAGAGGCAGGCAGCCCTTTTGAAGTCATTTTAAACTTTGAGCGGAGTAGAGAGATACTGTAACCCTGGATAAGAGCACCCCCAGCCCGGGTTTCAGTTTTGTCCTTTCAGACGTGTGGAAAGCGCACCAGTATATCTCAAGGATTTTGTCCTGAAAGCTCCTTAAAGAGCTGGTCTTGGTTTCAAAGCTTGGCTTGGTGTCCCATACTCAAGGGAACAGAGTTCTGTTCCTCCAGATACTTAACCTTGTCTGGCATGGTCTTTTGGCTTTGAAGTTCCCATAGATTCTTTGTCCATTAGCAACACAGGGAAGCCGTGATAGCCAAGCTTGTTGGGCTCTGGGAAATTTCAAGAAGGTCCATCTTCATATTTCGGCCTAAAACCAGATGTTTGATATCCGGCACCAGTGACAGTCAGGTGTAGACAGTGTTTGTTGATTGTCCTTTTGCTCTAGCAGTTCCTTGTTTGGAAACACAAGTAGGATATTCATTGCCTCTTCTAGAGGTTATAGGATCTTGGTGTGTCTGGGGGAAGATTGGGGCTTCTCAGAACAGTCACCCTTGTTATTGTGTCTGCCATCTCTATAACACCCAAATCCACGTCACACTCTGGTGCCACCTGGGAGTTATTTTTGGTTGTGGGGGTGGTGAAGGCTGCTGGTTCTTTCTGCACCATGTCTCCCTGAGTCATCCCTGTGCTGTTTCCCAGCCCTCCTCAGCCCCGGCCCTGGACGGCTCCCAGAGCAGCCGTCCCAGCCAGAGTCTCCCTCCGCGGACCCGCTGTCCTCTGCAGGATGCCTCTGGGGTCTCTCTTTGGCCTGATGGAACACTTCCCCACAGGGACCCATAGAATCTGCCGGAACACCTGGAGGAGGGGTCTTCTGTCCAGCAGCGAATAAAGGTTTTACTTAAAATAAGGCATGTATATGTTTATAAAAAGGCAAAGAGTACTTTATGACTTATTATAAAAAAGAGCATTCCTCTGTTCCACCCTTTGGCATCCCTGATTGCTATTCCCAGGGGCAACTATTTTCAATTATTTAGTAGTTTCTTCTGCTATTTGTCTCTGCGAATATTTTTAAAGTCTGTGAATTATTTCTAAGTAATGTGATTATAACTGCTACCTCATACTTTGAGTCCATTGAACACTTTTTTTTTTTTACTTCCTACTGTGGAAAGTGGAGATTTTGTCCTCTTACGCCCCTTCCTCCCTTCCCTTCCTTTCCCCTGTCCCCTTTCCCCCCATCCCATCTCTACGTTTTCCCAGTGTAGCTGCATCACCATTATGGTTGAGATCATGGTTTATATTATTACAGCCATTACTCTTTTCAGCCAGGCCACTCAGGCCATACCCTGCTTATGGCTTATAGTTCTGGTGTAACTTTTCCATTTTTTCTGGAGTTAATAATTGTCCCACCGTGCGCCATTACTTTAGTTTGCTATATGATGATCACTTTTCATTCTCTTATGCAGAACTGTAAAACTCTTGTCAGTACTGTCAAGCCCATTGGGTAATTGACTCAGGTTTTGTTGCTTGTTTTCTTTTTTGGGGGGGGCTGTCCTGCAGCTGGTCCCCTCTGGACTGGTCACCCAGCAGACTGGTTATGGCTGTCATCTTGGGG
Organism: Ursus maritimus; assembly: GCF_017311325.1. Taxonomy (NCBI): domain Eukaryota; kingdom Metazoa; phylum Chordata; class Mammalia; order Carnivora; family Ursidae; genus Ursus; species Ursus maritimus. Next base: position 9,134,783 of record NW_024425897.1, read on the forward strand.
ACATCATTCTCCATTTCTCTTCTCTGTTGGATTCCCCATGCCCTGGAGCCCATGCCTGGCTGGTGCTTGGTTTATTCTCTTGTTTTGTTGGAGCTGACAGCGGCTTCTGAGACAGATGCGGTTGGAAAAACTTAAGGTTTTGCTTTGGGGGGGGCACATCCTCTATTCTTCCCCTCCACCGCCGTTCTGAAGCACTGTCATGAGCCCACCTGAACGAAGGACAGCAGTGTTGTATTCTCTGTGTGTAGAAAGCCTTAGCCACCTCCGCGTGCTCAGCTGCTGGGGTCCCATAGCAGAACCAAGAAGGAACAGCCTTGGCTCCTGTCCATTGTCCATAAATCTTTTCTGTCCCAAGGATGTCTTTGGTGACTTGGTAATCAGTGACTGTAAAGAGCCAGGTTGTTTAAAGTTCATGCAGCGTTTGATTAAATCCTGACGTTTTTGTCCTGGTCCCTCACTTAGCTGAGCCCAGACCCAAGTGGCTTACCAAAAACAAAGCATGAGGCATGGCATCAGGCCTGCCTCCAACCAAAGGCTGTTCTGCCAGCCATCATTTAGTGAGCACCTGCTGAGCACAATGCTCTGGTTGGGGTGAAGGGGGACCCCTGTAAGACTCTCCTTCTAGAAGCAGGTGCCTGTCTTAGAGGGGAGGCTGAACGTACTGTGGCAAGCACCAAACAAAGCATTTGGAGACATGGTGGTGGAAGCAGCTATCGGTATTGGTGCATTTAAGAAAGCAAGCCCTTGGTGGAGTGAAGCTGGTCTCAGAGGACAGAGTATTCTAGGCAAAGGCATAAAGCGTGAGCAAACATGGCAAGTCTAGAGGAAGTGAAGAAGGTGAGGGCTTTTCTACTGACAGAGTATCTACTCTGTTCCTGTGGTTTTGTGTTTCATCTCCTTTAATCCTTTTAGCACCCTGTTAAGGCAGATGATCTTGTCCCCATTTTACAGATGAGAAAATCCAGGTTTATAGAAATTGAGTCATCTGCCCAAGTTGATGTACCTCCTAAGAGGCAGGAGTGAGGTTTAAACACAAGGGTGCCTGATTCCAAAGCTCTCATTCTTTCCATCCCAAAACACCTCTTGGAACAAAATCAGGAGTAAGAGAGCAAGAGCATAGTAATGCAGTGTTCATGAGAACGTCAGACCTCGTGTAAAGGATTAACTGGGTATTTTCCTTTACCTGACTTAAGCAAGAGCATCGAGCATCCCAAAGTTACCGTTCTGATAGCACGAGGCCAAAGTTACAATGCAGGGCACTTTTTCTTTTATAGTCTCACACTTCGATTATAGCTGGTTGGCTGTTTGCACTGTTCTTCCATGGATCCGTCCCAGGAATTTTGCTTGTCTTCTCATTCCAGGCCATCCTTCCCTTTCTACAGCATTCACTGCCCAGTGGGGTTTTGGTCAAGTTCCACTCCGGATTTCCAAGTTTATTCGATTGTTTCTTTATTTTTCAATAGCAGTTCTTTGTAACATCCCTGAGTTCTTAAACACAAGTCAGCCATTCTTACCTTTCTTAAAAATATTAAGGCAAGGGGCGCCTGGGTAGCGCAGTCGTTAAGCGTCTGCCTTCGGCTCAGGGCGTGATCCCGGCGTTCCGGGATCGAGTCCCACATTGGGCTCCTGGGCTGGGAGCCTGCTTCTTCCTCTCCCACTCCCCCTGCTTGTGTTCCCTCTCTCGCTGGCTGTCTCTCTGTCACATAAATAAATTTTAAAAATTTATTAAAAAAAATATTAAGGCAAAAACTAATTAAATTTCAAGTGCCTGATCAGGTAAACTCCACACATTCAAACATTTTAAGAAAATAAACTCAGAGGGGCGCCTGGGTGCGTTGGTCAGTTAAGTGTCCAAGTTTTGGTTTCAGCTTAGGTCATGATCTCAGGGTCTTGAGATCAAGCCCCATGTCTGGGCTCTGTGCTCAGCAGGGAGTCTGAGAGAGCTCGCTCTCTCTCCCTCTCCGTCTGCCCCTCTCCCCCTTAAAAAAATAAAGAAAGAAATCTTTTGAAAAAGAGAAAATAAACTCAGAAATACCTGTAATTTTTAAATGCTCACATGCCACATTAAGTTCAAAGTTAACATGCTCAGACACCATTCACTGAAGTACCCTAAGATTAATCTTGAATGGTTAGCGTTCAGAAGGAGACACAGGTTTTATATGTAGTCACTGCCTGGCATCAACACATATGAATTAACAAGCCTGGTTTTTATGTGACAGCTGTCTGGAGTGATGTTGTGGAAGCAGTGTCTGTCTGGATCTTCAGGAGAATATGTGTGTTTCATATGTAGGACACCCACATTCTCTGTCCATGATTGTTACCCGACCCAGGACTTAGGGATCTTTTTAAAATCAGGGTCTGATATTTCTTAGTAAAGAGTAGAAAGAAATTGTTTGGGGCTTTATCTTGAAAAATGCAATGGAAAATAGTAGTTTATTTTTTAACTTAAATTATAATTGCAGCTATGTATTGATTTCTGGGCATAGACAGAGTGAATCCCATGTGGGCAGTGCTGGGATATTTTCAGCAAAATTGTTTCTCTTATGTTTGATTTCAGCAACAGGATTATCAAAAGTACTTTTTCCAAAATATTAGAGGACTCCCTTACTTTTTCCAAAGTTCTGTCTTAATTCTTTGATCATTCTCTGTGGATCGTCTCTCTTATGGATTTCTTCTTTAATCTTTCACTAGGCTGTTTGCGGTTGGCTTTGAGTGGAATCCTGTTATTGACTAATACGGCTTCTATGGACTCCTTTATATTCTGCTTCAGCTGCTCATTTGCACTTCTAGTTTGCAACTTACTTACAATGTCTAGTCACAATTGTTATTCCAACAATTAGCAAGCAGTTGCCATAAGGAGTAAATAAAATACATAAACATAATAGCATAGTAAATAATTACGAGAAAACCTTCTCTTTTGCTATTCTTTTTTTTTTTTTAAAGATTTTATTTATTTATGTGACAGAGAGACAGCCAGTGAGAGAGGGAACACAGCAGGGGGAGTGGGAGAGGAAGAAGCAGGCTCACAGCAGAGGAGCCCGATGTGGGACTCGATCCCCGTACGCCAGGATCACACCCTGAGCCGAAGGCAGACGCTTTAACGACTGCGCTACCCAGGCGCCCCTCTTTTGCTATTCTTAGACGTGGCATATTTGTTTGCATTTTATGCCTTTGCCTAGAATATTCCATCCTTTGAGACAGGTCACTTCACAGTTGAGTATTTTCATGTTACGGCTACTTGTACTTCCCTATAAGACATTCTGCTGAACTCATAAGTTGGAGCCCTTGGGAAAAGAGAACCCTAGGGTGTAAATGGTTGGAGGTCTGGGGTGGCAGGCATTTCCAGAAGCTGATGCTGTCATCGGGTGAGCTGACAGAGACCCCAATCATTCAGCAGATGGTTCGAAGAGGCCAGTTTTATGGAAGACATCGCTGAGGCTGAATTCATAGGCCCAGGAGTTGGGCACCTGGAAATGTAAGCTGGAATAAAGAACTCAGGAGAGAAAGCACCGAGGGTGGCGTGGGGAAGGCGGCAGAGATGTGAGATAGGTTTTCAATCCGCTGAGATGTGATTTTGGTGGCCTCTTTACCCTCCACGGGGAAATAAACAACCCACGCCAACGGATCGCACCCACTGGCACTTGAGAAAAATTCCTTTTGGTTTTTAAGTCTTTGATCCATGTTCAGAAGTCAACACCCTTGACAGGGCTGCCATTTGGAGCTGCTAACAGTCCCCGCAGTGTCAGTGGAAGATTTGATTGGGCGTCTTGGAGGAGAACGGGAGGGTGTGACCGCAGAGGAGGGAGAGAGCGCCTGGCACAACGTGTGGCCCAGGGCGCAGGGCCTGACAGCCTCCAGGGGACCCAGACCAGCGGGTGTGTTTGAGGCTTACATAGTTCAGATTTCTGCATGCCTGCGGACGCACTCTTGACATGCCTCTCCTGGCATGTGGCTCCTTCACAGCATAAGCCTCCGGTCTGGTCATGGTCGCTTCCTCCTCACCAGGGCTGTAAAGGGCCAGGCTTGGGCATCTCCTACTTCTGCTGTTCTCGGCTCCCTTCCTCTTCCCACATCCCACCTGCCCTCCCAGGCCACCCCTTCTCTCAAGCTGCCCGTGACTGTTCCTCCATTCTTTCCAGCATACCCCTTACTCTTTGCACTGTGGGTGTTAAGCATTTAAAGGCATTTAGCTTTGCCTGAATCTCATTGCCTTTAGGGTTAAGGTCTCATGCATATATCTGTGTTCTCACTAACTTAGCGTTTCTCTAAATGTGTCCCCATGAAACAGCGTGATTGTAGTATACTCAAAATGGGCTTATAATCAAAGGGTTGGAAATGCTGGTGTTTGCAAAGGTTGAAAACCTTTTGTTTTTTAAACCATAGGCCTCTGCAAAGCTTTAATTTCCGAAACCAAATCCTGAATTCCTATGGAATGTTCCTCAGTGTTAGTTACTTGTACAAGACTCTGTTTTTAATCTCTCAAGCATAGTGTCCTGCAGGACATGGTTTCCAGAAGGGCTGCTGTAATTGGCTTAGGCTCTGGAAGGGTGGGAACCACATTGTCCTCCACTGTGGATCCCCACGTTAGCTGAGTGCAGTCATATCTGAGTAAACTCTTGGGACATTGTTTAAAAACTTTTTTATTGTTGGAAAAATTTATATATAATTCACCATTTAAGTCATTTTAAGGGATACGATTCAGAGGAATTTAGTATATTCACAGTGTGCATCCATCACCGTCCTCTGATTCCAGAACATTTTCGTTACCCCAAGAGGAAACCCTGGCCCCATCAAGCAGTCACTCCCCAGCAATCACAAATCTGCTTTCTGTTCCTATGGATTTGCCTGTTCTGGACAATCTCCTATCCGTGGAACCGTAGATACAAGGTCTTAGACCTGCAGCATACCTCTGCTCCCCCAATGTAGCTCTTCTTCACTGGCCAAACCTCATTCATGTGTAAGTAACAAAAACCAGCTCTCCACCTGGAAACCTCCAAGTCATGTGGCCAGGTTAAAAATACCATGGACTGCTGTGGGAAAGGGTCAGTGGTGTGGTTGCCATTGCCATGATTGGGCCTGGGATTTTAGGACGTCCACTTGAACCAGGCAGGGAGCCCCTTCCTGGTGGGGGAGGTGACAGGCTGTTGGCACAATTGGCTTATCACCCTCGCCCATGCCCTCTCCAGTCAGAGGTCTGCATTCAGGCGGCTCGTCATTTAATAAAACCACCAAACGTGCTAGAGTGGCCTGGGTTCTTCAGGGGCGGAATCTTCATTTGTCTTCTGGGCACGATCATCAAGCCTGAGGACTCAGGCAAATATTGGATGTCCCGGGGCTGTCTGTCTCACGCGTTGGAATTCGCAGGGGATGGGTTATTCCTCACCTGCCAGAGAGAACTGCTGGCCGCCCCTGTAGCACTTTATTTATTTATTCGACAGAGATAGAGACAGCCAGCGAGAGAGGGAGCACAAGCAGGGGGAGTGGGAGAGGAAGAAGCAGGCTCATAGCAGAAGAGCCTGATGTGGGGCTCGATCCCAGATCGCCGGGATCATGCCCTGAGCCGAAGGCAGACACTTAACCGCTGTGCCACCCAGGCGCCCCTCACTCCTCCACTCTTGATGCCTCTCGAGGCCGGGCGCACCACTGTGCAGCCCGTCTGCCTGGAGTAACTGTTTTCAGTGCGCCATTCTTCCGCCCAAGAACCTGTATTGTCTTGGTGTCCAAACCCCCTTTCTAGTTTTAGCCTGTCTCTCTCCTTCTCGATGTAGACTGTGGTCCTTCATACTTATCAGACAGGTCTTGTTCCTCTTCCCCCTCCAGCCTCTGGCTCCTCCACCCCAGCCTGGGAACCACTGCCTGCTCTCCTTTTTCCTTGACCAGTGTGGCTCTTCCTTGACGCTTGGCTCACAGCTCAGCACTCACACAGGGCTTTCCTGAACATTCCAGCTGCTCTTGCTGCCTACACTACGTTCATATTGCAACTCTAGTACCACAGAATTTAGAGCTCGCAACATTTTTTCCTCAAGATTTAATCATTTGGTCTTTCCCTCCCGGTCAGATGACTAGGTCTTAGAGGAAGGGATGGTAAAGTTAAGCAAGTGGAGTGGGGAAGCACCAGACTGCGAATCTGAGGGCCAGGTCACCTGTGGGTGCAGCCACACACTGGCTCTGTTGTCTTGGAAAAGCTACTTCTCTTGGACTTCCGTTCTTACCTATAAAATGAGTGGGGGATAAAGAGAATGCTTTAGTTTCCTATTTGTTCCTCTAAGAAGTTGCAGTAAACTTAGTGGCTTAAAGCAACACAAATTCATTCTCTTAGCGTTCTGGAGGTCAGAAGTCGGAAATGGCTCTGTAGGTGACATTCCTCTTGGAGGCTCTAGGGAGACTCTGTTTCTTGTCTTTTCCAGCTTTTGCAGGCCGGCCTTGGAGGATATCATTCTGTCAACCACAGTGGGGTCTTAGGTCTCTGGTGTTCGAGTTACGTAAAGACTTCAGCACTGGGTTAGACTCATTAATTTCTTGATAAGTTAGTTTATCTACAAGGATTTCCTCTTCTCAGATTGTTACTGGGGATTCTAGAGCCGGATAAGACTCATTGATAGAACTGTGAGCGCGGACTTCAGGATTGTTCTTAGACTTCCACCGACTGCACTTTTACTGGCAAAAAATTGGTGATGCTCTTTTTCCTGTTTTTGATTTCCTGCTTTGCCCGTTTTGAAGAAATCCTCAAAGAATTTCACCTGTTCCCCAGTAGCCAGGGGTGGCCTTTTAAACAGCTTGTTAATTATACTGGTGATTCTGCCGTATGTCTGGTGGTCTTTCCATAAATTCCTGAATGTGTTTCCAGGTCCTCCTGCATAACTTGCCGTAGATGTGGTGTTAAGGTTTAGAAGCCAAATATTCTAGGATAACTAACCTAGCTAATTTCATCTGTAACTGCTGCTAAATATTACGGTATTTCACAGGAATTTAGATGGGCATTTTTATGGGAATTATGTGATTTCTCTTGCCGTGCATCGGATTGGCTGGTGTCCACGTTGCGTGGCGACCACTTAGAAAGCAGTGAGAAAGCGGGGTGCTCGGCCGGCTCGGTCAGCGGAGCATGCGCCTCTTGATCTCGGGGTCATGGGTTTGTGCCCCACATTCACTGTAGAGATGACTTAAATAAATAAACTTAAAAAAAAAAGGGGCAGTGAGAAAGCATCTGTAAAATCCACCCCCCCCATTTAATTTTAAGTTTTGAAATTACTTTTCATTACTGAGTCTGAGACATATACAGTGTGGGTCAAGCCCATCTACAGCCTACGTATTGAAGCTTTCTTTCTACTTCGCCTCCTAGATGCACCCACTGGGCCTGTGTAATAACAACGATGAAGAGGACTTGTATGAATACGGCTGGGTAGGCGTGGTGAAGCTGGAACAGCCAGAATTGGACCCGAAACCATGCCTCACTGTCCTGGGCAAGGTAAGCTCCAGGCCCTCTGAATCACTCCGCTTCCGACTGGTGTTCTCTGCTTTCCCATTTCCTCAGTTCCTCGCCTAGTTGGTTACAGAGAAGAGCCGTGCAGGCACAGCACTCTTTCCCAGCTGAATCGTGCGGGCTGAGGACTCAGACATGTCCTGTGGTGGCCCCTCTGGGGGGCTTCCGAGCTTGGACTCTGATGGGAGCCTACCAGGCTCAGAGTCGGCTCCACGTCTAGTCACTCTGTGACTTGAGGCAAGTCACTTCCCCTCAAGGAGTCTCAGTTTCTTACCTGTGAAATGGGTTAATAATAGAGATTCACAATACCTTCAACCCTTGGGGACAGAGCTTTCAGAAATCTGAGATTTGGGGAGTTTAGAAAGGTATTAAGGCTCTACATATTTTATGTTAAGTGACTCCCAGGAGGTCTGTGGCCGTTCTCAGTAATTAAACACACTCGTATTTGTATAGCAAACGATATGGATAGTCACATTAAGTGGGATAACTAAAATCGAAGTAGCCTCATGTGAGTTCAGGGCAGCTTTGCCTCTAAATGAGTTCAGGTCCATTAAGTTTTGCTGCCAAGTAAGTTATGGAAAAACTTCTGGGTTTTAGAGCTTTTTTGGTTTCAGAATGGCAGACAGCAATTATGGTCCTATATTAGAACTTACCTCATAGGATGGTTAGGAGGTGAGATGAGTTGCAGACAGCCCGCAGAGTAAGCTCTCAAAAAATGTTTGCTGCCATTGGCTGCTGTCATCCCGCGTAGAAGTACTAAAAAAGACTCGTGAGCCGAGAGGGGTCAGCATTATCTCTGGCTGCAGGGTTAAGATAGAAATAAATTTATTTGGGGAAACTATGCATCAATGATCTTAAAATATGACAGATGACAATGTGTTGTAAACTGGATCATTTTGTTAAAGGGAAAGGTTTAGAGAAAGTTATTAGCATTTTAGTTGGAGAAAAGGTGGTCTCTCCTAAGGATAGTATGAGTGCCTGGATATATATATATTTTTTTTTAATAATCTCAGAAGCTGCCGTCTAGGTACCATGAGGAGACAGCTGGGAAAAAAACAGTCCTGATTCCTGACCTCTTGAGGACCCAGGCGAGAGAAGAGGTGGTTTTGAGGCAGGGTGCGTAACGGGGAGCCTTTCTTGGGCTTGAAGATGTCCCAGCCAGAGTCTCCTGAAAGACTTTCGATCCAGGAGACTGTTACAGGTCTCATCTGTGATTTTCATGTCCCACTTGTCTTCCGAAGCTTCTGCACGCTTGTCAAGCTCTCTGGCTCTTTTATAGGGGGGAAAAAACCAACCCAGGAATTATTACCTGTTTGGTTTACAGTTCATGAAGTCAAATCAAGGTGTTTTAGGTGACCCAGGCCCTGATACTTCATCGTTTAAATAGTTGGCCAGAACTGCTTCATGATGTGAGGAGAGCAGCGACCCCTGTGAGAATACGTCAGTGTTTTCCTAGGAGAAAGGCCAGCTACATCCAAAGGTTAGGAACACTGCCTTCCTTGTAGGTAGTACACTCCTCGTATAATATTTTCTCCTCAGCAACTTGGCCTGATTTGCTTTGCCCCCGTCCAGTGGAGCTGTACCTTTTGTGTCTCTAAGTGGGTTAGAACAGGGCTCCCAGGGACGCCCCATTGTTCTTCCATGGCTTAGTGGTGTTGAAGTCACTCAGAGAACCCAACTGTTTCTTTCTCTACCTGGAACAACCTTGTAGCGGTTTTGCTTGAAGAGTTTTGTACGGTTTGGCCTGCTAGCCTGCAAAGCTGGGGGGAATAAAAACCCTAGACATATATTGAATCATTAAGTGCTTCTCGGGTTTATTCATTCACCAAATATTTATCGAATGCAGAAGCTAAGCGTGCGGTCCCACCTGCTTGCAAGCAACAGCCCTCTCCCCCCCCCCCCCCCCCCCCACGTTTCTGTTTGGAAAGGCTGTGTGGTGGCCAGGCAGTATTTACACGTGGTTAGTTTCTGAAATTTGGCTTAACACCTGAGTAAAATCATTAGCAAAAATGCTTGGGCCGGACAAAGCAAGACAGTTTCACGTTTGTTTAGAGCCCGGGTCTGTACAGGAGCTGTGATGACTCATGCAGCACCCCCCCCACCCCCGCTTTCCTTTTTTTCTTTCTCCCTTCCTTCCTTCCTTCCTCTTTCTTTTCCTTTCTCATTTTAAAGTGTAATTGTTCTCAGCTTCGATTTTATTAACTTTGCTAACTGCACTTTCCCTTTTTTTTGAGCCCCTAGCAAGAGACTAGGATAGAGAAAAGCGAAGTGATCCTTGTGGGCAGTCCTGTCTCCTGCAGATAGCTTGCTTTTTCTCTCATTTCTTCGCTCTCGGTGGCTATGGCAAGAAGGCGGTGGGCAGTGGAGAAAAGCACAAAAGGAAGAAACTGTAGCCAAGTCAACGTGGGGGTGGGAGGAGGGACTCCTCCATATAGATGTTGAGACTTGCTGAAAACCATTGAAGGGAGGACTCTGTCAGGCATTCGGAAAAGCCTGTGGGAGAACGGGGGAGGGCCAGACACAGACCCCTCTCCCTCCCCCACCCTCCACCCTCGTCACCTACCCGCCCACAGAAAATGCCATGGGGCGAAATGTTGAAACAAGAGAGGAATGTCCTAAATTAAAAAACTGTAAATGCCTCTCCAGGAGTTCAAATAAAGTTTCATTTTAAAAGCAAAAGACATAAACTCATCACCTTGGTTTATTACTGAATGCTTTTGAACCCCTCAGAAGGGAACACTATAAACTCATGAGAGAAAAATGATTTATGATCCCCTCCTTATAATCTTTTCGATTCTGCAGGAGGCAGGGCAGACAGTAGGATCAGCTAGGGAGGCAGAGTTGGGGTGAGAGGGAGCCCCCCACGGGGATATAGCCAGCAAGGGCACCAGGCCAGGCCCTGCATCACACCAGGCGAGGAACAAATCTCTCGGCTTTCTGGGCCTCTCTTTTTCACTTCATATTAAGAGGATGTTATGGGCTCCTTACTCTTCCAATATTTTTAGCTTCTGTGTCTTTTAAAATCTTCCCTTGAGGTTCTAGTTTGAGGAGATTCTCTTTGCATCATTGAAAGGCAGACGTGGTTACCTGTGACAGTTTAAGTGCTAGGAAATTAAAATAGAATAAAATGACATTTCTGAGGCGCTTGCTGCTGAAAGTAAGGGTCTTAAACCAACCCCAAAGTGCAGGAATCTATGTTTATGCCCTGGGCATTTTAACCCTTCAATTCAAACAGTGTTTATTAAGCATCTTATGGGACGGGGAAGAAGTTTGAAGGTTGACTTTCCTGGCTTCGGTTCCTGTGACCCGTCCATGTAATGGAGGGTCTCATGGCAGGAACACACAGGACGAGATGGAGTTTCTAACAAAGCCCGCCTGGCCCAGATTCCAGAAATGGAGGCAGAATAAACCTCCTCTCCCCCTCCTCCCCCGTTGGAGTGGAGCCGTAGGGAGGGTGTTGAAAGACAGTCCGGTCAACAGGCGTGGACTGGCTCTTTCTGGTCCCTAGGAGGACAGTGGGAGGCAATTCATGAAAAGACAAGGAAGGCAGGTAATTTCAGGGCAAAGAGACCCAGCTCTGGCAGTGACCTCAGAAAGGTAACTTCAGTTCGGGGGCCCTTGGGCTCCTCCTTGGGGATTGTGCTGCCTTTGTCATCGCGTTGGGAGTCCTGCGAGATGTTTGGGGAGAACGCCTGTCGGGAACGTAAAAGCAGCCATCATGTGTTGGGTGCTCGCTGAGCGCTAGGAGCTTTCCACGCAGCATCTTTCATTGTCAGACTGACTCTGAGAGCGTGTCCAGATTCCCGTTTTACAACGAGGAAATCGAGTCCCAGAGACATTCTCTATGTAACCTAAGACCAAACGGCTCCCAAGTAGCTGACCTGAGATCTGAGATAAAGACCGTTCTACTGCCTCATCCATGTTAGTTTCTTCCCCTTGCCCCCTGTTGTCTTCACCAGTTAGTAAATAAAAACCAGGTGCTCTCCTGTAGCTACTGGCTTGGTTAGGGCTGTTGGTTCCACTTAACAGAGACCCAGCTTGAACTGCGTTGAGCCAAAAAGGGATGGGCTCTTGAGGCTCCTGGGTGGCGTCAGGGAACCCGTGAGAGGTGCTGCCAGTCTTCTAGAACAGCCGACTCTGGGGCTCAGTGCCAGTGGCTCCTTCCCAAGTCTTCTGTATACCTGCTTTTATTCCTCTCTCTCTCTTTGCACCTGCTGGGTAGGAGACATAGCCCCCCAGTATCCCTGGGCCTGACACTCTCTTGGTTTCGAGCCTGAAGGATTCCAGAAAAAGGATTCATTGGCCCATCTTGGATCTGGTGGTCACTTTTAGTCTGGACAGCTGTGATCTGGGTCTGGGAATGCACAAAACTTAGCTTCCAGCCCAGCCATGTGTGCGGAGTGGGAGGAAGAAGTGCTCTCCAGAAGAAAGCTGGTGGGGGGCAGTGCTGGCTACCATCCTTAAACAGCCCCCTTGTAGCCACCAGGTCATATATGGGATCATTAACCAGTGGGTGATGTCCTCCATTTATCCTGAGTCATTCAGGCAGGCACCGAGGGGAAGGGACTTCTCTGGTTCCCGTGTACTCTGAAGAGTTCGTTCCTCTCCTTGCCCTGAGCCGAGGCCTAATCCCTAGTACAGACAGTAATTGTGAGGAGAGAAGAGTCCATCGGGCAGGAGGGGTCAGATGGGTTTCACAGAGAGGGGCTGTATGAGTCCGGGAGAGATGGGGGAATAAGCTCCAGGGAGAGGGTAGAAAGCAAGCAAGCAAGCAGTTCTTCAAGAGGCATTGAAAGTTGCTGGGAAAGGAAGAGGCTTTCAGGTTAAGGAGTGTAGTCTTCATTCCTTAGTCTGGTTGGAGAGGGAAGGATCAGGTTATTCTTCGCTGGTGGGTGTTTCTGGGAAGTGAGTGGTGCCCAGACGTCAGTTCTCGTCAATGCTTTGGTGAGGTTCAAGCCAGTGGCATTGCTGAGGACACCTCTGTTTGCCTTCTTATTTCCCCAGTCTGTTCACCTGCTCTTTTTGTGTTTTCACATTTAGGCAAAGGTGACGTGTAGAGGCAGTGTGGCCAATAGTGTGTGCCAGGGTGGAAAGCTGCTCTGGTCTATAATCCCAGCTCTTCTGATAGGCAGCGGGGCACCCAGAAGGAGGGATGGGGGGAAGACTGAACCCTTACGTTCCCTCCACCAACCCACATCCAGCCCTCAGAGTGTCTTGGTAACTGCTTCGCAAAGAATGAATAAAGACCCTAGAAGCCAAAGTGACTGGAAAGTTAGAAAAAAGAGTCAAAGGAACTTAATTTTCTCAGGATGGTTGGGAGGAGAGGGAGCCTATCATGGTTGGGACTTGGGTTTAGACATCAGACTGACTTGAATTTAAGCTCCAGTTCCAACCCTATAATCCTTGTGACCTGACCCGTCCTTGGGCCCCTCGGCACGTTTCCATGTCCTCAGTGGGAACAGCACCTAAAGGAGACAGTGTGTGTCAGGTGCTGGTCATGGTACAACTGGAAACACTAAATAAAACATAAGCCCCCGTGGCCCATCTTCTCCCTCCCGTGTTCCCCTTCAGTTTCTTTCAGTGCTCAAAATGCTATTACTTAAATAGTCAGCGGTGGTTGCCAGGGGCTGCGGAGAGGGGAAGATGAGGAGTTCAGTGGGGACAGAGTTTCAGGAAGAAGATGAGAAAGTTCTGGAGGTGGAGAGTGGTGACGGTGGCACAAATCCGTTAATGTACTTAATGCCACTGGATTGTACACTTAAGAATAGTTAAAATGGTAAGTTTTATGTTATGTATGTTTTCCCACAGTAAAGAAAAAGTGTATTACTTCAGCATTTCACAGTATATGAAGTTTAATGGCAGTGGGTATAAAGGAAGCATTTCATTCCTGATGCGATGGCGCATAATCCCATCACGAGTGCTTATTGCTTCTGCTGGGGTCCTGGGGGAAAGCAAACCCGGCATCTCATAAGATGTGTTCTAGAGGATCCAGGAGCAGTGAGGACAGAGACCGTATCCCCCTTTGTACATCAGGCTACCCCCAGGAAAATTTCTTTCAAAGAGCGACTCCCGCAGTAGGGAATTCAGGAAAAACAGATTTCTTTGTATTCTCTTTTCACACTATAGCGGAAAGCAGGAAAATGACACTAACTGCAATCCAAAGATGCTTGAGTTTCTTCACCAAATATTAAGCAGACCCTGATATATAATACAGTGATAGGCAGTAGCTGGTGCTTAATGGACGAGGAATAATCCAGAAAGGGCACCGTCACCCCATGATGATGAATGGCCAAGCCTTTCTGCACTGGCTGGGGCTTTTCTTTTCTGGGCATTTCACTGGTGAAAGTCAAAGCTGGTAAAATCATGCTATAGGGGTTGATCTAGCCTGGCAGTTCTCGCAGTGTGGTCAGGGGACCCTTCGGGATTCCCACAGATGGCCCCACAAGACCAGAGCTGTTTTCATAATAACACTAAGATGTCACTTGGTGAATCTCTCATCCCCTCACAAGTGTATGGTGCGGTTCTCCAGAGGCATTGTTTTGCGTGGTGACTTCATCGTTCTGTCAGCTAAGGGAAGCTATGCTCGTATATTCCGTGTTTTAAGGATTTCTCAGTTTTGGGGCACTTGGCTGACTCAGTTGGTAATGCATGTGACTCTTGATCTCAAGGCGGTGAGTTTGACCCCACATTGGGTATAGAATTTACTTAAAAATAAATATTTTTCGGTTTTAATTCTTAATATGGTAAATATCAATAGATACAAACCCACAGAAACAGAAGTTCTGAATGGGGTTCTGAATGTTTGAGAATATAAGAGGAGACCTGAGATTTGAGTGCACTGAACCAGCATGACATCCCCACCGTAAGATCATCAGAGCTAGAGCTTGGCTGAGGGAAAAGCCGTGTTGTCAGATTAGTAGAGGGGCACTTGGGTGGCTCAGTCGGTTAAGCCTCTGACTCTCGATTTCGGCTCAGGTCATGATCTCAGGGTCATGGGATTGAGACCCTCATCGGGCTCTGCAATGGGCGTGGAGCCAGCTTAAGATTCTCTCTCTCCTTTCCTTTTGCCCCCCTCCCCACTGCGCTCATTCTCTCTCTCTAAAAAAAAAATAAAAATAAAAAATGAAGTTAGCAGAAATGAGCAGAAACTAGAGGACGATGCAGTAACTAGAGGTGAATGTGTTGTCATGAAATTATTCCGTAGTATCGGAGTCCGAAGAGTGTAGGTTCTGAAGTTTATAAAATTAGAATAAAACCGATAGGCTGCTGTTTTCCATATTTAGTAACAACTAAACAATGAATTTTAAGAACTTAAGTAAAAAAGATCTTACTATTTTGAGGCTTGCTTTGGGGTATAACCTTCAGCCTTGACCTTCGATAACAAGGCTTAACTAGATAGGCCTTTGCTTAAGGCGAAAACGTGTGGGAACATGAGTCAAACTGCAGGGTTGTTCAAGAGCCTGTGGGTGTGTGTGTGGTGGGCGGGGGGGACTTATCCTTCAGCCTGCCCTTCTCACTGGGGATTTGGGTCACAGACATGCATTTCCTCAGGTACCTGAGTGCCCTGGTCCATAGGCCAAGCTCCGCTCAGCACTCCTGAGTGTGAGATTCCCGTCTCCAGCGGGATGGTGGGACTGGGGTCTGACTCGCTGTGGGAAAGGGGAGAAGGCGGGAGACTTAACAGGGTCTCGGGTGGCTGCTCCCCCGAAACAGGTGTTGGCCTCCTCCATTCAGGAAAGCGCATGGGGCATGGGGCACTGTGACTGCGTGCATTGCCAGGGTATCCCGGGAACATCCGGTGCTTGGGGATACTTGTGTCAAACCTTCTCAGACAGAGCATGTTATCTGAGTCCTCTTATTACAGTGGTTCTCACCTGGAGATGTGCCCTCCCTCCCAGCCCTGGGGACATGGAGCCACGTCTGGAGACATTTTTGTCTCCCTCCCTCACAGGAGGGATTGGGGGGGGGGAATTGGGGTGCTACTGGTACCTAGTGGCTAGAACATTCTACAATGCCCAGGGAAGCCCCCCACAACAAAGAACCATCTGGCCCCAAATGTCAGTACTGTCACAGATGAGACACCGTGTCTTATGATGGACAAATTTTCTCTCCCTAAGAAGATCTTAAATTCTACTTCTTCCTCCTTCCTTCCCGTCCCCACTGCCCTCTAGTAGAATGACAGGTTCATGGTAGCCTTTGTGGTATGTTCTGGTGAGGTGCGTGTTCAGTGTTCAAGCACGTCCATTGTTTCCATGGAAGGAATGCAGAGAGCCCAGATCTTGAAGCCATATGGCCTGGGTGCAAATGGCGCTGCTTCTAGCCCGTAGAAGCTGAGTACCATTGGCCCGTCAGTCTCTCTTCACCTCCATTTCTCCGTATCCCCCTCTGTCAAGATAGTTGTGGTGATTTAAAAAATGATGTATGTCAAGTTTTGGGAATGTCTGAACTCTCCACAAATCTCAGTTTCCTTCCTTCTCTAAACTTGCTCCTACCAAGCAGATGAAAGCCCTTTTCCTAAGGTGAGCTGAGGTGGGTTTGTTGTTGGAGAGGAAGTTTGGAAGGCTCTTTGGATTTATTTTAAGGAACACTTGGGTAAATACCTCCCATATTTGGTTAAAAAGGAAAGCAGGAAAGGAACTTAGTAAAAGAAATCAGATCAGGAGGAAAAGATTGGCATGATATGAATGGAAAAAGGAAAAACTCAGGGAATACCAACTTTTCTTCTAAGGTCACGTGTCTGATGTGAAAATCACACACTCTTAATTTGATGCTTTTCTTCTCTACCTAAATCTTCCAGGAACCTCTTGGTTAAAAGGCTATATTAAGCACAATACCTTTTTTTTTTTTAAAGTAGACCCACGACATTTTCAGCTATAAAAGGCTAACCATAGCCATTATTTGAAATCCACTGAGAGGCTTAAGGGAATTTGAAGATAGAGTGAGTGAGCAGAACAGATAACGTGTCTGCCAATCCGAGGAGCACAGTCTGCTGGCCACCTCCTCGGACGGGGAAAAGCCTGGCTCGTGGACACTCCTTCTGGCCATTGTCCCCTCCCATTGAACCAGACTCTCAGCTGAGCAAGGGCCACAAATAAGGCTGTTCTAGGAAACTGGGGGTGGTGTTACGGGCTAGCGGAAAAGCCCATCAAAAATAGCTAATGTTCTTGTCAACTTTTGAGAGGCCATTTTGAAGTGTAAAAAAGTTAGAACCCAACATAATAAGTTACTGTAATATGTCTGATACCAATCCCATGTCGGGTGACCTGAATCTCTCATACCTGGAGATAAGCCCCAAAGTCCCATCTGCTCTCTGTTCTCAGAGGGGTCTTGCACATGCCTGGTCACGTGTGTGAGTTAGTCCAAATAAGCAACAGTGGGCTCTCAGTCACTCGAAAGTGTTTCTGGCCTTGGCCATGGGCATTTCACATTTTGGGGGCTGTTTCGATAGTGGCTACGTGTAATTGGTTTACTGTCTGCCGAGCCCCTGGCAAACCTGCACACCAGGTTGGACCATTGCACATTTTAGGGCACTTACGTTGCACCTGTGCAGGAGAGGACCAGCGGACTGGGCAGAGATCCCCCCTGCGTGCAGAAGCAGGAGGAATGGGGATGTTGATGAGATCCCGGCTGCTAATCTTGGTCACAAGACCATTGTAGGCTGCAGACGAATGCAATTTCTTTTCCTTAATCTGTCTTTCATGTTTGTTTTCTTTCCAAAAAGCACCATATTTTATTTGATGAAAGGTACCATTTCTGTTCTGGTGCTCTTGTTTTCCAAATCAGACATGGGGTTGTGTGTTGTGACTAATGCTTTTTGTGCTCGGTTTTAAGTTGGAGGCAGTCTAAACAATTCCTTTGGGATACTGAAATACTTTAAATTCTGCATCTTTTTTGCTAGTTATAAAAATAATAAGAGTTTCAACACATTCCAGTTGTCCTAAGCATTGCTGGATAAAATAAAAGTCTAGTTAGTCTAAAGAACTCGGACTATTTCTTGGGATGTGTAAAAGGCCCTCGGCTTTCACTATTACACATTAACCTAATGCTGGTGGATTTTCACAAATGTATCAACTCTTAAATGAACTCTTAAATGAAAAGAATGTGAAATATGCAAAGAACTTTTGTTACCTTGGCTTGATTTTCAGAAACCGAATTTTAAAGTCTTTAACTTGAAAAGCTTTCTTTTTCATCTCTTCATAAATATAGTAGTTTGGTTTTTAAAAGTGAGTTATTTTCTTAGTGTTTTTCATTTTTTCAGAGTTTCAACTGATAGAATCTTAACAGTTTTTATAAACCCTAATTTTAAAAGTATACCCAAAATTATAGCATTAATTTATTTTACTATTTTTGTAATGAACAGAATTTTCTGGCTCCTTTGTCTTTTTTTTTTTAAGTGTGTAAGCAGTATAATAATTTTTTTAAAAGACTTTATTTGTCAGAGAGAGCGAGCACACACAGGCAGGGGGAGTGGCAGGTAGAGGAAGAAGCAGGCTCCCCCCTGAGCAGGGAGCCGGATGCGGGACTCAGTCCTGGGACTCTGGGATGGCAACCTGAGCCGGAGGCAGTTACTTAACCGACTGAGCTACCCAGCCGTCCCAAGCAGTATAATAATTTTGACCACCATTTTTCTATTCCTGGTGCCAAGAACAGTGCCAAGCACGTATAGTAGGCAGTCAGTTTAAATGTTCATTGCATGAAACAGTTAATTGTGGGGAATTTGAAAATAGAAGGGAAAAAAAATCTGTCTCTTTTAACATAAGTACTCTCACTTTTAGTTTATTCCCTTCCAGTGTTCTTCTCTGAGCCTGATTTCTAATGTAATTATTATGAAGGTACACACATCTATTCGGCCTCTCAAACTTAATAATATATAGTAGTCATTTTACCAATTTGCTATTATTTTCATAACCTATCATTTTTAATGGCTGCTTACTAGGACAGTAGGATATTCCATGATCTAGTTGACCATTTACCCCAGGGTTCAGTGTTTAAACTGATTCTGTTTTATTTCTAATCCTTACAAATAAACCACACTGAAACCTTTCTCTATGTAGTAGGGTGGGCTTTTTTTTTCTTCCTTCTCTTTGAATTATTCCCTTATGGTAATATTTGAGGAGGAAATTGCAGATCAAAGGATATGAACATTTTTTATGACTCTTGATGCAAACAGTTACAAATTGCTTTCCAGGAAAGTTGCTCAGTTTACCGTACCAAAAAAAAAAAAAAGAGTCATTTTTCACATAGACAATGCTAATAACATGGACATTATCATTAATATTTTTTTTTAGTAATTTGAAAGGTAAAAATAGTACTTTATTGTTTTTATTGGCATGTCCTTGATTATTGGCAAATCTTAAGCTCTAAGTAAGCTTTTTTCCATCTACTAATTACATTTCCTGTCTTGTGAATTTTCTATTCTGGTCCCTTGCTCATTTATAAGGATGGATTTTAATGTAGATTTTTTTTTGTTTTAAGATTTATTTCTTTATTTGAGACAGAGACAGAGCATGAGCAGGAAGGTGGGGGGCGAGGGGCAGGGAGAGACAGAGGGAGAGAGAGAGAAGCAGGCTCCCCACTGAGCAAGGAGCCTGATATGGAACTCGATCCATCCCAGGACCCTGGGATCAGGGCCTGAGCAGAAGGCAGACACTTAACTGACTCAGCCACCCAGCTACCCCAATTTTTTTTTTATAGTGATGTATTCATTCTTTGTCATTTGGAATATTTAACTCTCCCTTTTATTTTCTTATCTTTATTTGCTTAGCTTTCTTGGCATGCAGGAGTTTAAAAAGTTGACGTGATCATGATTCCTTAATGATTTCTTCTCTTGCTGCTAAACTTAATGATTCTGTTACCTCTCTTGCAAACTTGGAGTCATTTTTGCCTTTTCTACTTTTTCTATGATCACTGTTTTCCTTTTAATGTATTACAGCTTTAAATCACTCAAAATTTATTTTGATGTGTAATATCAGGAAGTGTCTAAGTAGAGTCTCTCAAGGTTCCTCCAACCCCTTTTAAGTCATTTCCTTCATTTTATGTATCTTTCTCCTTGAAAAAAGTAATATAGTCTGTTTTGCTGAATTCTAGAGTAAGGTCATATTTTCCATTATCTACTGTCAAGTAAATTCTGTATCCCTTTTTGGGTCAGTACCACACTGTTTTAATTTTTGTTGTTTTAAAACCTATATCCAGAGTTAAGTGAAATATGCTTGTATGAACTCATTGAAAAGAATTCTCTGGTAAATCAACAAAGCAGATGCCTGTTTGTGCTATTCTTTAGACCGGGGAATCCTAATTAATCATCGTCCTCTCCCACCCAATACATCATATCCCTGCCCCAACTCTGTCAGCCTGGGGAGTTGCTTTCAGAATCTGTGTTCATTGTCGTGATTGCCATAATCAAGTTTCACTCCATTCCAGCATGCACACATAATTTTTTTTTTTTTAAGTAGGCTCCACACCCAGTGCAGGGCTCGAACTCAGGATCCCGAGATCAGGAGTTGCACGCTCTACCAACTGAGCCAGCCAGGCGCCCCAGTGCGCACATAATTTTTTATTAGGAAATGTACACTGTGGCTAAAACCAGCTACACAACCTATTTCAACTTCAGGTTGCCCAAGATTGTTTCACCACCAGAACTTTCCTACCCAGTTCTGTTCTGGAAATATGCGTTCAGATGGACTCTAGACAGAAGCAGGAAAGAAATGACTGATCAGGTTGTTCTCACATGAAGGCTTATTCATTTTTTTTCAGTGTACAGTTGTTTTTAGTATATTCATAGAATTGTGTCACCATCACCACCATCAATTTTAGTATTTTCATATTCTTTGTACATCAGAGATACAAGTCTCTGATGATGAATGTTTTCATCATCCCCAGAAGAAGTCCCTTACCCTTTTGCAGTCATTTCCCTTTCCTTCTGGACATTTCTTACCAGTGGAATCATTCAGTATGTGGTCTTTGGTGTCTGGTGTCTTTCAGTCAGCATTCTGTTGTCGGGGTCCTTCCATGCTGCAGCATGCATCGGTATGTCCTTTTTTTAGAGGAGATTTTATTTATTGGAGAGAGAGAAAGCGTGCACAAGCGGGGGGGAGGGGCATTGGAGAGGGAGAAGCAGACTCCCTGCTGAGCAGGGAGCCCCAAGCGGGGCGATGCCAGGACCCTCAGATCATGACCCAAGCCGGAGGCAGACCCTCAACCGACTGAGACACCCAGGCACCCCCAGTATGTCATTTTTTAAATTGCCAAATAATATTCCCTTGTATGTTGTTTATTGCTTGCTTATTTATCAGTGAATGGACATTTAGATTGTTTCAACATTTTGATTATTAAGAATAATACTCTTGTGGGGCGCCTGGGTGGCACAGCGGTTGAGCGTCTGCCTTCGGCTCAGGGCGTGATCCTGGCGTTCTGGGATCGAGCCCCACATCAGGCTCCTCCGCTATGAGCCTGCTTCTTCCTCTCCCACTCCTCCTTCTTGTGCTCCCTCTCTCACTGGCTATCTCTATCCTGTCGAATAAATAAATAAAATCTTTAAAAAAAAAAAAAAAAGAATAATACTCTTGTGACCATTTGTTTACCAGAGTTTGTGTAGACATAGGATTTCATTTCTTTGGGGCAAATAACTAAGAGTGGAATTGCTGGGTCATATGGTAACAATGTTTAACCTTTTGAGGAACTGCCAGACTGTTTCCCAAAGCGGCCACACATTCTACATTACCACCAGCAGTGTATGATTTTTCCACATCCTAGCCAAGCCTTGTTATTATCTGTCTTTTTGATTACAGTCATTCTAGTGGGTATGAAACGGTATCTCATTGTGGTTTTGACTTGCATTTCCCTGATGGTGAATAATGTTGAGTGTCTTTTCATGTGCTTATTGAAAGTTTGTATATCTTCTCTGGAGCAGTGTCTATTCAGATCCTTTGTCCATTTTTTAAAAGTTGGTGATTTATCTACTGTTGAGTTGTAAGGGTTCCTTATATATCCTAGATATGCACCCCTTATCAGCTATATGATTTGTAAATATTTTCTCCCGTTCTGTGAGTTTTCTTCTTACTTTCTTGGTGGTGGCCTTTACTATGCAAAAAATTTAAATTCTGACGAAGTCTAGCTGATCCATTTTTTCTTTGGTTGCTTGTGGTATCCTATCTTAAAAACCATTGGAAGGCTCATTGTCTCACTGAGACCTCATACTTGTCCTTACCGTGGTAGTCTACGTGGTCTCATACTTAAGGGTCTTCTAGGATTTATAATAAAGAATTGATTCTCTCTTTCCCAGTAGAGGCTTTAAGTTAGCAGAGGGCCAGGAAGCATTGGTCTCTCTCCATTGCTGGCCCTGCTTTCCTGGATACTTTGATTTCACCTGGGACATCTGAGTCACAACGGTCTCCACATATCCTGTGGCAGGAGGATGAGAGACCGCTAGGCAGGCCAGTGGTCAGACCTTCAGTTCCAGCTTTACTAGCTGAATGGCTGGGTTGAAAATATGGAAAGACAGCAGAGCTACTGCCCAGCCTCCTCCTTGTTTTTATTTTATTTTATTTTATTTTATTTATTTTATTTTATTTTATTTTTTATTTTTAGCTAATAATGGTTCTGGAAGACACTGGCCTAGACACTTCCTAGAATCCTAGCAAGTGCCCATGAATGCAGATGCTCCTGCTGACCGGCCCTAGGGACCCGATTTCTTACAGCTTTAAGATTATATTCCATCACGTCTAAGTAGGGAAAACAAGACAGTCTGTCAAAATAAAGGTAGAGAGGAACCGTTTTTGAAATGTGACAGAAAGGATGTAGGCGAGTGACAGCTGTCAGTAAGACTCCCACCCCCACTGTGCTTTTTAGTACCTTTGAAAAGATAACAGCTCAAAGAGCCCGTTTTAGAATGTTCAGTATCTAGCAAGTGTTTCCAAAATAATTTTTCTCTCAAAGGTCTGCTGATGAGCCCCAGACTGAAAATAATTCCTTTCATTAATGGCTGGGCTCCTCAGAAGGGGGTGTAGGTCCCTTTGGGGGTCATCAACCAGGATTCTGTGCTCCTAAAAACAGCACCGACGGGCAGTGCAACTCAACCTTCTGTTGAGTTCTACCCAGAGACCACAGCCTGTCTGGAAGGTCTGACTTCGGGCCACTCAGCCTTGGCAAGTGCGTGCTTCAGAGAGCGCCTGGCAGGAACGGGAGCTGACAGACAGGTGCACGTGGCAAGGGGAGACGGTTGTGCAGCGGCTTCACACTTACTGGAACTGAGACTGGTTTCCCAAGTTCTTTTTCATGATGCCAGAAGCACCAAGAAAAGGCCCCCCCCCCCAAAAAAAATTGCAGTTATTCTGGGTCATTCATATCATCCGAAATACTCTTTGTTTGAGCACGGCGTGTTTCCTGTCATACAGTCTTCAGTCCTGCTGGTATTACAGTGCTGTTGGCTTTTATAACACGATTGCGATACCAAAAAAAAAAAAATAAGTGTAGTTGGCTACCATACAGAATTTTGACTTGGCATGGAAATGGACTCTTCCCTAAAGGTCAAAATAGAATCAGTTTGTTTTGCAAAAGGATTACCTGTTCACAACACCCCACCAACTCCACTCTGCCTGCCGCACACCACCCCCGCACCGCCCAAAAAGACAAACGCACTCTACCCCCATCTCTTCAGAAGCAGTTGTATTGTTTAAAGCTGCATCTCCGACCAGGCCCCCACCCTCTTCATCCCTCTGCGCGCTTGTTGTCTGTGCTTAGGTTATGCTGTCTTCTGTGAATAAGAGAAAATAAGAAAATTGCCTATTTCAGGCAATGCAGGTGTGTTTCAGAGATTTAGAGTTAAGAAGTCAAGTAAATATTTTGGCAGCCCAACAAAGGTAAGAAAGGGAGAACGCACCTAATGGGCTTCTCAAATTACAGACCTGTCCAAACACTGCTTTCCTCCAGAGACACTGGTCAGGGCCGGAGGCCGCCTTGCGGGGTGATGGCTGCAAGGCCCCGCTGAGAAGCAGACTTGCTTCTGTCTCGGGTCCTTGCTGGCCTTGTGCCAGATGGGACACTTGGACTTTGATCCAGTCCCACCCCAGAGAGAAGATATTCATCAGTAAATGGGAGATCTGTCCTCCTCCACAGATTCTAATCATAATGCTTCCTCTTCCTGGCAGAAGAAATTCCCAGATAGCTTTTTCTGCCCTTTTAAATTGGAACCCTGAAGAAACGGGGCACAGACTCTCGGAAACCGGCCTCAGTGTAATTTCATCCATCTCTGGGCCTGGGAGGCCGGCAGCTGTGAAAAGAGGGCTGGGACACAGCATGTCTCGGGCCGCTAGTCTTTTGGGCTCAGGATCCGGGCATCCAAGTACCTCCCGAGCCTGCCAGTCTAGGTGGCTTCCCTGTTGCCTGGTTTAAGAATAGAGCCATC
Source organism: Ursus maritimus (assembly GCF_017311325.1). Lineage (NCBI taxonomy): Eukaryota > Metazoa > Chordata > Mammalia > Carnivora > Ursidae > Ursus > Ursus maritimus. Next base: position 9,158,665 of record NW_024425897.1, read on the forward strand.
CCAGAAGGAGGGATCTCTGACCTGCTAGTGCCGTGTCTCCGTCAAGCTGTGCTTTGTGTCTCTTCTAACAGAAGGGCAGACATAAAAGCTGCCTCTCTTCCTTGCCCTCCCCCAGTGGCTTCCACTGGATCACCTTGGCAGGGCCTCATCCGAGGAGGGCAAGCAGGCGGGCAGGGAGGAGGGAGGAGGGTGGCGGCTGCACTGGCGGCTCCTTTGATCACCTCCCGCCCGGTTCCAGGCCCTGCCGCCAGCAGGCCAGCCAAAGGCCTGGCTCTACTGATCTGATGAGGTGCTGAATAGGACCCGAGGGGCAATGACGGGAGCGAGAAGAAAGCCTCGAATGAAAAGGAAACCCCGTGAACCTGCTCGGCTTCATTGGCCAGATTTTCCTACCAGGGAGCCGCTCAGTTCCTGCCAGCCCGGGCTGCCCGCCCCTCACCCTGGCCCCTCCTGTCTCTGCTTTTCAGACCCTGTGTGTGTTTTGTGTTTGAATCACGGCTGCTCTCCCTGGTTCTCAGGCTGGGAACCCACTGCGCCTGTTTCCATGGTCACTGGGAAGCTCTTAGCGCCATGTGCTTCAAAGGGAACCTTTCCCCTCCCAGCGCTTGCTGCTGCCTGCCCCAGGCGGCCACACAATGAGCGGCTCCTCCGAGCCAGGCCTCTGACCCTTGCGTGCCAGGAGGAAAACCTTGCCTTTGCCGACTGAGGCTGTGTCACCTCCCAGAAATCCCCCTCATCTGAGCATGTACATGTGCACGCACCATGGCCCATGGGTCTCCCATGTGCCCTTGTAGGTTTTGATGGGGTATGGAGATTCTAGGTTGGTCAGAGTTTGGGAGTCTTTCTGAAATTAAAGAAAAGAGCAAAGCCTAAGCCCCTTAGAGGAGAAGAGGTGGCCTCCTTTGGGACGGGAGAGGGGAAAGAAGAAGAAGAAGATTTGGATTGCGACAGGTAGTGGACCCAGACACCATGTGGAACTTTCTCAGCTAGCCGGGGGTCTTTGGGGCCAGCAGACGATGGAATCAGGATATGTGCTCACTCCTCCTGGGCCACAGATGCCTGTGCAGTGGCCACCAGGTTTGAAGTTGGTTTTTGCTCGTTTATTGAACAATGCAGAGGAATGAAGCCTCTCACATCTGTTTGGAGAAAATCAGTGGTTTCATGATCTTGGGGGGCTGCTACCTGATGATGCTGGAGTTAAAATATCAATGTCCCGTGGAGAGCTTATATTTTAGATGCCAGGGCAGCCCCCTTGCTTGGAGCTCAGGGTGTTCGTTTCTGCCTCGGGCTTACTGAACTACAGAGAGCATGTGTGGGAAATTGGAGGTTTCTTGAACCGTCAGTTTCCTACCAGTCTTTACCTTTTGTAATATTTTGGTCCTCTCTCCTCTTTTTCTTTTGCTCATTTTGCCCTTCTATGAAAACTCTGTTTCTTTTTTACAAAACATCTGAAATTGTACCTCTCTCACTTGTATGCTCAATGAGGAAGGGCCTATGGGGATGACACAGTTTCTCTATATTAAAAAATGTCACCACCACCATGTCCCTTTTGGTGGGCAGAGTCCATGCTCCAAATCAAATTCTTACTAGTGGGAGTTGAAGATCCTAGACTGTTCAGAGCCCGGCTGTGGAGTCTGGCGTTGGCTGATGTTGTGTGCTCTCTGTGGAGGTGATGACTTCCCTCACTCCGTGTTCTGAGCTAACTCCTCCAGATTCTTGCCCTGACTTGACATGCAGAAATGAACAGTGGCGTGATTTACTTTAGCTCTTTTAGGTATCAGGCACGTGTCTTGAAGAAACTAGGAAAGAGGGGTTGGGGTCCAGATTCACTTGAACCTTTTGGGCTTTATATCTTTCCTTTCTCCCCACTGTCAAGCCTGTCTAACTTGGACATGGCACTTCAAAGCTTAAAGAATGGGTACCCTTTTCTTTCTGCGTGTCCTCGGGACAGAGCTAAGTGGGGGAGGGGCATGGGATGGACTGGGTACTGTTGGGATCCGTGCAGGTGCAGAGTACATTGGTAATGACCTTGGCTTGAATGTAGTGGCTCTTCAGAAGAAGGTTATTGGTTTTTCATCAGTCACGCCAACGACTATTCTTGTTGGCAGCTTTACTAGAAGGATTAAGAAGTTAGATGTCTCTCACCACTCACAAGTGATTCTCCAGTTGAGTTCTTTCTGTGGCAGTGATAATCAAGATGGCCAGTTAATCTGTTTTGTTAACCAAGAAGGTTTAGTCAGCTGTTGGGCTGGGGTTTGTAGTTTAAGGTATGAATGTGTATGGGATATTGAATTTACCTGATATTTCAAAACTACAGCTACCCAAACACTTCTTTGCCTTGGTTGCCCTGGTCCCTTGAGGTTCCCCAGGCAGCTCTGGAGTGTCCACGGCGCTCCAGCCACCCTTTTAGGCATGACAAGGCCATCGTGGGGAGAGAATTGGGAGGGACTCCTTCAGGTCTGGGTTTAGACACCACTTTGTCCTGGAATTATCTCTGGACCAGTAGTGCATTTGCAAGGAAGGCTTCACCAAAGGGAAGAAACTGAACTTTCAAGAATGGATGGGCTTGGGGTAAGGAAGAGATGGAGGGGGACGTCAGGAGCAGGGCCAGCAGGAGCAGAAACAGCGCACGGTATATCCCAGGGCCAGTCAGAAAGAGTGATTTGATGGGGCCTCTTGGTTTTATCAGGCAGACGATCCCTTTGGCAGAGAAGGCATTTCCAGGGAATCTTTCAAGAGGGGCGCAAAATAGGAGCGTGCAGCGTGTTCCCAGCAGAGGGAACAGGACGCGCTTAGGTCTAGAAATAGATTGCCAGTTTGGACATTTCTGTGATGTTGCCGTAGATTGCTGTTCTATGGCAATTTAAGTAAAGAGAGGGATAAAACTTAGTGTATTAGAGACCTTAAAATATAAAATCCAAGAGAATTTTTACAGGAATGAGCTAAAGTGGTACTTGGTGGAACTTGCCCAGTCAACATACAACATAAACAGGACTCCAGTTTTCCTTCTCTGTGTGCGAATTCTCTTCATCCTGAATCCCACCCCCCTCTAAATTGCGGTTCAGTATAGATAACTGAAAGTTACCGTTTTAACCATTTTTAAGTGTACAATTCTGTGGCATTAAGTGCATTCACCTTGTTGTGCAGCCATCACCACCATCCATCTCCTGAATCTTTCATCTTCTCCACCTGCAACTGTCTCATTAAACACTAACTCCCCATTCCCTCTCCCCCAGCTCCTGGCACCCACCATTCTCCTCTCTGTCTCCTCACCTGACTACTCTAGGTATCTCATATAAGTTGGAATCATATAAAATTTGTCCTTTTGTAAGCTTTCCGTTTAGCATGATGTCTTCCAGATTCATCCATGTTATAACGTGTATCAGAATTTCCTTCCTTTTTGTGGTTGAATAGTAGTCCATTGTATGCATATGCCACATTTGTTCATGCGTGCATTTGTCAATGGACATTTAGGTTGTTTCCACCTTTTGGCTGTTGTGATTGTGGACACAGGTATACAGATGTGTAAGACTCTTCTTTCTTCTCTCTCTCCCTCTCACTCTTTTTTTTTTTTTTTTTTAAGATTTATTTCTTTATTTTAGAGAGAGAGCATGAGTTGGGGTTGGGGCAGAGGGAGAGAGTCCTCAAGCAGATTCCCTGCTGAGTGCAGAGCCAACATGGGCCCAGTCCCATGACCTATGAGATCATGACCTGAGCCGAAACCAAGAGTCATCCAGGCACCCCAAGAATTTCAGTTCTTTTGGATATGTACCCAGAAATGGAATCGTGGGATCATATGGTACTCCATGCTTAATTCTTTGAGGAATCGCCATACCATTTTCCACAATAGTTGCGCCATTTCACATTCTCACCAGCGATATACGAGGATTTCAGTTTCTCCACATCCTGTCAGCGCTTCTTGTAGTCTGATAGGATTGTTTTTTGTTTTTGTTTTTGTTTTTAGTAGCCATCTTAAGAGGGGTGTGAGGTGGTTTCTCATTGCAGTTTGACTTGCGTATTCCTAATGACTAATGATGTTGAGCATCTTTTCATGTGCTTATTGGCTATTTGTATCTTCTTCAGAGGACCACTCAAGCCCATTGTTCACCTTTTAATCAAGTTGTTTGTTTTGTTGTTGTTGAGTTCCGGGGTTCTTTATATATTCTAGATATTAACCCCTTCTCTGGTATATGATTTGCAGATATTTTCTCCTATTTCGTGGGTCCCTTTTCACTCTGTTGATAGTATCCTTTGATTAAAACAGAAGTTTTTAATCTTGATGAAATCCACTTTTTTCTGTGTTTTATTTTTTTTCCTCTTGTTGCCTGTACGTTTGGTGTCTCCTCTGTGGGGATTGCTCCTTAATTCATCTTCATATAACTTTTTTTTTCCCCCACACATAGACGGTTATACAGACATATCTTACTACTCACCCTTGGTTTGTGATTTACTCTTGCCCTGAGAATTGCAGAAAGAAAGAGAAATCTTGCTTCTTGGGCCAGGCTCTTGATATGTTAGAAGATGTGCTGTTGTGGATACAGAAAACGCTAGGAACCGCACAGAAGGTGCCCTAGGCTGGCCACAGGGGTCCAGCAAGCTGGCTACACTATTCTGTGGTGAACCTCTTGCAAATGGGGATCTCCTGTCCGCCTCCATGGCCAGCTGCCACCAGCCCCACGGTGTGAATGGCAAGGAAGTGGGGGCTGGCGGCTGGCTGGACTCCAGGATGCAGCCTTTGCTGGCGGAGAACCAAGGCAGTGGGGGAAAAACACTCTTGTGTATGAGAGAAATAATGCTAGCTCCAAAACCTATAATTCCCAAGTTTAAAAAAAAAAAAAGAAAGAAAGAAAGAAAAAAAAAGAAAAAAGATTTTTCAACCAAACTGTGCTTTTATCTTTGGATTCTGAATGGGAGATTGTTCACACAGCTAAGCTGGCTGCAGAAGCCAGGCCAGTTAAAACAATATGCAGGCAGCTCTACTCCAAGTAACCAGAAACTGTTGGCTCAGAGGAGCCTGAACCGAGGAACCAACCTGCTGGGAGAGGTTTTCCAAGTAACTCCAAGCAACGGCCTGAATGTAAATCCTCCTGCTGGGGAATGGCACTTTGGCAAATGAAGACCCTAATTAGAGATGGAAGGGTTTCTATTTTGTTTTTCTTTAATCCTTACCCTGGGGCCTTTGCAGGGCCGCCATGTCTCTGCTTGTGTGCAAAGAAATTTCCAGCTTCTCTTTGTAACAAGATCCTCTTTTGGGAAAGAAGCAACAAGCCGACAATGTGGGCCCACCACAGCCGGGGGACCCTGCCACCAGCTTAACCCAAAACAAAGAGCTTGGTCTGGGCCCGAGAGGCTGGGTCACCTGGATTGGCCGGTCGTTTGAAGTTCTCGGCCAAGTTGGATCTTATAGTGCCCCCCACCCCCCGCCCTATGAGACACTTAAATCCATGCTTAGACTGCACATGAAGTTTCTTAAAGCCCCAAAGGGGAACAGAAGTGTGAACAAAATGTAAAGCAGTTAAGGGAGAACTGTAGCTCTGAGGCGCCAAGGCCAAGGTCAGATTTGAAATGGGTGGCGGGTCCCTCCTACCTCTTCAGCCTTCCACATGATTCTTTGCCTGTTTGATCTAGGCAGTGAAGTGGAGGGGCTGTGCTCTTTTTTCAAATTGTTAGTCCCCCAGATGGGCACAGGTATCACATGAATGGAGAAGCTGCACGCACCGGTTCCGTTGAGTTTAACTCTGCTGTGGGTATATCATTGACTCACCCAGGTACCCTCAAGGGCTTAGAACTGATGGTCTCGCTCTTTTTAATTTCTCTTTGGTCCTAGAAAGGTGAATGAGCTGTGTTCTCTGGGTCCAGAGTATCAGGCTGTCAGTTAATCATAGAACTAGTTTTAGACAGTTCTGGATAAAAAGTAAGTATGACTGAAGGGCCTTTTCCGCCTTTCGGGATAGTTGTTCCTCGAGACAGCCATCAGTCAGTCCTTCACGTTGGTAAGTGTGGGAAGGGTGCTTGAGAATTTTGTGTGCCCGCGTATTTTACATATTACCAGAGGGCTGTTAGCTTCTTTGTTGCCACGTTTGCTGCTGGTTACAGGATGCTTGTGCCCAAGTGACTTCAAAAATTTGTGAGGGGAAATTACGCATGTTTGAGTCACATGTAGGAAGGATGCTTCTCCTGGGCAGCTGCTCCATGCTGAGCCCCAGGCTGGGCTTGTCCACAAAGAGTCTTCTTTACTGTTCACAAGTCTGTGAGCTGGGCAGTCCTCTATGTTAAGATGAATGCACTGAGTCTCAGGGGAAGGGACTTAGCTGCAGCCACCACACGTGGCTCCGTCCACGCCCCAAGTTAACTTCAGAACAGCTCGCTCTGGGCCACCTCATTTCTTCTTTGCACATCGGTTCTGTCCTTTGAACTTAGAAGGTGAGCCTACAGATGGTGGTGGTTCCACATCTGCATAGGTAAAAGGACAGACCGACAGATTCCTAACCCGCCCCCCCATTGGTGGGGAGCGCAGTGCTGCCGAAGAGCCACCCATTCCTGGTTGGCATGTGCTGGACGGATGTGTCTGCTGCATTTATTTCCCAGAAGTCCTCAGCTTGCTCATACTGTCTAAAGTTAGGTTTCAGGGAATCCCAAGATGTTTCTTTTTCAGCTCTATGCTTGTGGTTAAGCCACTGCAGCTCTTGGAGAAAAATGGCCCAATCTGTTTGCTGCCTGGCAAAACAAGGGCCGTGAAGTGCTGTGACCTCAGTGCTAGTAACTGTCCCTGTTCCAGCTTCTCCTCCTTGGTTTAATTTGCAGTGGGGTTTGTAGAAACTACTTAAAGTCAGTGGAAAACAGGTAGACTGAGAAATAAAAAGAAAACCCTGTTTTTAGATGCCACATCGATCCTTTTAAAAAGATAAGACAAAAGAGAACCTTACCATTATGTCCTTGATTTAATTTTCTTGCTCTTTGGGAAGTGTGGTGCTTAAATGGCAGAATGTGGTAGCAACTCTACCCTGGTTGTTATGGAAAATCCTTGCCACATTATACTCATAGCTAATTTAAAGCTGTATTGGACTGAAAGGGCAGGGGGTCGGGGGAGAGCTGATCATTTCCATGTCACTTTGTAATTGTACCTAAAGAACAATTACCTGCTAAACTTATAATGACCTTGGGTTTGAAAAGGGACTCAGATGTCAAGAAGTGAACTCTGTTGCAGATTATTAGATTCCTTATGTAGGCCATAAGCAGGATGATACAGAGTAAACTGAATAATACTAGATGTATGGCAATACTTCTTTAATACATTAGCATGAGGACTTGGGGGGGGGGGCTGGGTTAGAGCACACACCATTCTCTTCTATAAGCAACCACGAGCATAGTGGAATACTGGTGGTAGTCTTTACCAGGACAGCCTAGGATTGTTAATAATGTTAAGAATCTCTCCATGCTCTGAAAAAGCGCAGAAGTCTTAATTTTTTTGTTCCCTAAACAAAGTTTTTTGTTCCCTGTATTTTTCCTTCTGTGGTCATTTCCATGTTGCCGTAAAGTTATGTAGACACCCCAAGTGCTGCTGTGACAACAGTAGGGATCCTAGCCCAAATCTTGCCCTTAGGAAGAGCTGAGGAATGTCACTCTACCTACCAGTTTTTTCTTGCTTTTGGATTGTGCCCCCCTCCTTCTTTTTAATATCCTTTGTTTTTGCTTTTTTGAACAAGGCAATTAATAGTAGTGGCATCTTTGGTGCTCCTCAGTTGTCTGAAGTCATTTGCTGCTGCTCTGCATGCCCTCGGCAGTTGCCCCCAGTAACAGTAGCCCCTGGCCTGCTTGAGCTGTAAGGCGGGCTGGGGTGCTGTGATTGCTGATGTATATGGGATGCCTGAGCCGAGGGCAGTCCAGCATCAGCACTGCCCAGAACCGCCCAGGCTGGCGATGAGAGCTCGCAGACCATCCTGCCGCATCCCTCTCATTTGACGAGAAGCAGAGATGCCCCAGGCTCCCAGCTATGCCGAAAGAATACGACGAGCTTGACTCTAAGTGGCCCCCATTGTAGCTCAGTGTAGAACAGAATACATCTTTGGAGTTCACTAGTATGTTCATTATGTTCCTCCTGTATCCCAGGCCGTGTGCTAGATGCTGCTGATACAGTGGTGACGCTAATAGATAGGTCCGTGGCCTTGTGGGGCTCACAGTCAGTAGAGGGGATGCAGAGGCAACCAGCAGGTGTATACACACACATGCACACGCACACACGCACACGCACACCCGGCTAGCTGCAGATCATGATGTGCATCTTGAGACCAATAAACAGGAGTGAGAGGGTGAGTTGGGGAGTCTCTTGTTCTCTGCGTGGGGTGCCAAGAGTCCAGGTTCCTGGAAGAAAAGAGGGGAGACATTCCCGCACCCCTCACCACGTCGGAACTTGCCTGCCCCCGTGCATCTAGTCACTTCATCATCTGGTCTTCAGCACGTCTGCTTCATGAGGTGTGCTCTCTCATTTCCTGTTACGCCTGTCATTTTCCAACCATCAGACAGCGCTTTGCTACCATATAAGTCCTATCTGTTAAGTAAAAAAGTGGGGGCACTCAAGTCTTACAGAAAGTTAAGTGCTTATTTTAGGTATCTTGTTAAATATCATCTACTTGACTATTTTGTGACAAATGCTTTTAAACCCTCTGAAAGTTGTGTAATATGCTATGTGATGTAAAAAGATGTATATGCAAAACCTTTATTCTAATAATTGCCTAAAACTTACCATTTGGTATTTTTCTTAATGCTTAGTTGTAACCTAAGACATCCAAAGTGTAATTGAAAAAAGAAAGAGAGAGAGAGAGGAAGGAAGGAAAGGAGGGACGGAGGGAGGGAGGAAGGAAGGAAGGAAAAAAAAAGAAAGAAACCAACCAGTGTAATCACAATCAGATTTTGATGTATCCTTCCTTCCAGAATTCTTTCCTACTTCCAGTGGCTTTAAGAAGGGAAGGAAGGAAAAGGGAGAAAAAACTGATTAAAACTAAAACTGGCTTGGCTGATAAGGGTTGTATCTTATACTCCGAACTAAGTAATGTCGCAAGAGGTCAACTGATCATTACTAAATGATGTTTCTGTACTGGCAAAGGTCATTGTCACAGTTCATGCAGAGCTCCCCGTGCATTGACCTCATGTTTGCATGAAAATCTGGAGACCAACGAAGTGTCCTCCCAGCCTATAACAGGTGCATTTGGGCCCGTGAAATGGTATTTGACCACCTAAGGAAGATGAGCATGTGGAGACAGGTTGTAATGCGTTAGAGAACTTTCTCTCTAGAAAAAAGTGAATGAGAAAACAACGGTTTGCTAGGGCAAGGGGTGGGAGCTCTAGCAAATAAAAGGTTATACCAGAACCCACTTCCTTTGTTTGTTCTACTAAGTAAAGTCTTGGTAACACTGAATAATTACAGTAGGAAAAGCCTGAATGAGGCCATCCTTTCACTTGTTCAATGAAAGTTAATTTAAGGGACTTAAATTTAAAAGTTAAGTTAATGAGACTTGAGATAGAGCTTGAATTTAGGGATTTTTGCAAATTACCTGTTAGAGGCGATAGAAACAGAAGTGTATTTGTTCCTTAATATGAGAGTGACCTCTCAGTATTTAAGAGTGATTACTGATTAACCAGGGAGTTTCAAATGAGATGTTTACATATTCTGATTTAAAGAACTTGCGCCAGGGGCGCCTGGGTGGCTCAGTCGTTAAGCGTCTGCCTTCTGCTCAGGGCGTGATCCCAGGGTCCTAGGATCGAGCCCCGCATGGGGCTCCCTGCTCCACTGAGAGCTTGCTTCTTCCTCTCGCACTCCCCCTGCTTGTGTTCCCTCTCTCGCTGGCTGTCTCTCTCTCTGTCAAATAAATAAATAAATAAAATCTTTTAATAAATAAAATAAAATAAAATAAAATAAAATAAAATAAAATAAAATAAAGAACTTGTGCCAGCTGAGTGAGTGCTGGCTTGGGGTGAGCTGCGAGCAGAGCAGAGTTGGGGCTGCTGTATCAGAGCATCGTGACTTCAGCTGGAGAAACTTCCTTCCCATGTGAAGCTCCCCAGAGCATCCTAGGGGTTGTGCCCAGCGGGGGACAGTAAAGCCACCTCTGCCACACGTTTTCCTCTAAGAGACTTGAAATGGGAAAGAAAACTGACACCTAGAAAGAAAGGTTGTCTGACCCCTGTATTCTAAACAAACCCAGACAGTGGTACTTGCCCCCACAAATGATCTTTGTGGCCAAACTGATGAGTGGCAGAGACAGACTTAGCCTGCCTCTGGAGCCCACTCCTTTATTTCCATTCCTTAAAGTAGGATGTTTTTTAGGCGGAGATCTGTGGGTTTGCTACAGGCCAAGGATGTGAGCCATTGGCTGCTTGGGGTACAGCAGCTCAGTGTTGTAAGTATAAGTCAGCTGCCAACACTTCAGTTGGAAGATTTAAAAATCCACATGTCTACCTTCTCTCGGAAAAATCAGAAGATCTGGCAATATTGGTGGCCCGCCCCTCTGGTAAAGGAAGCTTCCATCAGACAGGTGTGCACTGTCTCGTCTGCCACAGACCTCATCATTCTCCTGTGCTGTTTTCCTCACACTGTGGCAGCATATCCATTGCCATCAGTCTCATACCTGGCCCCTGTGGGCAGAGTTTGTGATCTCTGTTGTATGATCTTAAACTGCTAGGGGAATACCATCACGGTTGTCTGTAGAAGGTTGAGTGAATCAAGTGTGAACACAGATCAGTGTTTTCTGACAGTAAATATGAAGAATGATTCAAGATGGGTTGGGTTAGTGGACTTTTATGCCTCTGCTTTGTGTCAAGCATTGTAAGACCAATGTAGGGTAACCATATTATTTGTCATTCAAGCTAGGACATGTTTGAGAATGGAAGAGGGGATGCCATCATTATTCATTATGGTAGGAAAACAGGTGTAGAGCGGGGCTGTCCTGGCCATGCTAGAGGCAGGAATATAGCCATCCTAGGCTTATGGGACATGAAAAAAGGATGCTTATATTCCAGGAACCAGGGTGAGTGAAGTGAAGGTTTACAAGAGGGGCTCACATGGAGACTACAGTGGTATAGAGATGGTTCTAGAAAAATTGGGCAAGGCTTTGCAGAGAAAGGAGGCTTTTAGGTGAGTCCTTGAGTATGACAAGGGCTTTGAGAGGTAAAGAAGGGTCCAGGAGAGCAATTAAGGTAAAAGGCATAACCTAAAGCAAGAAGATTACTTGTGTATCTTAATAGTTTGGAAATGGGCAACTGTGTGGCTGGAGCAGACAGTGCTTGGAGGCAGACAGTGAGAGAGGAGATAGGCCAGGTAGACCTAGTCCAAACTAAGTTGAGTCTCAAACATCAAGGTAAGGAGTTGGGACTTGACTTGGAAAAGGGCAAGAAGATAACTCTTGGCATTATGTATGGGATGGACTGAGAAAAAGATGGAGATAGGGAGGTGAAGGAGGGAGCCTCCTTGAGAGTGATCCCCTGTGGGAGGTGGAGCTGAGCAACCTGGGTGTGGAGAGGGGAAGAAGACGGCTCTGGGCTTCCACCGTGGCAGCTCCGTTAATCTGAGGCAAATGGCGTGGGTTTGAGAGAAACTTGGTGACTGGTTTTGGTTGTGCTGAGTTAGAGCCCTGGAATTCAAGAAAAAAGGGTCAGGGCTGGAGATGAAGTTTGGGAAGCCATTAGGTGGGAGTGTAGGTTCAAGCCAAGAGTCTGAATGGGTTTGTTTAGGAAGAGAAAAGGGGCCAGCACATGACTTCAAGGAAAACTTGGAATAGGGATGAGGAGAGGGGAAAGTCAATAAAAGAGACTGAGGAGAAGTTGAGGAGAGAGGTGTATATATAAACAGGATATGAGTGGAAATTTCCAGAGTCAGCGAAGGGAGCCTGAGGGAGCCATGTCAACAGGGCCATGGAACAGCACAGAAGGACAACCCTGGTGAGGTGGCGTGAGCTTGCGGTGCTTTCATTTAGCACAGGTGTATTATTTGGGTTTTGCCACATAACAAATTGCCCTGAAACTTAGTATCTTAAAAGCAGCAATCGTTTTCATTTGTTCTTGATTCGGTGGGTCAGCTGAGCAGTTCAAGGCTGAGCCAGCGTGGTCCATCTCTGGTTTGCTGGTGTTTCCTTGGGGCCTCACTTGGAACAGTTGTGCCCTCTTGACACGTGCTCTGTCCTCACCCAGGAGGCGAGCCCAGGCTTCCTCACATGGTAGTCTAAGAGCTTCCAGCAGCAAAAGAGGGCCAGCCGCACGCAAGGCACTTACCGAGCCTCTGCATGGTGCGTTTGCTAATGATCCAGTGGCCAAAGCAGGTCACATGACCAAACCGAGCTTCAAGGGCCATCGAAATAAGCCCTTGAATAGGAGAAATATTGTGGCCGTTTTTGTCAGTCTGCCCTGACAGGTGGGAATTTCTTGTAACGCTTGGCACGAGGAGCTGTTTGATACTTGGGGTCGATCGTGTAACTCTGCGTTGAGCCAGGAAGGATTGAAGATCACAGCGGAGCACTTTCCATTCTGATGACCTATCTGATTATAGAGGAGATTGTTTCAGTCCTGCCCAAACGAGAGCCCAAGTGCAAGGGACAACAGTGATACCCACATTCGTGACATGAAGCTAAAGACAGTGCTATGCCCAGTTCAAAACTCAGATGTGAGTTCCCTCTCTCCGAGCAGCTTGGTCGGATTTGCAGCAATCAATGAATAGTAAACATGGCTGCCATTAATTGGTGCCTGCCTTGTGCCCAAACTATGGCAAGCACTTTATACCCATGAACTCTGTGATCCCTTCAACAACCTAACAAAGTCCTGTCACTGTCCCAGTTCTGCAGATGAAGAAACTGAGGACCAGAGATGAAGTGACTTGCCTAAGGGCATCAATTTAGTGAGGGAACCAGGAATTAAAAACAAAAACTGTCAGGTCACTGGCTCCCCTGACTGAGCAGCGGTAGCAAGTGCAGAGACACCCACATGCACACCTCCCCCCGCCCCCCCCATAGCCCTGACGCAGTCCGTCCTCTTTATGTTGAAGTCCTAGTCTCTCATGTGTACTGACCTGGGATCTGCCTGCTTCCCAGAGTCCGCATGGGCACCGTGCTGCTGGCCTCCCTTTGCCGTTCACCCAGATTCGTTGAAAGCAGATTGATTTTAGGATATTGAAAACAGTTGTAGAGCATCGGAAGGAGGTATTATCTGGCTCAGTCTGGATAATTTTTTTTAAAGATTTTATTTATTTATTTGAGAGAGAGAGAACACACAAGCAAGGAGAGGGGCAGAGAGACAGGGAAAAGCAGACTCCCTGCTTGAGCAAGGAGCCCAACTTGGGGCTCCATCCCAGGACCCTCGCTGGGATCATGACCTGAGCCAAAGGCAGATGCTTAACCGACTGAGCCACTCAGGCGCCCCTGGATAATTTTTTAGACTGGCTTTAGAATTTACTTATATTAGCTAAAATTACCAGCATCACATGATAAAAGAGTTCTTTGTGTCAAAATTTTGCTTTTAAGGAATTAGAGGAATAATGGGAAAAGAGTATTTGTGAACTCTCTCCCCCACCTGTTTAAGTTTATACTGAAGTATCAGAGAGTAAGCAGGACATATTTAAAGTGTACAGTGTGATAAGTTTTCACGCACACACCCACACCCCTCATGAAACCATCACCATAATCAGGGAAACTTCTGTCATTCCAAAAAGTTCCCTCATTCCCCTTTGAAGCCCCTCCCATCCCTCCCCTCTGTTCCTCACCAGTCCCCAGACGACCATTATTTGCTTTCACCTACTATAGATTAGTTTGAATTTTATAGTTTTATATGAATGAAATCATACAGATACGTACTCTTTAACCTCACTTCTTTCACTCGGCATAATCGCTTTGAGATTTATCTGTGTTGGTTGTGTGTACGGTTTATTCCTTTTTATCACTTTTTAAATTTTAAATAAGAAAAGGGAACGCTTTTTTTTTTTTTTTTAAACTCTGAACTTGGGCCAGGACTATTGAAGTTACCTACCAAATTGTACATTAACCAACCAATGCTAGTGATGAGTTAATCTGTAACTTCATCTGTTAGCTGTTAACGTGACCCCCAAACCTAACGTCCTCTTGACTGTCAGGCCCTGATCCTGGCCACACTTCCTCTCCAGGCTAGAACCCAAGTGGGGTTGGGGGCTCAGGGAGCCCGGTATTTCTGAGTCTCGGTTGGGCCCTGCCCATCATCAGACCTTAATGTAGCCTGTCTTGATGCCACCACGAGAAGGGGAGGGGGGTGCTATGTATGTGATGGGGTGAGCAGCCCAATGGTGGGGGCCGGGTGCTGGGTGCTCTGGGCAACTCTGTGTTTCAGAAGTTCGAGTTATGCAAATGTCCTAATCCCAGCATATGCGGGAACATTGGGGCCTTCTGTTATTATGCAAAAGGACTCACTTTAATAGTGAGCTCCATCAGTACATTTGAAATTATCTTAATTTACACTTCTTTTCAAGACTCCACCTCCTTTGTAAACTAATGTACACCTGTCTGCTAGCAAGTGCATTATGGTCAGCCTCCTTCCTTTCACAGGTCAGTTGTTCGACAGTTCTCTCCTTAAGCCATGGGCGTCAGATCGCCCAGTACAGGAATGTTCTAGTAACAACTGCTTAAAATAATACACAAAATATTTATGTTCTTCGTAATGGGTACTAGTTAAATATATCTTTCCCTTATTTTTGGAAAACTAACATTGGATTCCCCCTCAGTTTTGACTTTTTCCCCCAGAAGAAAAACTTGGACATGACAAAACCTAACGGACTCTAAAAAAGTGTGGGGCAGGGTTGACAGGATGCAGTTGGCTCAGAGCTGAACGCCCTCCCCCTGCTGCCAGGATTCTCTGACCTCGGGAAGTCACTGTATCCTTTGCAAATCTAGGATGTGGGACTAGGTGCTCTTTAATCCCATTCCAGGACTGAGAGGCACTTAATCGATTCACATGGACCACAGTCAAGGTCACTGTTGCTTAACAGGCCCCTCTGTCCCTCTGCATGAGGACTGCAGTGACTCTTCAGGTGGGCCTCATCGGCTTCTGGGGCCAGGAAGCAGGCTCAGTCTCTCTCCAGCTTTGGTTCAATGGCCCTTTCAAATGTCCCAGGCACCTGGAGGGTATGCAGTTGGACTTGGTTAGCCTCAGAACGATGCCAGCCAGTCCCCCGTGCCTGCCATAGTTGAGCGCCTGTCGAGCCAACGTTGGCATATTCTGTAACTATCTGCTTGTTTGGGGTGGGGGTGGGGGGTTACATAGCACTTGCTGTTTTAACTCTCTCCACTTACCCACAAACCAGACTGCCAAACTCCTGGATCATAAAACAAAGCGTAAGCACCTGGATCGTGACCCAGCTCTTTTCCTGTTCTTCTTTTGAGACTTCCCCAACAGGAAAGGCTCTGGGTAATTGATAGAGATTATCCCTGATTCCCTTAATGTAACCTTTTTACTCTTTCCTTTTCCTGGGATTAAGCTGTTCCTTTGCAAGAAGTCCTTTTCTTAATGACACAGTCATAGACCTGTTATTGACCAAAGGAAGTGATCCAGCCCAACCCCACCTTCTGTGGCTCCTGGTCCCTTTGCGCTCTTTCATCTTAAGGACTTTTAAAGTCATTAACTGGGGTTTTCAGTTTTCTGCACTGTTAAAGGTTATCAGACTATACTTTAAAATTAATCTGCCTTCTTGAAACAAGAATTGCCCATACATTCGTAGTTGGATGTGAGCATCCGTACGGAGTAGGTGTTCTAGCATTTGCTGAGTGAGCGTTCCAAGGCAGCATGCCCGCACTGCTGGGGTGTGCCATCCACAGGGTGACGAGGGAGGTCTGACGGAAAGCGGAGACATGAGGACCCTTGTCGGCAGGCCCCTTTTTTCCTCCTTCTCTCTCTCTTTTCCTTCATTCAAGGAGTATTTCTTGCTGTTCATGCCGGTCCCCTACTCCTTGAGAAGAAGGACTAGATCTTTTAGGATGGGTCTTTTCAGCATACAGTTGTACCTTCCTGGTAGGTGTTCAGCATATATGTGTTAAATTAATAAGCCCTGGGGGGGCGCCTGGGTGGCACAGCGGTTAAGCGTCTGCCTTCGGCTCAGGGCGTGATCCCAGCGTTCTGGGATCGAGCCCCACATCAGGCTCCTCCGCTGGGAGCCTGCTTCTTCCTCTCCCACTCTCCCTGCGTGTGTTCCCTCTCTCGCTGGATGTCTCTCTCTCTCTGTCAAATAAATAAATAAAATCTTTAAAATAAAATAAAATAAAATAAATTAATAAGCCCTGGGGAACACAGTCACATTAGGAGTTTTGCCCGGAAGTACATAGCCACCCAAATGAACCTTATTTGCAGGGGTCAGGGAACCCCTTCCAGAGAAAATGAAATTTTGGTCAGTGACCCAAAAATGTCAGTAAACCATAGGGGCTTTGCGTGGATGCTGTGTTGTGTCCCAGAAGCTAACCTGTGGGCATGCTGACTGCCACCCAGAGAAAGACTAGTTAATAAACGGTGGTCAGTGTTTATACTGTGGCCGTGAGAGCGACCGTAATGCATAGTCTCCATGGAACCAAACATCGCCTCCTGTGAACCCCTTCCCTTCGTGGTGCTTGGTGTGTGTCTGCAGGGTCTGCAGCCTCCGCCAGCACC
The DNA here is from genome assembly GCF_017311325.1 of Ursus maritimus. NCBI lineage: Eukaryota > Metazoa > Chordata > Mammalia > Carnivora > Ursidae > Ursus > Ursus maritimus. Next base: position 9,175,309 of record NW_024425897.1, read on the forward strand.
TCGTGGGCCCAGCTCCTGGCTGCCGTCCCTTCTTCCTCACTGGGGCAGCTTCGTCTCCACGAAGCCCTTCCTGACTACACCAACCCATAACGTACACACCCCCACCCAAGCTCATCTATTCCAGACTTGATTCGAGCACCCTTCAAAGCAGCCCCACACAGCTGAGTTCTGGATTCATTTGTTTGCCTTGCTAGAAACGGTCTAGCTCCATTTCTCTAAGTCAGTAGAGTACAAGCTCTGCATAGGCAAGGACCACCCCTCCGCCCCCGCTCCATGTTGCTCTGCAGCCCAAACAGAGGGACGTGGATGGGACTGCGAACCACGAGCGGGAAGTACTGTAGCCATAGCCCCTGGTGGGGATGCCCAAAAGCATCTTTTCCCTTCACCTCTTGTCCTTTCTTGGCCTGAGCAAGGCCACCTTGGTGCCTAGTCAGCTTTTCTCCTTCCCCTTCCATCATGGTCACGACAGACTGCTGAGCGTCAGGACTGGAATGCATTTGGAAGGAATGAGAGTTTTAACATGGCCTTCAGCTTGTTGGCCTATAGAAATGGGATTATAGGACTCGTTCTTTTATTTAGACATTAAAACGAGGCCTTTCTGCGTTTAACTCATATTATGTTTTACAGCCTCACCCATGACCTCAACTGCTACATCTGGTGTCTCTTCTCCACCACACCCCCAGGCCCGGTCACTAGAATTGTTCCTAATGGCAAAAGCTGTCAGGACTTACTGGCAGAGAAGGGGATGTTAGTTGGCAATTGGCATCCAAGTTCTGTGATTTGGTTAATTCCATTCAGAGTGTGTTTGAGGGCTTAGTTCAAGAAAGCATATGTTTTATGAAGAAAAATGGGACTTAAACTTGAAAATGGTGTCCTTGGGATTCACATCTTTCAGAACTTCTATCGTCCTGTTATCACAGAAGACACTTCTGGAACTTGCTTTCTGTTGCTCTGTCCTGCCAGGGAGTAGAGACCCCTGTCTGGGGCCCCGGGACCCATGTGGAGGAGACACCAAAGGCCTGGACCCAGGGAGCCAGGAGGTCCTCTACTGTGAACCCCAAAAGCTAGGCCCCCACAGGATAGAGAACTGTTCTTGTGCCCACAGCCCCCGCCCCAGCATCTGTGTCCCACAGCATTTGCTGTCTTCTGGGTTCCAGGTGCCAATCTAGGTGCCGGTGACCAAGGATGCTTGCGATAGTCACTGCCCCTGAGACTGATTGTGAAGGACCCGGGCTTCTGCTCTGGGCGAGGGAGGCATCATTCTCACAGCCAGAAATCCCAAGAAGCTCAATGGTGTGTTGCCTTGAAGTGCATTCTTCTTTCTAACGAGAACTTTCCTTAAGTCTGAGTTAAAATAGCCTAAGCGGGTTTCTAGAAACCAAACAGGGAAACTGAGAAAGGAATCTGGCAATTCTGGGAGGGGAGGAACAAGGGAATGATGAGTTGGGGGGGAGAAGCACACTCCCTGCCCCCCTCTGCCCTCCTTAGGGTCTTGCTCTCTGTGGTTGTCCATCTTGGCTGTGCCGAAGAATCAACCCAGAGAGCTTTCCAACCTACAGAGGCCAGGTCCACCTCCAGCCCAGTGCCCCTCAGTCTCTAGGCAGGGGTCTGCCCCTGTAATTTTAAAAAGCGCCCCAGGACATCCCAGGCTGGGCTGACAGCCACTGGCCGCCGTCTGCTGTTTTGGGCCCTGGCATCATTGCTTGCTGTGAACTGTGATGTTCCTGTGTGTGTATGACATGCAGCCGAGTCACATCAGCGTCCAGAACCCTTCAGAAGGCGGAGTCACTGTGACTCTTGAGTGCCTGCTGCTCTCTGTGTGGGAACTGGGCCTGCAGGAGGATCAGGCAGAGCCCCCAGTATCTCTTTCCTGGAGAGAAGAATCCTGTTTGTAAGCAGTCAAGGGAAGGGCCAGGTGCCCAAAGGAGACACGCATAGCAGATGTGTCCTGTCCAAGGAGGGAGATGGAGCCCAAGCACTTACCACGTGCCAGGCATGTTCTCATCCAGTCTCCCCACATCTCTCAACGACTGTGAGAACACGTCCTGTTAGCACTGTCCCCATTGAACAGATGGAAGCACAGAAAGGCTGTCAAGTCTGCTCACAGTCACAGAGCTGGCAAGGTGAGCCAGGATTTCAGCCCAAGCTGTATGAAGTGACAATGCCTGCCCCGCCCCTTGCCCCTGGGCAGCGCTGAAAAGAACCTGGGTTGGCCCGTCCATTCACAGGTCCCCTTTAGGCTGTGTTCCTCCTCAATGCCACGTTGCGGGGGGGGGGGGGGGTCATCAAACTGATTGCACCCAGATAAGAATAGTGTGACTGAGGAGTGGGGGGCGCGCCCTTGGGACTCTGCCCTTCTCTAGAGAGAGGGAGACATTTGGTTCTCTTGTTGTTATAAATGATTCTGGTGTGCAGTTAAGAGATGATGAAACTATATCATTCTGAAATTGTAATACAAAGTCACAGATTCAAGGACACGATACAACAGGGCACATGGGGGACCATTTTGAGACCACCTCGGTAGATTCTTATGAACTATACGGAGTGAAAGTTGCATTGTTTGTGAGCTTGCGTTGGCTCAAATGGCAGTAGATAGAACTCCCTTGAATGAGATAGCCCCTCTGACAAAAACACACATGAGCTTTCAAGCAAGAAACCCTGTACAAAGGTAGAATTTTCCACCCTGCCACCCCTCTTTATGTTGACTGTAGGAGCTGCGTGACATTTGTAAAGGGAGTTGCAAAGACGAGGGAGTCCGGCTGGGTTAGGATAAGCGCTATCAGGAATTCCTTGCGGGACTGGGGACTACAACACATAAGCTGTTCGTGGACTGCTCGGAGTTTCGGCATTCCTGTTGATTTTCCTGCGCACCACATCTCTATCACCCCTGATTACGGGAACCCCTAGCACAACTAGAGTATTTCTGTAGCCTGGGATTACCGCGAGAGGATGAGGTCACATGTCAGCTCTCTACTTTGTGACTTTGGGAGGTAACCTCTGAGCCTCCAGCTGTGAAATGGGGGTCAACAGCCCCTCGACTGCAGGGTTGTTGTACAGAATCAGTGGGCCGTTTGAAAGCACCTACGGCCTTGCCCAGTACGTAATAGGTACTTGGCTTGCTTTCCCTTCTTGGAGTGTGAAGCTTTGGGCCAGTACTGTCCCGAGACCAGGCAAGAAAGGCCCTGCTTCTGAAGCTTCTGGTCACCAGGTGAGGAGTCCCAAGGGGAAACCGCCTTTTGAACCATTCTCAGGACCCCGAATCCCCCCTCCCCGCCCCAATGAGCCAGTGCTGGCTTCCAGACCTCTTCTCCAGGACCATCCTCTTGGGGGAAGACTGCCCTGGGAGCACACCCCTCTTCCCAAGGAGGGTAGACAGACCTTGGCCACAGGCTGGGGCATTTACTCACATGTGTACAAGCCCTTCAAAATGCAGGGTGGGTTAGGAATCGGCTTTCTCCACCATGAGACATTCTGAAGAGGAACTCTAGGGAGTCAGAGACATCTCAGTTGAACGTGACCTTTCGGGTCTTTATGAAGGTGTACATAAAGATAGAAGGGTAGCATATAATTTATTTCATGGTTTGTTGGCTCTTGTCCCAAGCCCCACAAATGTTAGGAGCAAGCCTGCCTCAGACATGCAAACATTCTTTCATCCAGACTCTCTTCCTCCTAATACAAATAAGAAAAGCATATAATCAGAATAATCTCGGTTCTTCAGACAGTTTCCCACCTAACGCAGGAATTCCCGAACACTTTCCTTTGCCCCATCATAAGCATTACCCCGGTGCTGGTGAGAAAGCTGCTGGACCTTCACCACTCCAACCAAAGCAGGAGAGGGGCCCCAGAATGTGCATTTGGCAGTCATCCCAGAGGCTTTCTGAGGCTCGGGCTCAGTGGTTCTCAGCCCTACCTGGATTTTAAGACTAACTGGGAAACTTTTAGAAAAAATATTGCTGCCAGGGTTCCATTCCACAGAGATGAAGTCATCATCGCTAGGGGCGGGGCCCAGGCATGAGTATTTTTTCAGTCTCCCCAGTTGCCTCCTCAGTGGGCCACGGGTGACAACCAGGTCTCTGCTGCGTGATGGCTGCAGTAGGCAGGAGCTCAGCCCTCACCCTCAGAGTCTGTCCACTTCTCTCTGCAGAAGGGAGGCTGTCCGGTGGTCAGACTCTGTAGGCACTGTTGTTCCTCGTGCAGCCCAACTACGCCACCTAATTAACACTTGTTTCGCTTATTAAACAAGTGTTAACCTGTCCTGTGCAGAGAAGGGGGTGGTCCCTTTTAAAGTTTCTAGTTGCTGACTTTGGCCCTGAAGTGGGACTTCTGGAAACTCAACCCAAGATAGCAGCTAACAAGTTCTTCCAAAAGTTTCTCTGCCAGGCGGAGACGTCTCATGAAACAACCCAACTTGCAGACGTTTTTCCATAACATCCCTTCACCCAGCCGTGGCCATGGGAAGGAGGGTGTGGACAGGCTTCCTGGGTTTTTGGTGCTCCTTGTCAGGTGTTAAAACAAAGAGGATCATTGTGTTTCTTGGAACTGGTCTGAATGTCTATGTTTAAGATTAAGATCTGGGGAAATGCATTTCCGTTTGAACCCAGTATTTTCTGATTGTGAAAAGGGTACCAACCTGTGCAATGGCGCTGTGACATGGCCATGGATTCCAGCCTTTTCTGTCGGTTCCTTTAATTAGGAGAAATTAAGTGGGGCTGCTACATATTTTGAGAATAAATAACACTATTTAAACTTCGGCAGCCTTAACCACTAACTTAACCGCTGAATTCTCGCTGCTACATGCCTCCTGAATAGATCAGCATAATCTTGACTAGGACTTAAAACGCATCATCTTCGTTCTGGAGCTCAGAACCAGCAGCCGACGGGAGCCTTTGGAGGCTTAATGACTTTAATTATGGCGAGAAGTACCTTCTCCCGATGGGGAGGGGCGCGGCCGGCCGGGTAGGGTCAGCGAAGGCCGGATGGGAGCCCGCCCCCAAAGGCCAGCCGCACTGGGTGGGGAGAAGGGGGGGCGTGGGGAAGCGGAGAGGGAGGGGCCCTGAAGGAGGGCGTGGAGAAGCAGCGCTAGGGGAGGGGGGTTTGAAGCTGGAGGGTGGAAGGGGAGGAGGGACCCTGGGGGGAGGCCGCGGGGGCCTCGGAGTTCTGAGCTGTGTTTGTGGTTTCGGCACTTTGATCTCCTGCCAGCGAAACCTGGAAGGTCAGGCCGGGCTGCAGCCAAGCCCTGGAGCGAGGAGCCGGGTGGAGCGGGCAGAGCTGCGCCACCCACCCGCACCCCCACCCACCTCCTCTCCCACTCCCGGAAAGGGAGCCTGCGTGACCGCCCAGGCGCCCCCGCCCCTGCCCCTCTTTACCCCTGCGGGGCCGTTTTGTGTGCCGATTTCCTCCTTCAGGCCGTGGATCAGGGGCTCCAAATCATGAAAGTAGATTAGCTAAACAGCCTCTGCAAGTTCGGTTTGGTGGAACCCTTTATATTGCATCTGCTTTAAAGAAAGCAGGTTAGTTTTTAAGCTAGGTGCACCCCTTCCTCTCGACCCTGTCCCAGAGCAGCAGGTGATTGGTCTGGTCGTTTTGCGGGTGTTAGGGTCGTTTCCCTCGACACTTCTGACACCCGCCCCCTTCTTGGCACCAGGATTTTCTCACCGGTTACCCATGTGCTCTGGTGTGTGACCTCATTTCCTATGGAATGAAAGGTTTCTGTAGGAAAACAGGGCGCTGGTGAGACCGGCCTTGCAAGCCCCCTTGCCTGGCAAGAGTAGCCCCTGTCGGGCAGTGACTCATGCTTCAGGGAACAGCAGCTGACCAGAATGATCAAGAGCCCGGTGCCTGGGTGGTCACTACTAAGTGAAGAACACGGGGGAGGAGGAAAGGAAAAAGTGAGGAGGGAGGGTTTAAAATCCACCCACTGGCCTCCAGGGGGCGGGGCACAAAGGGACGCAGTGAGTGGCGCCTGTTTGGACGACAGCAGGCCAGGCCAAGAGAGACCGGTGGGTGTCAGGCGTGGCCAGTCTCGGGGACTGTCTAGTTGGTCTCCATCCACGTGCACAGTCCCTGTCCCTCCCCGACCACAGAGCAGGCCCTGCGGCAGTGGCGACAGATGCAGGCTTCTTCCTGGCACCCTACATTCCTGGCAAAGATATGCCCAAGGCTCAAGCCTGAGGCGGATGTGCCTCTCAAGCCTGTGCTTTGGTCTCATTGCCCCAAGCGAGGCTGTCACTGAGTTTGGGAATGTGAACTCTTCCACCAGTTCCCCCAGAAAGCCAAGCTTCCAGTCTTCAACCAGGTGGGGACGGCAGACTGGTATCTGCTCACTTTCCCTAGACAGGCCCCCATGGGTGCGGGCCCATCTTTCTCCACAGGTTTCAAGGTGTTCCGTAGGCTCCACCAGTCTTTTAGACTGAAGAAAAGCCAGGGTCCCCTGAGTGATAATGGGAGGAAACTGTAAAAATCTGCATCTCCTGCGGTCTGTTCCTGTGAATTTGCCCAAGGGTAGTCATTTGGTGAAAGTTTGCCTCTGGTCAGAGTTCTAAAAGGAGCTTGCATTCCTCCAGAGAGTGGAAGGAACAAACGTTACAGGCGCGCGGGCTTGTTTTCTAAGAGCTTTGACATCAGAGATGTGCTCACACAGGGGCCTTGGGGCCTGATGAAGATCCACGGTGAGGCAGAGCCACGTGCCGTGGCTGGGGTCGAGGTTGCCCGGAGACAACAATGGCGGCATTAGAACTAACCCCCCGTAGGAGAGGCCCGTCCGCAAACGCTGCGGCAGCAGATGTGCCTGCGATGAATAAACCAAATCCTGAAAGTCCCAAATTCGCAGACTCTTGAGTTCGAAGAAGATCTGGTAGAGAACAGACCTTTCTCAATTTGAGAGTCAAAGGAAACGGGAGATGAGGTGGCCAGGAGTTAGCTACCGACTGCACTTGGCGGCGTAGCAGGGGCCCAGGTGTTTGATGCTAACCCCGAGGGCAAAAGCTGATCTTTTTGGGTTAATCAACAAACATTTCTTGGCCATTTACCCTGTGCCAGGCCCTTTGCTGGGTTCTGGGAATTCGGCAGGAAAGAAGTCTGACACGTTGGCCGCCCTCTAGTGAGGAGCTCTCTGAGTAAACAATTACAGTGTGATGTCATAAGACCTGCAATGGTGGGGCACAGTCAGGCCCCCGGCAGTAACAGTGTGGAGGGAATAACACCTAAGTCGACCAGAGTTAGAAGAGGTAAAGGCTAGCGGGTGTGGGGGAGGTAGGGTGTTCGTCAGCAGCGAGGATGCAGGCCATCAGAGAACTAGTAGAAGGTCAGCCCGGTTAGACTCGGGTTGGAGTGTGGAGTTTGCCATAAGCAGCGGGGAGGTCACAGCTTACGCTAAGAGCAGCACAGTTATTCAGGAAGAGTGGTGCAGGTCAGAGCTGTGATTTAGAAAGGTCCCTCTGCTGCTGGGTAGAGACCGCACTGGGGGGCAGCTGGGATGGGCTAGGGAACCCCCAAGGGAAAGTGTTGTGACTCATGTGAGAAGTCGGGTGGCCTGGCCAGGGGGGCAGCAGTGGGGATGGAAAAACGATGGATTTGGAAGATGGAATCAGCAAAACTTGGTAAGCGGTGAGTGTAGGGGTGAGGACAAAGGTTTAGCTTGGCCCCTGTGAGCCTAGGTGATAGAAGGGCAAGGACTGGACGAAGGATAGGCCCACGGCAAGACCCCGTGCATCCCTATCAGCCTGAGCAAGTAATGACCCACAGATGCCCAGGACAGTGGGCTCTGCTTTGGAAATAGCCACAGAAGGAACTTGGGGGCCCAAGTTGTAGCAGATTGCTGATACCAAGTCAGAGGAACTAATAAGCCCTGGGACTCTGGTGCCATTTTGGATTCTCTGCAATAATGGTTTCTGCCACTTTGGGTCACACTGCTCTGTAAGTGTATCAGAGGAGAGCTACAAGTGAACACTCTCTTGGGTAAAAAGAGATCTCCACAGCCTCATCCTGCTCCTTTCTAAGCAAGATCTCTTTTGCCAGGACAGCAGGAAGTGTGTCATGACAGGCACTTCTAGAAGGTCCCGGATTGTGTCTTTCTCGGGATGTCTGGCACAGTTGGACCTCTTGAGTAGTTGTCAAATTGAACTATGTAATTGAATGTTTTCATACCAATTATTGGTATGAAAAATGCCAATCTCATTTAGATTGCAGTGCGTGTATTCTCTACTTGTTTTCCAGCTCAAAATGTAGATCCCTGTCATACTCTCAGCCTTCTATCCGTACCTTAGAGCAGGGCAATGAACAAGGGGTGCTATTCCTCTCTCGTTGGCATACCACGCACTGTGGAGCAGTGGGTTCCAAAACGTCTTCCAGAGAAGGGAGGGTGTTGACAGGAGTTGCTGCAAAATGATTCTGTATCCCAAAAAATGGCAGCTCCCAGGGAGATAAGAGCCCCTAGCATGCCAGTGTGCTCTGTAGATGTCAGGGGTCACTCTGGAATATGTAGCATTTCTCAAAGGACACTGATCAGGAAAATCTCATCCTGTGATACGTACTTTGGCAAAAGCCTCAGTAGAGACAGGAGATAACTGAGCCCATGTTCATCATTTCTTTTTTTTTTTTAATAATAATTTTTTTTATTATGTTAGTCACCATACAGTACATCCCTGGTTTTTGATGTAAAGTTTCATGATTCATTACCTGCGTGTAACACCCAGTGCACCATGCAATACGTGCCCTCCTCAATACCCATCACCGGCCTATCCCATTTCCCACCCCCTCCCCTCTGAAGCCCTCAGTTTGTTTCCCAGAGTCCATAGTCTCTCATGTTTCATTCCCCCTTCTGTTTACCCCCCCCTTTCTTCTTCCCTTTCTTCTCCTACCGATCCTCCTACTTCTTATGTTCCATAAATGAGTGAAACCATATGATAATTATCTTTCTCTGCTTGACTTATTTCGCTTAGCATTATCTCCTCCAGTCCCGTCCCTGTTGCTCATTTCTTACCCATTTGCCCTCCGAATGAACGGCCCGACTATTCCTGGGGCCTCCCCTTCCCTCTTCAGAGAGGGCTGTGCTTACTTTGCTTGCAGAGTGTGTGCTCGCTGAGGGCAGGGATCTGGCACGTGCTGCTTCCTGCTGTCTGTATCCCCAGGGCCTGGCACACAGGGGAACTGGTTAATTACTACTGTTAACAAATAAATGAGTAAATGGCACTACAAAGAAAATGAAACTCTGTTCCCACCTACTATGTTAATTTGTTGAGTATGGACCATGCCCAGGGCAATCTGCTTTGTTAGGCTTTATGGGACACACAGACTAGTCAGTAAGATCTACTTCCGGGCTCCTTAAGACCCCGAGGGCAGGTTAGCCCAGCACCCAGGCCAGCCGTTTACCTGTAAGATGTCTGTGCCCTCTGACTAGGCAAGACCACTCGTAGCTATTTATTTAGTGATAGATGCCACTAGGATGTGAGTATGAGAATAGAAATATGGCACTGTTTATAATAGAGAAAATGTAGAAATCAGCTAAATGCCCGTCAGGGAGATAGTCTTAAGCTCAGGTACAAACATATAATGGAATAATCTATGTAGTTGGTAAGAAGAATGACATTTTAAAAATATAAATGCATATAAATTGTGGAGTAAATTGTTAAGGTGGGGGAGGTACAGAATATACACACAATTTATTAGTAAGTTTTTTTAAGTGTATTTTGTTATGTGAGTGTATATGTGCAGTTTATTCCTGCTGATGTATGGGTTTAAAAAAAAAAAAAACCAACATGGAAAGATATAAACCACACTGTTAATGTTAATAAAGCCTGGGGTACGGGGGTAGTAATAGGTGAGTTATTTTTTGCTTTCAATTTCTAAATTATTTAAAAGTATTCACATTAAGCACATTTTACTTTTATAAATCACAAAACCACGGAAGATGATTATACTTGAGAGGAAAGTGCTTCATAGAAAGTCGTAAGCGGCAGAAGAGAAATCCTTGGAAATATTAGGACCCAGAGAGGGAGAAGAGCTGCTTTAGGCTGTAGAGAACTTGTCAATCTTATGGGAGGGGAGGCACATGAGCTTAACTTTGAAAAATCAGCAGGTATGATCAGCACATGGTAGCTCGCCCTGGAGTATCTTTCTGCATATGAGGCATATACAGAGTTGCTCTCAAACTGACTTCCTTCTCCTGGCCAGCTCAGCACAAGTCACTTTACCCAGAAGTTAAATGTGTCGACAGATTTGTCTTGTAACATCTGCGCCATCCTCTTTCGTCATTACAGATAAATTAAGAGTTGAGTGGGTTTATTATAAGGAGGGGCATTTAAAGCCTATGTGGATTGTATTATGGCTCTTACAATAATCTTCATATGCGTTGGCCCTGGGCCTTCCTTCTAAGGAAATTGGAAATGTAAGCCACAATTTGTTCAATGTAGCATTAATTATCATAATAAAAAACTGGAATAGCTCATATCAAAAATACACGAGTGACTATGTGAATGGATATTTCATAGCCTTAAAGTTGTCTATAAGGAATTTTTAATGACTTGTTGGAAGCTTATGGTAAGTGTAAAAAAAAAACCCAAAAACACACAAAACCAAAATGAAAAAAAGTCTGCTGGAGCCTCCACATGTCAGAACTTCCTATAAGAGGTTAAAGACGCAAGTCTTCCTATCAGCACTAAAAATCCAATTTCCTTGGTTATGATATGGTCAGGAGTTTGGGACAAAGATTTTTAGTCTTTTGGGTTATCTCCGATTAAGATGGTATTCTATCAAAGATTTCCTGTAATAATATTAGGCACTAGGGTCACCACATCCAGCTCTGGACAAACGGATAAACGACAGTGAAAAATGGAGTCTGTGCCCAGAGGCTGCTGGGAGTAACCAAGTCTGGGTGTAACTGCACACACCGGGGAGAGTGCCAGATCCATTCCTGATTGGAATTCCAGAATTTAGTTGGAATTGAAGCACACAGGAGGCTTTGCGTTCTCCCACCCACAAGGTTGTAGTGGGACTGTTCCCCTCCAAATGCCTCATTCCCATCCAGAAATTCGAGACCCAGACATATCGATAGAAGCGCCTTCCTTCGGGGAAAACCACATCCATGTTCAGGGAGCAGCAACCCAAGAGTATGGTCCAGGCAGTCTTTCCTTCATTCAGGACAAATGTTTATGGAATAACCGTAGGAGACTTGCATTGCAGTAAGTGCCAACCACAGTAGGACCCTGCCTCCCGGGGCTTGAAATTTTGTACTTGGCAAAGTGTTAAGTGTGCAGATGTTTGCATTTTGATACTTGTGTCAGTGGCTGTGGACATTGTCTAGCCTTGGGTCTTGCAGTCCTGTAAAGGTGAATAAAGGACCATGACAACCTTTTGTTCCCTGGGCTTCTAGTCACCGGCTGGCTGGTGTTGACCTGCCCACCTGCCCTTGCCTGACCGAGGCCGCAGAGGTGATGGAGGTTGTGGGGGAGGGGCAAGGAGGAGGGAAGGGCATGGAAAGGGCAGGAAAGGCAGGGAGGGCCTTGAGCTGCTTTGAGGAGGCCTGCCCAAGACTTCCCACCTGTTTTCTGCTCTTCACACCCTTCTCTGCCCTTCTTTCCACGCCAGTCTGTGCACAGTTCAAGGGTAACTGCCCTCCGCAGCTGTGGCCCAGTTCACCCGTGACCTTCATCTAGCCACATCCAGCAGGCTGCGTCTTTTCCATTCTTTCTTTGAAACAGCCTTATCTTGAGAGTTTTGTGACTTTATAAAGATAGGGTTTCTGATGATCACAAGACCACTAATCTCCCAACTATGTAATCTCCCAATCTATGGTTTAGATTTGTTTTGAAACAGTATTCAGGGGCAGGGTTGGCGGGGAAGGGGGGGGGTTGCCTGGGTGGCTCAGTCTGTTAAGCGTCAGACTTGATCTCGGCTTAGGTCTTGATCTCAGAGTCGTGAGTTCAAGTGCCTTGTTGAGCGTGGAGCCTACTTAAGAAGAAAAAAAAAGAAAAGAAACAATATTTGGGCCCAAGCTAGACTAGGTAAAACGATGAAATGATCTCAGGAATATGCCTCGTCTATTTTTAAACTGAAAATGTGAGGTGAGGGGGAAAATATGACCAAGTAGTGGTCTGTGTTTTTTAATTTGCTTTGGGAATAGTATAATAAATGTGTCATTTTCTAAATCTGGATTATTCATGGCCTATTTTAAATCCCAGGCCAGTTCTCAACAGGACCCTGGGTTGATTCCCCTCCTGTCTAGTCCTGGTATGGACAGGAAATACAACCTTATTTAATAGCTTCCATTCATTTTTAAAGTAAGTCAACTGTGAGAATTCTCATCTTCTCAAACAAAATATTTGTACTTGGATCCTGTGTATTAGCCGGGTTGTGTCTGAGTTCGTTAAATGGGGGCGGTAAATGGGCTTTAAGCACCTTATTCTTGGCCTGCTGTTCTTACTATAGAAACGAGAGACCTTTCAACCGGCCTAGAGTTTGTTTAAAATGCCTTTTAAAAAGTGCCTGCCCAGGGGCGCCTGGGTGGCACAGCGGTTAAGCGTCTGCCTTCGGCTCAGGGCGTGATCCCGGCGTTATGGGATCGAGCCCCACATCAGACTCCTCCGCTGGGAGCCTGCTTCTTCCTCTCCCACTCCCCCTGCTTGTGTTCCCTCTCTCGCTGGCTGTCTCTATCTCTGTCGAATAAATAAATAAAATCTTAAAAAAAAAAAAAAGTGCCTGCCCGAATGGGTCACGCGTGGCCTGCAGGTCCTTGAGACCTCCACGTTTCCGTGGCGCTGGGAAGTCTGGAAGCGTGAACAGCCACGTGGCTGAAGTAGCCCACGACCCCAGGTCCTGCGGCCTTTCCTCCGGGCGTCAGGCCCTCCAGGTGGGCCGGCATCAAAGCGGGAGGTGCCCGGTGCTACTGATCCGAGGGCACAGTTGCCTAAGGTGCCGGCTGACGTGCTTGATGGTGGCATGAAAGCCAGACAAAGGAGCGAGGGGTCCTGCTTATTACCTCGTTCTCAGCGCTGTTCCTTGGAGCCCCTCTACGTCTAGGGAAGGTTTGGGAAGACTAGGAGGATATCACCTGAGGAGAAGACACAGCGCCTGCTTCCTGTGATCTCTGGGGCCCAGGGACTATTGGCCTCAGGTAAAGAGCCTTTTGGAGGAAGGTGACGCCACCTGGCCTCAAACTGTCTCACTGGGCCATCATGTCTTCTCCCACTGGAGGCGGGGAATAGGGCCCCTGTGGCTCTTTCTTCATTGTTCTGGACAGCCCCCTGCCCCTCTGTTGAGTGGCCAAGATTGGGAACTGGGAGGGACCCTACTGGTAATAACATAGGCTTCCTCCTCCTCTTACAGGTGGGAAAACCCAGACTGAGACTCAGATTCACCATCAGCAGCTTGTCACTCCCGACGGCAGCTTGCTGGTGAGGCGGTGGGGTGGGGTGGTCAAGCCGTAGAAGGGACTCGAAATACACCGAGTCTCACTTCAACAAGGAAGAGTCCCAGGGGAAGAAGGACAGCTTCTGCAGCACAGTACCCAGGGTTCCCCGGGCTCGTTATGTTGCTGGGGACTTTGCAGTATCCCTGCTGCTTTGGTACACGGTGCAGGGAATGGTCTGGTAGAAGCTGTGGGATAAGACTGCCCTCTAGTGGGCGTGGGAAGCCATTGGTCCAGCCACTCTCCCGTCTCCTTAGTGGTTCAGTGTTGCCTCCTCAGGCTGCATCCCCGTAGTGATCATTCCCTCAGTTGGAATGCCTTCAATTCAAATTTTATTATTTGTCACGCATTCTGGCTCATAGAGCTGATCTCTGCACACCAGCCATTATTTGCCCATCTTATAGGAGGTTTGGGGTTTTAGTTGTTGTTGTTGTCCCCCCCACTGCCCCACTTTAGAGGTATCTTAATTTTCTAATAAGATCCAGGTTCTTAAAAGCACGGGTTATGTCTTATGTCTTGTTCTTCCACAGCTTTCATCCTGTTGTCTGCTTAGCTGGGCATGAAATTAGAAGGTTCGCTGGGATAGAAAAGAATCCTCCCTCAAAAAAGAATCCCACCACTTCACATTTGTTCCTAAAACATTCTCATCTCAGCTCTCTGATCCCTAGTTCCCCAAGTGGTTGAATCATCTGAATCCCTCAGAAAACTTCCAGAACTCGCTTCCTGGGCCTTACTCCAGCCCTGCTGAATCAGTCTCTGTGGTTTGAGCCAGGAAATCTGCTTTACAAACTTCCCAAGTGGCTTTTGATGTGTAGCCAGGTTTGGCAGCCAACTGCTCTAAATCCCCATTTACGATTTTTTTTTCGTAGCTTTTCCCCTCTGACAGCATCTCCAAAGGTCTTCAGCTTATGTCAGTTATTAAAATTGACCATTTTGAGATTCCTTTGGAAATACTCGGTGTGCTGTTCTAACTGCAGTCCTGGCTGACCCGGGAAAGAAGAAGGACCACAAGAGAAGGACCAAAGGCATTTACTTTGGTTGCCAGTGACTCTGTGTTCATAGCAGAAAATACTGAAACCAATACCTTCATGCTGACTGGGCAGGTTGTTGATGTGTTTTTAATGTTTGGCCGGACAGGGAGACAAAGGTTAATCGAGTACCCAGTTACTAATTTTCACCCGTTCTAACTCATCTCGTTCTCAGATTAGCCGTACAATGTAGGTGGCATTGTCCCTTTTTTTACAGATGGGAAAGTTGAGGCTTCGGGAAGTTAGTAACTTGCCCAAAGTCATGGAAGTTGGTGGCTGTCGGATTCTGCATTCAAATACAGGTCTGATTTCCAAGGCCAGCTTTGGAAAGGTAAGAGGACCAAGAGTGCCAACCTGTTCTTTTTAACTCTGCCAGGCCAAGCGGGCAGTGCAGCGAGGAGCCACTGCGGTCATCTTTGACGTGTCGGAAAACCCAGAAGCTATTGACCAGGTAAACTCCGTGGGCCACGCGGCGTGGCCGTCTCCCTGAGAGAAGCCCTTTTAGTTAGCTGGGCTTGTCACGGGGGCGTCCCCCTCACCTCGGGGCTCTGCACTTGTCTGCTGACACTAGAAACCCACGTTTAGACATCATTCCTTCTCCGAGGCAAGGGTATTGAGAGGCGTGAAGAGCCAGGAAGTTGATGGTTGGGGGGCATTTTCAAAGACCCTTCTGGGCCTTCAGCCTGCCCAGTCCATCCTAAAACAAGCATCATTCTCCGCCTTGTCCTTCAGAAGCTCCAAGGCTGTAACACTTGAAGACTTTGAGGATTTTCAAATGGTATTTGCTGTTCTTTTCCTTCAGCCTCTCTCCCTGTCTCTTGCTTCTTAAAGCAACGGCATCTTTTAACCCGAACTGTCTTTTCTTCCTCAGCTAAACCAGGGCTCGGAAGACCCACTCAAGAGGCCGGTGGTGTACGTGAAGGGCGCGGACGCCATCAAGCTGATGAACATCGTCAACAAGCAGAAAGTAGCGCGAGCCAGGATTCAGCACCGCCCCCCTCGAGTGAGCCTCGGGGGCCCTGGGCAGCCTCGCCGGCACCCTCTCCGCTGCTCCCTGTGCCTTTGTTCCCTTTGGGCTTTGGGCCTTCGTTCCAGTCTTCTTTCTGTCTAGAATGCCGATACAGCCTGCCTTTCTACAGTTGAGATCAGACGCAAGGCTGGAGGCCAAGGAGAAATGTTACCTGTGTTTCTTTCCTTTTCTTTTTTTTTTCCAGATTTTATTTATTTATTTGAGAGAGAGAGCGTGCTCACGAGGGGGGGGGGGGTCAGAGGGTTAGAGAGAGTCTCAAGCAGACTCCTCACCGAGCGCAGAGCCTGACACGGAGCTCCATCTCACCACCCTGAGAGCGTGACCTGAGCCCAAACCAAGAGTCAGACGCTTAACTGACTGAGCCACCCAGGCACCCCCCCCCCCCATGTTCCTTTAGAAAGGATTCAAAAAGACCTAGAAATAGGTGATTTTGTGGTGAGGTGTCTATGGTCTCTTCCACCCAGCATTCCTTCTTGGTAGCCTCCTGTACTTCTTTCTCTTCCGTCCGCTTCCCTCTGAAAGGCTGAGGAGGATTGAAGGAAAGCGTACCCGTCCCGTGTCCCCCTCCTTCCGTTTGGCCCAGACTAGAGAAAAAGGCCGGTACTTCCTTCTTCCCGGAGGGTAAACTGCATTATTGAAAACCCCTAACTTATATTTCAGTCGGGAGCACTTAGCTTTCAACTGGGATTGAAGTTTGTGCCTTCGAGGTGGTTGGTGAATAGCAGTGACGCTTCTCTGGAGCGTGTCAAAGGGACACTGCTGCCCAATGACTCTTAACTGGCGTCTTCTGCCCAAACCTCACGCGGAAGGTTCTGGGCACCTGGGACAGGTTATACACACACACACAGACACACACACACACACAGACACAGACACACACACACGTGGTTTATTTCCTTATCACAAATATTCACACACAGGATGATTCTTTTGCCCACACAAAATATCTAGGTACCCGCAGCACTCAATTAGCAAAACTCTGTTCCTCTTGGCTAACTGCGCGTCCTAGATGAGGTGGCTTCGAGGTTTTTGGAGGCAGTGTGCCCTGAGGAAAAGATAAGAACTCAAAGTAGAAGGGTTGTGCAGAAGAACTGCCTTTGCTGGCTTCTTTTTAAAGGAAAAACGAGCACTTTGGTAAATGTGACTCATTGTAGTGGAAGCTGATATTTGTGGAAGCAGCATACAATTTTCTGAGTTGTTGTAAACCATTAATTATATGGTTAGTAATCACTGTTCCCTCAAAACATGACACTCGCTCCTTTGTCCCATAAATATGATATCTGTGTGTACTTGGATGGGCTTTCCTACCGGTTACGGCAAACTTTGCGCTATTCCCCGGGAGCTGGGCCTTCCGATGGGAGTGCTCGTGACCGAGGGAGGAGGCCCGGCTGAGACTACGGGAGGCCTCCCCCTAGCCACACGGTCGGGGGCTGCCTGGGCCCGGGGAGCACGCCACGTGTGCAGGTTAGCAGAACCCCAGGTGTTGCGTGCAAACGAGGGGAGACACACACGAGTCGCCACAACCTTATCCCAACCAGGGCTGCCCCAACCCGTGTGCCGATCCCCGGGCTGAACAGACCTGTGACTCACTGAGTCTGTGTTCTGTTCCAGCAACCCACTGAGTACTTCGACATGGGGATTTTCCTGGCGTTCTTCGTCGTGGTCTCCTTGGTCTGCCTCATCCTCCTAGTCAAAATCAAGCTGAAGCAGCGGCGCAGTCAGGTAATACCTCCGAGCGGCCCTCGAGCGCAGCTGCCCCGCCGCCCTGTCCCTCGTGGGAGCCAGGGTGGGGGCCTGAGCTCCGCAGCCCATTCCCAGTGACCTGTGAGCAGCATCGATGGAGAAAAATGAGAGCAAAGGTTATCACCCTCCGTCTTTCTGTTCCAAAAGGGCCAGAACCACAAAGGCCAAGCATTGGGAGTGCTTCCAGCAGGGAGTTTTTTTCACGAAATGTCTAAGCATTCATGCAGAGCCCTAGAGCCTGGCTCCTCCGATACGACCCAGGCACCAGCGGCATCCCCTGGGAGCTTGGTGGAAATGAATCTGCATCTTCCAAGCTCTCCAGACAATTCCCGGTCATCAGAGTAGCCACTTTGATGCCCCAGCCGGCACAGCACCGTGCTCATAAGAAGGCGGGATTTGGGGCAGAGGTTCATGGAGAGGGTAAGCGGGAATCTAGACTGTTCTGTGTGTAGCGTGACCTCTCAGGAGAGAGACTGTGGACGCTGGCAGGCAATCTTTCAAGAGGATCACTGACTTCTCACCAAGTGGGTGGTCATCACCCCAACAGAACAGTGGCTGGGCTTGGTTGGCACCCATGCGCATTGTCTCATTTGCCCCTGGAACTTTCTTCAGTGTAAAGGGGAGGAACCCAAGGCATAGAGCAGGTGAACAACTCGGGGCCTTGCAGAGTTGACCAACTAATGGAAGTCGACCTCTGCTGGGACTGCCACTTGGGAGAAGCCTGGGTTCAAGTCGCTGACTCTCAGGAGTCAGGAAAACCTATGCCACGGCCATCTGAATTTTTAGCACTCTCTCAAAAGCCTGTCCTGGTCTGACAGAGGACTCGAGTTGTGCCCGTCCCCGTGCATTGGGTGCCATGGTTCTAGCGGTGACTACGCTGTTAGTACGTCCTGGACCCTAACATGGATCACATTCCGCCCACACAGAATTCCATGAACAGGCTGGCTGTCCAGGCTCTGGAGAAGATGGAAACCAGAAAGTTCAACTCTAAGAGCAAGGGGCGCCGGGAGGGGAGCTGTGGGGCGCTGGACACGCTCAGCAGCAGCTCCACGTCCGACTGCGCCATCTGCCTGGAGAAGTACCTCGACGGAGAGGTAATGGCAGAGGCAGGGCCGGTCCTGGCTGGGGATGAGGTGGACGGGTCAGCAGAAGCGCACACAGCCTGGAAGGACGGGGCCCCAGGTGCTTTGTCCACAGCTTTGCAGGAGCAGAAGGGTTTAAATGCCTAGGTCCCAAGGGAGTGGCTTGAGACGTCCTAACTGCTCTTCACCCTGGGAAGCGGGTAGCCACGACACAGAGACACTCACTCCAGAGGACCCAGCTTCCACCATGTCATTTCAGGGGTTGATCAGAAATACATCTAGGCCAGAAAACTTCCGGTGTTAAGAATATTGACACATATTGACTTAATTTTAGAATCACTCTTCTGAAAACGGACACTCGACTCAAATCAAACCTCTCCTGCAAAGTCGCGTGGAACACTGGGTGTTTTTACTTAGGAGACAGGGGATGTGATGGCCCCCTTTTTTCTTCTAGCTTTTTATCCTGAAAATGTCAGACCTTCAGGAAAGCTGCGGGAGTCATACAGTGAATGATGTGTCATTCACCTGCAGTCACCCTTTGCTAACGTCGTGCCACGTTTGCTCAGTCTCCTCGCAGACAGAGGCGTGCGTAGACACACATTTTGGGGAGTGGGGAGCAAATCACTTCAGAATCAGTTGCAGGCATCCGATGCCCTTTAATGACAGCGTTCCTCTCCTGGATAGACTATGGGGTGAAAATGAGTTTCTGCAGAGGCCTTGAAATTAAGAGAGGCTCGGAGGGTCTTCAGGTGCAGACTGCCTATATTCGAGTCCTGGCCCAGGCAGATTCTAGCTTTGTGATCTCGGGCAAGTGACTTCGTTCTCTGTGCCTGCACTTGGGACGTGGACCCAAGACTGACATGCGCTTCCTGTGATCACGAGGTTACACGAGAAAATACAGGTAGAACTCTCCCACGGTCAGGAACAACGTCAGGTATTCGTTTGAGCGTTACTGTATTGAGCTGGTCAGAGGGTGGAAAAACAGGGTAACGTTAGCAAACTTCGGGGGGTGCTTTGGCTCAGGAACTCAGGAGGGGGTTGGGCCACAGAAAACCCCAGCACCTCCTCTCTACACAGGCTGCTGTGTTATAAACCGTGTTCCCTCGGATGAGTATTCAGGGTCCAGCAAAGGAGAGGACAGGAGAGTTTTGCCCCTTTGCTGCCACACCTGTCAGTTCCAAGTCCCGGGCATCTTCCTTTCTACTCCTCCCCAGTTGGAGGGCCCGGAGAGAGCCACCATCCCAGAGATGCAGAAGGTGTTGAGGGGTACCTAGCCTTCTCTCCACGCGCCCGGGGCCGCAGAAATTCTTGGCTTTGGTCTTCCCTTATGTGCGGCCTTCCTCTGGCAACAAGAAAGGAGCCTGCTTCTGTGTGCTTCCTTCCCGAGCACCGAGGACCGTGGTTGGGGCTTCTCCCTAGAAGCCAGACGTGGGTGCTGACTCCAGGGAATTGTGTCCAGCTGTGGCTAGAGACGGGAGGTGGGTGAGGAGGAAGCCTCTAGCACTGGCGTGATGAGCAGGGCTTCTCAGGCCGTGCTGGACTCCTCAGGAAGCAGCACGTCCGGGGCTGAAGGCAGGACTGCTCCCCACCCGGGCCCCACCTTCCCTTTCTCTCTCCCTTCCCAGGAGCTGCGGGTTATCCCCTGTACTCACCGCTTTCACAGGAAGTGCGTGGACCCGTGGCTGCTGCAGCACCACACCTGCCCCCACTGCCGGCACAACATCATAGGTAATTGTCCCCTGCCTCCGTTCTTGCGGCAGAGTCCCTGTCCCTACCAAGTGCCTAGCCACGGTGTGACATGTGCTGCAGACTGGTGAGCGAGCCTTGCCCTCTGGACCTGGAGGCGCGGGGGCTCCGGGTTTTGGAGTTCACCCGGCCTCCAAACCCTCAGGAGAGCCTGGCCTGAGGAATCGCCCTGAGTTCACATTCTGCCTTTCACACAAACCGGCTTCCTGACCTTGAGCAGGGCGTCTGGCCTCTCCAGGCCTGAGGCCCGTGATCTCTTCAGCCGGAGTGACAGTGATGCCGCCCCCATGGCCGTTACCCCACGTGCGGTGTTCCGTGCCACTAGAGACAAGCGTGAGGTGGCAGGGTCGTGGCGTTGCTCCTGCATCACGGGGGTACGGGACGAGGGGCCCGGGATGCTGGCCATACTCCAGAGAGCTGTTTTCCCGAGAGGGAAAGTGCCTTTCCTTGGCCTCTCTGTTGCTCTCTGCCAACTCCCTGGGCGTCCTTGTCGGGCCGAGCCGAGGGGGAGGCGGGAGATGGGCCCTCACGGGTGCGACGGCCCTGCACGCGGAGAAGTGGATCAGCCTGGGCTGGCGTGGCCAGGTCTGGTGACGGCCCAGCAGGGGCCCGAGTCATGAGAAGGGGCACAGGGGTGTGTGACCGAGCCCGCTGCTTCGCTCTCGGCCCTCATTTATCCCTCTAGCCGCTGGCACTCACGTCCTCAGCCCCGCTGACTCTGTGTCCCCCGCCTCTCCCCAGAGCAAAAGGGAAACCCGAGCGCCGTGTGCGTGGAGACCAGCAGCCTCGCGCGCAGCCGGCAGCAGAGGGTGCTCTTGCCGGTGCACTACCCCGGCCGCGTGCACAGGACCAACGCCATCCCGGCCTACCCGACCCGGACAAGCATGGACTCCCACGGGAACCCCGTCACGCTGCTGACCGTGGACCGGCACGGGGAGCAGAGCCTCTATTCCCCGCAGTCCCCCACCTACATCCGCGGCTACCCGCCCCTCCGCCTGGACCACACCCTGGCCCCTCACCACTGCGGCCTGGAGCACCGGGCCTACTCACCAGCCCACCCCTTCCGCAGGCCCAAGTTCGGCGGCCGCAGCTTCTCCAAGGCAGCTTGCTTCTCCCAGTACGAGACCATGTACCAGCACTACTACTTCCAGGGCCTCAGCTACCCGGAGCAGGAGGGCCAGGCCCCGGCCAGCCTCGCTCCCAGGGGCCCGTCCCGTGCCTTTCCCCCGAGCGGCGGCGGCCTGCTCTTCCCCGCCGTGGCGCACACGGCCCCGCCGTCGCACCTGGAGAGCGGCAGCACGTCCAGCTTCAGCTGCTACCACGGCCACCGCTCGGTGTGCAGCGGCTACCTGGCCGACGGCCCGGGCAGCGACAGCAGCAGCAGCAGCTCCGGCCAGTACCACTGCTCCTCCAGCGACTCCGTGGTGGACTGCACCGAGGTCAGCAACCAGGGCGTGTACGGGAGCTGCTCCACCTTCCGCAGCTCCCTCAGCAGCGACTACGACCCCTTCATCTACCGCAGCCGGAGCCCCTGTCGCACCAGCGACGTGGGGGGCTCGGGCGCCTCGGGCCGGGGCCCGGTCGTGGGCCTCGAGGGCTCCCCGCCGCCCGAGGAGCTCCCGGCGGACAACAGTCACGGTGCTGGGCGGGGAGAGCCTTGGCCCGGCCCTGCCTCTCCCGCGGGGGACCAGCTGTCCACCTGCAGCCTGGAGATGAACTACAGCAGCAGCTCGTCCCTGGAGCCCAGGGCGCCCACTGGCTCTACCTCAGAAGTGGGGCTCGAGGCTTCTCCTGGGGCTGCCCCAGATCTCAGGAGGACCTGGAAGGGGGCGCGTGAGGGGCTGTCGTGTGCCTGCTACTGCGAGCCCCAGCCCTCCACACTGGAGCCCAGCGTCGGAGTGGCCGGGGGCGGCACGTTGTTGCTGGGCCCCCCGCTCTGGGAGGCCTGTGGCCCCTCGGGCGGGGAGGCACAGCCGGGAAGCTCCCAGGGCCTGTACGGCCTTCACCCAGACCATTTGCCCAGGACAGATGGGGTGAAATATGAGGGCCTGCCCTGCTGCTTCTATGAAGAGAAGCAGGTGGCCCGTGGCAGCGGAGGGGGCAGCGGCTGCTACGCTGAGGACTGCTCGGTGAGCGTGCAGTACACGCTCGCCCAGGAGCCCCCGCCCAGCTGCCACCCAGGGGCCCGGGACCTGAGCCAGCGCATCCCCATCATTCCGGAGGATGTGGACTGTGACTTAGGCCTGCCCTCGGACTGCCAAGGGACCCGTGGCCTCGGCCCCTGGGGTGGGACACTGGGCCCGGACACCCTGCGGCCCCACAGAGGCCTAGGAGTGACCCAGGAAGAAGAGCCGGTTCTGTGCTGCCAGGCCAGGGCTCCGCTCTCGCCCGGCTGCCCTCCGGAGGGAGCGGAGGCCACCAGGGCCAGCTGTCCCGGTGCCCCCCGGGACATTCAGGAGTCCAGCACCACCGCCACTGAGGCTGCAGGTGAGCGCAGGAGAGCACAGTAGGCCAGAGTCAGGGTCCTCCTCTTTCTGCAGGTGGTTTGCTCAGTGACTTGTGTGCCCGACTTTAAATGCCATCTGCACCTGATGACTTCCGAAGTGTTAGCCCCCACCCCGGCCCCCCTCTGCGTTCCAGACCCATTAGGCCTCCTGTTTCCCTTGATCCTCACAAGCATCCCGCCCTTTCTTGTCCACTGCATTGCTCTCAAATTCCTCCCTCTGTGTGCGCACCCCCCCCCCTTCCTCCAGGCTCCCCACCCAGACGCTCGGACCCAAACCCGGCCCTCTCCTGGAGCCCGCCCCGCGCTCCGTACTCCAGTGTCCTGGGCTTCTCAGCCTGCCTGTGAGGACCACGTGGGCTTGTTTTTTACCCCTATCCAGAAAATCGAATCCCCAGAAAAATGGAATTTAGCAAAGGACATGTGGAATCCCAGTCCAGAATTTTCATTCCATTCAGCAGACCTCATCAAGTTGCTGTGTAGTTTCCAGCATATTTTGTGTCAGTAAGAAACAGTCCAGCACCTCTGAGTAGCACCGCGACACGTTCTGCTTCCAGAGTGCGTCTGTGATTCATCTCTTCTGCGTCCCACCTGCCGTCTCCTCTCTCACGGCCAAGGCAGTGGCCTGACTGGTCTCTCGCTGCTCTTAGCCTTCTGTTCTGCATGGGAGCCATGGTGGTCTTTTTCGAAATAGGTCTTTACACTGGAAAACCCTTCAGTGACTTGCCACTACCTCTAAATTTTTAAAATGTAAACCCTCACCCCATTCTTTATGATCCCCCCTGCCTACCCCTCGGACCACCTCCTGCTTCACTCACCTCCTTGCTACTTGAGCCTTCTGTGGCCTCTGTCCTGTTCCCCCAACAAGCCAAGTTCATCCCAGCTTCCAGACTTCTCTGCCGCTTCTCCAGATCTCAGCTGAAGTCACGCCCTCCAGCCCTGTCTGGGGTCACTGTCGCAGCCTCTGTTCGCTTCCCAGGCTATCGCAGCCTGAGGTGCCTTTGTTCTGAGGTCGGTGGGCTCTGGGCAGGGGGTCTTCTCCTCTGTTCTTCCCGATGCCTGATGCGCATCTTCAGTATGTTGTGTTTCCGTGCTACCTAAGGGCTTCCAGAAGTCTCTACAGCTCCGGATGAGGGAGGCTGGCTGTGTAGGAGGCACGTGTGCCCCCAGCTCTGCTTCAGCCCTTTGCCGTATACACCGTCCATCTGGGGTCGTGAGCTGTCACTCCCTGAGAGCCTGTAACACCGGGGATGGGCACCCAAGTCCCCTGCCTGGACCCCCATGTGTCGTGCCCATGGCCTCCAGTTCCTTTTCTATCCCTTGATGATTTCTCTCTCTCTCTCTCTCTCTCTCTCTCTAGGACAGAGATCTCGCCCAGCAGACGGCGGCACAGGAGCCTGAGCTCAGAAGGGACTCTGACGTGGAAATGGGGACTGTATGGAGACTCCAAGCTCTGACTTCCTTCAGGAAAAAAAAAAAAAAAAAAAAAAAAGATTTTTTTTAGCTTTGACAAACACACAAAAGTGGTAATAAAGAGAGCCCTCCTTCTCAACCCAAAATGTGAGCCACCTGTGGCAAACTGCCCCCCCCCCATTAACAAACCAACAGACAAAATTCTCTGAGTCTTTTGCCTCTTTTGATAACATGGTATATTCTGTTTTGTAAAGTGTGTGTGCTTGGGGTTCCGAGGTGTGTGGGATTGAGTTCTCTGCTTTGTTTTTTAAGATATTATATGTAAATGTAAAAAGTTATTTAAATATATATTTTAAAGAACCCTAACTGCCAACTTTTGCTGAAAAGAAAAAAAAAAGAATCACTGCTGCATTAATTGAACCACATCACGTGTGCATACTGTTGTCTCCCTGGAGGGAGCTCAGGCCTTTGAAAAGCTCAGGGCTACACCTGCCTTAGAAAATGAACCAGAAACTTGAAGTAAAGCTAGTCCATATGGGTACAAACTCTGAGGAACAATGCAATGCTGCCTCTTTCTTGTGGCAAATCCCGACGTAAGAGTTTCGGGTCTTCTCAGAAGCCATGCCCCTTCAGCCCACACCTGTAGGCAGCTGACGGGAACGGCTAAGAAATAGGGCGGAAGGTCTGCAGCTCTGAGGAGCTGGGACAAGCCATCGCTACGCAAACCCCAGGGTGACAGGGACAGTTCAGCCCAGTGTTCCTCAGTCTGTCCCTTCGTGTCATCGTCTTAGGTAAAAGGACAGAGTTCACAGTCCTGAACTTGGGCTTCCTGCCGCTGGCTGCAGAAATGATTTGAAGGGGTGTGCGGGGACAGACACCCAGGAGGAATGTAGTTTTGCAGCCTTAGTGTCTGGGGCGGTGGAAAGCGCTCTCAGTAACCCAGAGAAGGGACAGAGGGCGCTAGAGCGTGCCTGGGGACCCCACAGGGTCAGCACCGAGCTCCGTTTGAATGATACATTTCCCATCCCATTTCCTTCTGGAAGCACCGCTTCAGGGTTATTCAGCCCTCTGCCTCGTGGCTGAAATTTCACGCTCATCTCGCCTGCAAATGTCTACTATCCTTTCTACCTAATGCACTATTATATACTGATTCTCCATGAGACAGAGAAAGAGACTATCAGATAGTATAGACCCAAAGGGTAGGCTTTTGTATATTTTTCCAGCCTTTTGCTGTCCTTGTTTTCAAGAGGAGGGAGAGTTTTAAACCCAAAACATTTTTTAAGAAGATATTTCCATTGTAAAAGGGAGAATCTATTTAAAGCTATTTCAGATCAGGGATTGTCATCCTTTTTGTCCAATGTACTTCTTGTTCTTAAAGGTTTTTTTTTTTTTTAGAACAAACATCACATTAGCCCTTGTGTTCACTAACTCCTCTGATCGCTTTTATTCATTTATTGTGATTTGAAATGCTCATTTGCAGAACCCCATATAGTGGGGAAATAGAGACCACCTAGGGTTGCCATCAACGACAGTGATGACCCCTCTCTAGTCAGGCCAGGGTCCAGACGAGAATATGTTTGAGAATCTCAGTATATCCCAAACTTTCTTTCTTTTTTTTTTTAAACCCAGCCCATGATGAGGAAATTTACCTACTTCTAGCCAGGCTTTGGCAGAAAGAAATTCCAGCATCAAATGATCGAGCCAGTTGCCATTTAGGAACTCAGTGCGGTGAGATTTGTCCTCCAGCTTCTAGGTACAGTCCCTTGGGGGCTGCTCCCCCCCCCGGGTCTATGCCCAGCACACCTGTTGGCGAGGGTGTGAGAAACGCCTAAACTGTTGACATGTGATCCGGGCTGCCTTTATTTCTCGGGCCAGGAGCAGCAGCTGCTGAGGACAACAGCTTGCATTACGTGGTTTTAGGGAAGGGGTGGGGGGGGTGGCTTCTAACACGAACTGCAAAAAAAACAGCTTCTCCTTGTTGAGATTTGTGTTGTTTGCAGTTTTGTGTTTTTTCGTTTTGTTTTGTTTTTAATGCCTTTGAGTGCATATTATCTCCTTTGTCTGAAACCATACCCCCAAAGTGGCTTTCTTTAGCCTGATCGGGGAAACTATTCCTCAACAGCCTTAAGCAATAAATAGATGAGTAGATAATGTGGCTTTCATGGGGCTTATTAAAATAAATGTGTCCAATTTTCATTTGAAAGAGCAATAATTACAGATGGCAAAAAGAAACACATTTTTTGTAGTGTACAGGGCAGTAGAAGCAGAAAAACGAAAATGTTAAAACTAAATATCAGCCATTGTCTTAAATTTATGTTGGCCCACCAGACAGGGAGGTCACCAGAATATAGTAACCAGCTATATTCTTGCCTCACCGTTCAAATCAAAAGAAATGTCTTCTTGGAAGTTGTAAGACTCTGGGAATGAGGACCAGTACATTTGTCAGTGGCCTCTCAGTGGTGTGTTGGGGTCATATAGCCTTGGAAACTGGGAGCATCACATTTACGATTGAGAATCACCCCCGCCCCCCAAGCCGGAGTGTGACTGTTAGTCCTGGTCCCATGGCCCAGCCCTGGGTATAGGACAGCCATGTAAACTGAAGAGTCCTGGAACCAGTTTAAAAATGGGGGTTTGGGAGTTCTGATCAACAAGGTACCTCTTTACGCTGGCTCTGACTCTCTCATCTCTCCCGCCTCTCTTGAACCCAAGCCATTTTATAAAGCTCGATCTGCTGTCCCACCACTCAGACCCTCCCCTATGTGCTGCTAGTTTCTACTCAAAGCTCGTGCAGGACTAATGCTTTTTAAATGAGGTCTAAAAAATAATTACTAATCAGAGTATTATTTTTTAAACAGACCTGCCTTTTTCTATTCTTTATATAAACTCTATTGCGTTGGTCTAACAAGACACTATTTTGAAATGTTTTTTTTTTAATTTCTCCCATAGCACTTAAAAGATATTTTGTAAAGACTTTGCTGTAAAGATTTTATAATAAAATGGTCTAAGGGCTCCTTCTCCAACATTACCATTTTTTTAAATGTTTTAAAGGCTAGAAAACAACTTGTGTATATATTCCGTGTATGTATAGTAGCACATTTCATTTATGGAAATATGTTCTCAGAATATTTATTTACTAATATATTTATCTTAAGCCATGTCTTATGTGGAGAGTGTGACATTGTTGGAATAATCATTGAAAATGACTAACATGAGGCCCTGTAAATACATGATAATTGCACACAGATTTTACATATTTGCCGACCAAAAATGATTTCGAACAAGTTGTAGTCTTCTATGGTTTTGTAACAAATTGTACAAATGACTGTAAAAAAAAAAATACAATTTTATCAAGTATGTGTTACATGTTGTCATTGCTGTTTGGTAAAGGTCTACAGATCCCACCAAGGAGAGGTTTGCACCAAGCAGTGCCTTTCACTTCCGCCCGGTTCACGTAAGCGTCTGCACGATTTCCTCTCCTGGTAACGCAGAGTTCACGTTGTTGGGGCCTGGGGTGGTGTCACTAGAGAGCGTGTGGGATTATGTCCTTGAGGTGGTAGTGGTTTTTCTGCTCAGCCCCGTGTGGAGGGAGTGAGGGAAACGATAGTCTCCTTTTAAAAATAAGGAACATGGGCTGTTGACTTCGTCTGCCTGGCCTTCTCCTACTCGGAAGACCGAGAGCCCCTCAAACCCCTATTCAGGGAAGGGAAAAGACCCCCAAGCATTTAGCCCTCGCCATGACCTCATCAGGAGAGGGAAGGGCCAAGTACGAAATGAATCTCGTACCCATTTGTCTTATTTCCCAGGGAGGGAGTTACTAATTTGTAAAGCACTCTGAGATTATGTGGAAGGGGCAAAGTGGTGTTTATTTTTCAGACATCTAGCAGAGAATATCCTAAGCCCGTGAGCTTCTGTTCCTATTTCTCACTCTTTAATTTGGGCCATTTCTTGGGCACAGGCTCCTCGTGGACCTCGAGCTGATTCCGGCCAGGCAGTGGGCCCTGAGCCCCTGCAGGAGTGGGAGCCGGGCTGTACAGAGCCTCCCAGAGCTTTTGTTTGACGGCCTTGCCCAGCTCCAAGCTGTACCTCTTGGGGGTCCCGGAGGGATTCCACAGCATCGGCTCGACCACAGAGTGGTACAGAGCCCTGTAACCCTCTGCGGGGAGGCCGTGGATGGTTAGCTTGTCCTCCGACAACTGCCGTCTCTTTCTGGTTTCAGGAAGCAACGCTTGGCCCTTCCAGGCCTCTGTCCCAGTGTCCCCGGGTCGTGCTTGGGTGGCAGCCACATGTTCAGCATATCTGCTCTCAAGATCTTGGCGGACTGTTACTTTTTTCTCCTTTGAACTTTCTTTACTCTAGCCAGGAAGAAAGCAGAGAAGTCAAAGCTAAAACTGGAGAAGGGCGCTCAGAATAATTATCTGGGATTTGTGTCCCAGAGACTTGGTTACAGCCACCACCACCACTTGTCTAGTGTGTTCTGGTTTCCTGAATTCCCTCGTGTATGCCACTGCGTGCATTGCCCATAACCCTGTAAGGTCATATTTTTAAAGGCAAGGAAGCTGGAATGGGTTTGCCCAAACCAGCGCAGTGAGAAGGTTCCTAACCGCAGTGTCCTCGACTGAATGCCACGCGGGATCTGGGGCGTTTACTCTGTGCCAGGTCCTGTTCAAAAACCTTTTGCTTTATATTAGCTCAATCCTCATGGAACCCTATGGGGGAGGGGCCGTTTTCTCCATTTTGTAGAGGACAAAGGTCCAAGAGGCTAAGCCCACGGTTGTCCTCAATTATAGTTCGAGCCGGGATTTGGAGCGGGACAGCCTAGCTCCAGGGTGCACTCTGAGCTCCCTGCCGGCCCCGTGCAGTGATGGAACTCTCTGGACACCAAGTTCCCCAGGCGGAAGTTCATGGCAAGATCGGTGGCTCAACTCTGGTGTTCAGGTGTGTGTGCCTAAGGGCACCACCCATCTCCCGGCCTTTCCCACGCTCATTTTCCCTTCACGTCAAGCTCCTTTTGCCTGTGTTCATGAAAGCCACGCCATCCTCCTGTAGAACGAGGCAGAGTGTAGACAGCACGAGCCCGGATCCGGTACTCTCTCCACTATCTCACACCGCTGCCCCCGGCCCCACCGCCACAATCCTGTCTTTAACTTTAGGATTTCCCTCCCCTCGTATAAATCGCTTAAGCATGAAGCGTTCCCTCGCTTCCATTTCCCTGTCCCCGCTCCATCAGGTTTTCTCCACCACCAGCCACCCTATCACGTACCTTGTCGCTGCCTCCTGGCTTCCTGAGCCTCGGGGAGCCGGGGCTCGGCCCCACTGGCCGTCTGCCCTTGGAATCGATGGCGTTTCTTATCCTGCCCCGTGGCGTGGCTCTTATTGCCGAATTGTCCTTGGACTTTAATCTCTTTGAGGGCTTTGTTTCTCCAAACTTGCTCGGTCCTGGGCAACATTTATCCTTCAGTTGTCGCCTGAGCACCAGCTTAATCAGGGAGAACGAACTGGCGACTAAGGGATTCTTTACAACCTCCCAGGAAGAGGTGGTCCCGGGGGCTGGGGTACTGATGTTCTGCTTTGCACACGTGCCGGCCGTCCAGATGTGGGTGAGGGCCGGCGAGTCCACATAGCAGTCCTGAAGCCTGGTGTTCAGTAAGATAGACTGACGGAGCCCGTAGGTGGGGAGGCTGGCGTGTCGTCTCACATAGATTGGATGCTAGAATTATAAGGGGAGAAAAAGGGATAAAAAAAAGACCAGTTCCCAAGCAGAGACTGGAAGGCCTAATATGAACATCGTTTTACACATCGTTCCTTCTACGCAGCTCTCAGAAATCTCTCCGTCTGCTCTCCTGCTCACCAGGGCCTTTTGTACCAGGTAGGGAAACAAGGTCACGATGATATTCAGGCTCTCGAAGAACATAGCAATGCTTGGGCTGGAAGCAGAGGTTCGGGGAGCATTTACAAGGAATCAAAGACAATGCCTGTCTGCTGGAAAGCTTAGGGAACCGTGGTAGGAAAGGAATGGGGGTGGGATCACTCGCGATTCCTGTAGGAGCTGCAGTCACCCCTCAACCAGGCTGCAAGACAGAAATGACACCATGTAAAGTTCTGCCAAACCCTGAACACGTTTTCTAACCAGACCAGCATGAGCCAAGAAAGGCTGCTCAACAGGGAAATACTGGGTCCAAAAAGGCAAAAGCATAGGGTAAATGATGCAGACCTCCGCTTCCTGGGACGAGCAGAGGGCAGGAGAACAATTTGGGTAGAAAGAATCACACGCTTAAAGAGACCTGGCCTTCTAAGAAATGTCATCTATAAAAAAAAATAAAATCACCTTACCATATTTCGGTTGCCTTAAATTTTATTTTAGCTAGCTTAGTAGGGGGAAGAAATATGTATTTTCTTTTCCCTTTTCCTCGTTTGCTTTTTTTTGTTGTTGCTGTTGTTTTGCTCTGGTTTGTTTTACTATCTCTAGTCACCTGTCTTTCTCTGCCTCAGTCACGTATGAGCAAATTGCAGTCTGTTTAGAGTTTTGGCTCACACGCAGGCAGTTTTGAACCATGATCTCTAGTATTTGTGATGTCACTTTGGTTTGTGATGTGGGGGTGGGTGGGGGTTACATCACCAGATTTTATAGTTAAATTAGGCTGGAAGAAGTTCTATTTTGCTGCGCTTGCAGCCTCAGGGGCTGGTGAAGTGCGCCTTTCCCCCCAGAAGGGCTTGCGTGAATTAGGAAGGTCCTGACGTTCTTAAGGAACATTTCTTTGCACGCAACGGAGTCAAAGACGCGGACCGTATTTGTGGATACAGGTAGCGAGATAGATCCTTACATGTGCAAAAGTAGGCCTCTCCGTGCGCATAAGGAAGGCACTGTTACATTCTCAGAATAGCTGCCAAGGTTAGGGACCAGAAATGAAAGAACACGTTCCTGCAGCCCTGGGCACCTCTCCCTACATGTCTCTCCCCGGGAGACTACATGGTTTCTGGAATGCGGTTTTATTTTACATCCCATGGCAAATTCAGTAATTAGAGCTGTTAGCAGTGTCAAGGGCTTGAAACAGGAACAAAGACGCCTCTTCCTGGTAACTCTTAGGCAATGCCTCGCTCCTTATCAGGTGCTTGTCCTGTTGGTGGTTTTGAGTTTTGAGACACAAAATGCCAAAGGAGGCTCCCTCCTGAGGGGGAGGAGAGGGAAGTGATGGAAAAACAGAGTATGAGTCTGGCAGGAGCTCCTGGAATTGTATGTGTTGCCTGTTTGATTTTTCTGAGTGTTGTCCCGGGAGTGAATCAAAGTCTGCCGGCAGACCGCACCGCGGGCCGCGGTGGAACCACCGCCAGGCCAAGGGCATCTGGACCCACAGACGCTGGGGAGGACAATGGGGCCCATTCAGCTGTGAGCCCTGGCCTCGCCTCCCGAGAGGTGGGTCAGTTTTAGAGCACGGTGTTGGAAAACCGTTTGTCTCTGGGAAGCCTTTGTGAACGTCTGGAGATTGGGCAGGCGAGCATCCTTTCAAAGCTGGTGAATCCCGGGGAGGGGGCACCAGGCTGTTGGTCTACTGTCTGCCTTTGCTCTGCATGGGCAGGGACAGAAGGGAACCGCCGGGCAAGAAAGGAATTCTGGGAGTAGCTCTTCCGTGTCTCTTCTCTCCTTCCTCATCTTGAGGTTGGCCTTCCCACACCTCCTCTTTCCAGATATTCATCTGTTGTATTTACTTTCCTAGGCCTTTACTCAATGCTCACACTCTGAGCAACGTGCTGGATCTCCCTCTTCGGGCACAGAGCTGTTCACACGGATGGCAACTGCTCATACTTCAGTCAAAATCCGCCTCCTCTCCCTGCAGTGTAACTCGCTCCCAGTAGGTAACCCCCATGCTCCTTAGAACTAACCCAAGGTAATGTGGCTGCTACTATCCCTCCCACATCAGTAAAATTTGTATTTATCGAATGGTTGCCATAGGCCAGGCCCTGTTCCAGGTATTTCCCAAGCATCATTTCATGAAATGCCACCAACAGTCTTATGAGTTTGGGCACTGTCGCCAGCCCTACTTTACAGATGAAGAAACTGAGGCACAAGCTGCTCGAGAACCATGCCCCAGATCCCAAAGCCTAGTAACCAACAAAGGCTGGTCTCAACCAAGGTCTACACCGCCCTTGCTCTTCACCACTCCGGGCTATCACTGTAATGCTTTGCCTCTCATCTGGTCAGCCCATCCACATACCACCCCTGGGCCCAGTTCTAGTCCGATCCTTGACATGAGACCTTCTCTGGGCGCACAAGTTGGTCTGCCCAAGTTGACATCCCTGATCCGTCTCTCGATGGGCAAGTGAATTCACATCTCCGAGCCTTACTCTCCTCATCTGTGAAATGGGGATAGTAAGTGCCCACCCCAGGATCACTGCGAGGATGAAATGGGGCAAAGCATGCGAAGCACTTGGTATGGCTCCCGGCTCATAGGAAGCACTCAATAATATTCTTCTTATTATTATTGTGACCCATTCGCTCATCTGACCCTTTCTTGAGTCCCTGTTGCTCATGGTATGAGTGACATAACTCAACATTTGATATGAACTTCATCTTAGGTCCTTCGTGAGCCCAAGCAATGAGCCTCTTGAAGTGGGGAATGATTCTGATCTGACTTGGGTAGCCTGACATTTCTTTTCCCATGATCCACCTTCACTAAACATTTGTCAGATAACCTCAGCCTCACCGAAGTGCTATATTTACAGGAGCTACATTTCCTGGTTGTGGGAGTTGCCTGGAATATCTCATGCTTCCTGAGATGGCAAGGAAAGCAGGTACCTGAGGACATGCTAAAAAAGCGACTGGTCTTTAACAGAGATTGTTCCATTGAAGGCTGTTCAGAATTATAAAGTCAGGATGGAAAGACTCTATTTGGTCCAGGGTCCTGAAACTATGGCAAGACTTTCCACCGATGGTGCCAACACTTGATCCAGAGAACCTGGGGTTGAGGCAGTAGGGCTTCGGTGTAGTGGAAAGCCCTGTTCCTCAGTTTGCTTCTCCAATGAACCTTTTTATTCTGCTGAGCTCAGCCTAAGTAGCCTTTATTTTCCACGGATCATTTGGAGCTCTACTTCCTGACATATCTAAACCACCACTTCTCTTTGGAAACACATGCCCTTCTTTGATGCTTGGCCAAGCTCTCCTCATCATATTTTTAGCTCCTATAATCTTTCTTCTGTCTTTCTTTCCTTGACTACTACCTTTCTTCTCTTTGATTCTTCTTTCTCCCATTCTCCTTCTGGAAGGTCTGTTAATAAAGAGGAAATTGAGCCAATTCATATTATTCTCGTCTTCCCCCTTCATGCCCCGCCCCCAAATTCTAGTGGAATTTAGTTGTTTTTAATTCCTCGGAAGATATTTTTATTCTAACACCCAAGCAGTAAACTTCCACACCCATATGGGAACATGTCTGAGGTTCGTGATGTAGAAGGTTTAGGAAAGAAGAGAAAAACTTTGGATGAGAGAATTTGAGAAGATTCCTGAACCATGATGCAAACTCAGAGGACCAGTGATTCAAACCACATGTGCTGAACGCACACCTATCATGGGCCAAGTATGTGAGATAAGGGTGCCCTGCCCACCCTGCCACCCCTTCCCACCGGACTCAGTTCTCAGACGGGGCCACCTGGATGCCCCACAGACACCTCTAATTCATTACGTTCAAGACCAACTTCCTTCGTTTCCCTTATCCCCATCAGAGCAAGCAGAACCACGACTTCTCTCGAGTTTCCCATCACTAGCTTTCGGACTCAGCAGTCTGAGACAGGATCGGTAACAGTACGGTGCTGAGCCGGGCCAGAGGCTCAAGCTCCTGTTTCTATCGAAAATTTTGATATTTCATGCAGCGTGAATTTTGGGGGCATTCATTTATCTTCTTAAAGATATTGCATTGAAAAAAGGTTTATGAAATAAATGTAAAATGTTTTTACAACTTATTAAATAATATTTATTTATTTATTTATCTTGATTACTGAGTTTTTCGGGCCCCCTTAAAATTGTGTGCCTGAGGTGAAGGGGTCACTTGCCATACCCTAATCGTGCTCCTGGACCACTCAGTAAGTGTTTGTTGCCAGAACCCCAGAAGGACAAGTAGGCAATTCACCAATGTAGGAATCTTGTCCTGGAGTCCCACTGCCTGGGTTCAAAGCCCAGTTCCCCCACTATGTGACCTTTGGGCAAGCCATTCAACCTCTCTGTGTGGGGGGAGTGGTGAGGGTGCCTCTCTCATAGGGCTACTGGAAGCATTGTGTGAAGTGTGACGGCAAGCACCATACCCTGCCTAGAGTTTAGCAAAGTCCTCGGTAAATGTTTGCTCTCGTTATTAGCATCGGGTCCTTACCCAGGGCTCTCTCTACAACATGGTGCCTTTTGAGCAGAAATGATTCCTACTGGAGTTTCAACGATACCAGGATCCCCTAAACTCCACCAGCCGAGCTCTCCCAGCTTCTTGGCAAACCCTGCTGCCCTCAGAGGAGTAGAGGGGTTTGACTGCAGAGCACGAGCAGGCAAACAGACAGACACCAACATTTTCCTGGAGGCCCAGGGGCTACAGT
Organism: Ursus maritimus; assembly: GCF_017311325.1. NCBI lineage: Eukaryota > Metazoa > Chordata > Mammalia > Carnivora > Ursidae > Ursus > Ursus maritimus. The sequence continues at coordinate 9,209,822 of NW_024425897.1, forward strand.
CAATGTCCTC
>NW_024425897.1:9209837-9219959 GCF_017311325.1 Ursus maritimus
ACTCTTTCCATGAAATAAATCCACTAAGCGACTGAGGCATGTGAAGCATTGAAATGAATATCTTAGGCTGCTTCTTGCCAGGGGCCAGGACCACGAAACTGAGCAAAAGACCTTGAGCTGTTAAGTGCCCTGACCTAGACCCGCTAGGCTGTATTTTTAGCCTCTGTGCACTGTTTCCATCACCTGTGCTGGGCTTTAAGCTAGAAGACAGGGGAGGGAGGCCTAGGGAAGGCTAGAGGAATATTGCTCATAGCAGCCAGTGGGGGAGGGGGCTTGCACACTGTATCTGAGTTCCGTTGTACAAGCCAGCTTCGTGGGGTGTGCAACCTGTGTAGCGTTCCCCAAACGTAGAAGGGCCCCACGCTTGGTTTAACGCTCTGTCGTAGCCATCTTGAAATTCTTAATTATTTTGAACAAGGGGCCCCACATTTTCATTTCTCACCGGGCCTTGCAAATTACATAGCCCATTCTGGTTGTACGCAAGGCCAAGAGAACCAGCTGAAGGGAGGGGCCGCTACCCCCTCAGTAGGACGGTTTTCCTGAAGCGGGGCAGGACAGGCTGAAGCTACTATCATGAGGCATAAATCCCCAGACTTGGCCACATAAACCCTATATTGAACCTCTTGTCTGCGCCTTCCTATTTCCTCCAGGATGTCAAAGAACCTTGTAAACTGTAGAGAGCTGTGTCCTGCTTTGCTAAAATGTTTCCCTGCACTCTACTTAAAACAGTTCACTGACCATTCTCTGTCAACATCATTTTCTTGTCTCTGTAGAACTTTTTGCTCTCTGAAATTCACATTACTTCTAGGAGGAAGGGACCAGCGTGTCTGGTGGGTGCTCTGGTCACGTTCCTCACTGAATATTTGTTGAGTGGAGGAAGGTTCGCCTTTATTGAGTGTCTGCTTTGGACTGATGGTTTCACCTGCTGTTCTCATTTCATTCTCCTTCAAGGTCCTCCTCCTGCCTGCACCTTCCAGGACGCATGTTACAGGTGGAGAGCTCTTGGGTCCTGCGGGAGGAAGGAGGTTTGGGAGGTGGAAAGGGTCCAAGATGGTGGAGAGGAGAGGGTGAGTTGGAGAGGCGGGGTGAGATGCGGAGGATGGGGGAAGCTGGGCACTGGGTGAGGGGTGTCCGCTTGAACCTATTAGGAGCCCAGAGGATCCCTGAACTCAGGAAAGAGACAGTGAAAACAATGAGAGAACAAGATTCTTCTTGCCGTGGCTCTGGGTCGTGTGGGTGGAGAAGGACCAAGATTGAGAGGCCTCGTGGGAGGTATCTGCACCTTTGGGGCCCTGCCCTGGAAACAGCTGGGGAGCAGGTTGGGGGGAGGCAGACCCTGGGAGCGGGCGAGGGGGCGCAAGGGCCCGCGTGCCTAAGGTGGGCCCGGGAGCCCGCAGGGCGGGGACCGCCCCAGCCCGGCTCTGGGCCGGCGAGTCTGCACACGAGGGCAGAAGCTCCCGCCGCCGCGCAGGGCACAGGCCCGCACTTGCAAGCCCGGGACCAGGGACTTGAAAGCGGCCGGCGCGCCGCCCAGACCTGCCCGGAGGGGCGTCACCGAGGAGCTTTAGGAGGGAGCAGAAGGAAAATCTCCTCCGCCTGGGGGAGTGCGGGGGAGGAGGGAGGCCGGGGACTGACCGGAGTGCAGGAGGAGACCCTGGGGGCAAGCGCAAAGGGCCTGCCATGCGGGGGCTCGAGAGTTTCAGTCACGCGCTCTCTGAACCTCAGTACCCCGGTCTGTAAGAAAGCATCATTGCCCCGTCCACTTCGACTCTGTGTTGGGCGCTTGACTTTCTTCTATCTCATCTAATCTTGTGAAGGCCTTGTATTATTCCCATTTTGCAGATGCCTGAGGCTCAGACGGAGCAGGAAACTTGCCCCAGTTGACAAAGGATGTGCGATAGGATTCGGAACCAGGGTTCACTACGCTGCCTCCTTTGTGGCTTCAAGAACTGGGATGGTGGAAGGAACTCAACATTTACTAAGCTCCTACTGTGCGCGTGTAAAAGTTTCCATGCGTTGCCTCATTTAGTACAACCGCTTTGGGAGTGTGCTATCAACGCCTCCATTTAACAGATGAAGAAATTGAGGTAAGAGAGCTGTTTTTCTTAAACCTGATCAAGGTCTTACAGGTGACCGCGTGGAATGTGAACCCGGACAGGCTGATTCCAGAGCGCCCTTTTTTTAAACTACTACGTTGAGCCAAGCAGGGAAAAGCGGTTTGCAAACTGCTGTTCTGATTATTACCGCTGCGGTTGAGCCCGCGTTGTGGGTCACGACCTGAGGGAGGGTGGAGCAAGGGTCATTGGGCGCCCGGCCTTCCCCAACCTAGCCAAAGCTCCGCATGGGGACTCGGAGGCGGAGCCCCGGATCCCGCCCCTCACCTGCTGACCCCGCCCCTCGGTCGGACCAATAACGTGCCCCCTGGGGGAGGGTCCAGGTAAGGAAGGGGGTGTGGGCGGGGCCTGGAGCGTGAGTGGCAGGCGCGGCGCGCGCACCGGGAGGGGAGGGCGTGCACAATCGGCTCCGCCCCTCGGGTGTCGCCGCGGAGCCGGGCGGGCCCCGCACGGCCGGGGCGGTGGCGGCACTGGGGAGGGCGGGCCGGGGCGGGGCCACGCCCGAGCCCCGCGTCCCGCTCCCATGGCCGCCCCCGGCTCCCCGCGCTGCCCCCTCTCCCCCGGGCCGCGCCCCGGGGCCCCGCACTGACGGCCCATGGCGCCGCCCGCCGCCCGCCTCGCCCTGCTCTCCGCCGCCGCGCTCACGCTGGCGGCCCGGCCCGCGCCCAGCCCCGGCCTCGGCCCCGGACCCGGTGAGTGAGCGATCCCCGGCGTCCGCCCCGCGCCGAGCTCGCCCGAGGGGCGACGCGGGCCGGCCCGCCTGGGGGGGCCCAACCCCCTAGCTCCTACTTCCCGGGACTCCTTCTCCCAGCCCCTCAGCGACGCCCCCAGTCCGGGGCGGTCCCCCGCCTCAAAACCCAGGGCTTCCCCCCACCCCACCCCACCCCCAGCCCCTCAGTGACGCCCCCCGGGCCCGGGCGCCCTCTCTGCCTCAGGACCTACTCCCGGGATCCCTTAGCCAAGCTCCGAAGCGACGCCTCGTGGGCTGGGACGTCTCCTCAGCCAGAGGACCCGGGACCCCCCTGCTCAAGTTCCTCAGCGACTCCCCCCGGGTCGGGATGCCCCCTCTGCCCCAGCACGTCCCGGGATCCTGTCCTGTCTCTCAGCGACGCACCTCGCCTCGAGACGCTGCACCCTCTCCCTAAGCCCCTCAGCTACTCCCCCGGGCCGGGATCCCCTCCGCAAACCCCACGACGACGCCCCCGCGCCTCCCGGCTCAGGAGCGGGTGCGGAGGCGAGCGCAGCGGGCGCCCAGCCTCTCTGCCCCGTTCCCGGCTGCGCCCGCTTGCCCGACACTTTAATTTCTGCCTCCGGAGGAGTTGAGTTGACTTGCCCGCTTTGCAAGAGGCAGGTCCGGGTCGCGGGACGTCCCGCTGTACCCAGCCGGGACTTCCCCTCTTTACCTCCCGGCCGCTTTGAGCCTCCCCAGACTCAGGTGCGGGCCTAGCTTGGAGAGAGGAAGGGGTGATGGGAAACCTCCCCTACAGATCTCAGGGTGCTTATCCCGAAGGTGCAATGCAGAGCCCCATTTCCAAGGTAATCCCACACTTTCAACAGGGTCACCCACTCCCCAGGCCAAGGCCAAGGCCAGGTCTTCCCGAGGTGGGGCCCTGGACTAGGATGGAAGCTGGGACTTTGCTTAGCTTCCATACACACCCTTTTTTAAAGCAGAACTTTTTCCAAGTTGAAGAGCAGGCACGAGGGCGTTGTCTGGCCCAGTTACATTTCTCTGCAGGTTGTTTGGGTGTTGAGAATTGGGCATTCGCGAAAGGGCCGGGAAGGGTTCATTACCGGTTTGCTGGAGTAGGAAAACCGGCTGAGGGTTCTCCACCCAAAGTCGCAGACTGTGCAATGTTGGAAAGACAGGATTTTGTTGCCGAAAGAAAACTCAAAAGTAGCTTTGTTTACTTACCAGCTTGGATGAGTGAAAAAGATAGGACTGGGTGTTGTGACTTAACGATGTGATTTTGAGCCATGACTCAGCTGTCTCTAAGCCTCAGTTTCCTCATCTGTAATGGAGGAATAATGAGAATTCCCTTGGCCTGGTGTTGTGAAGATAAAATGGTATACTGCAGGTAACACCCACATATAGAAGACAGTCAATAAACATATTTTAATAATACTTTTTATAGTGTTTCACAGGTCACCAAGTGCTAGACACCTCATTTGCCCTGAGAATGCTATGAGCTTCCAGGCTGATTAAGCCCTGTAAATAAGGGAAACCTTGGCTTTAGATCAGTAGAAGGGGGTCTCCAAGCGCTGTAAACCTTAGGCTCAGGAATTGGTTTCAGAGTGATCGGCAGCTTTCAAGGAGACGTCTACAAAAACTGCTACAGAAGTTTGATCATTTCTGCTATTTGCTGTATGTGAGGAATGAAGGAGGAACTTTCTGAGAGCCAGGATATGTCAACATAACTGTAACCTAGTAACCCCTTAGCTCTACTTTGCCATCTGTGTGGTCAGGATTTAATGTCCTCTACGGAGAGAGAGGTATGGGTGAAAATAAACTGGTTCCTCTTCTGGAAAGGGCAGAATAGTAGTTAAGTGAACCAGCTCTGCTTATGTTTGTTAAAAAGTGTTAAGTGAGCCAGTTCTGCTTATGTTTGTTAGAAGGTGGCATCCTCTCCTCAGGCACCTTTGCTTTCCTGGGAGGGGTCAAATGCAGCAGCTCTTAGGCAGTGTGAACTTCAAACCTTGGTGCACTTTTATTTAGGAGTCTGAGTTAGGGACAAATAAATAACCATTGTGAGATGATTTATGATAAGTGACCCAAGTTCCTGCCTCCAGTTAGCCTCCCCAGCAATTTTTCCTGTCATCCAGGTACACCAGGGCTTTAGTGACTTTTCCTTTTTAGTTCCAAAAGCAGTTTTAGGGAGATACCACATGGTCTAAAGCATCACATCCTGTCCCAAGGCTGCCTACTAGTTTTTTACATCCTTGAGGATATGCCAGACTCGCCATTTTATATTTTTTGATACTGTAATTTTCTCTAAAATTTGTGGATGGAAAAAATTATTTCAATACTTATATTCTGCACAATTTTGTAATATTTAAATTACTGGTGGTTTGCATTTTTGAATGCTGACTTTATAAAAACAGTTAGCTCATTCCCCATCAATGCTAGCTAGTTCTAATTACAGTGTATAACCAACCCCAAATGATCTCCCTTCTCCTCTCCATTCTTTCTTTGAGATTCTCTCCCTTCCGTCACAACTGATAAGGATGAAGACAGAGGTTAGTGGTGGAATCTCGACTCCCTTTTTAAGGAGGAATGTAGCCAGTGCCATAGGGCTGATGGGCTCTCTGAAGTGGGTTCCCATCTGGAATTTACTGACCTGTAGGGGAGAGCCTAGAGGTAGGAAGAGCAGAGAAGCCTGGGTAGAATTGTGCTATTTGAGTTTTCCACCTAAGGCAAGCTACCTGCTTGGGTGTTTTACCAGATTTGGGGGCTGTCAGGTGTGCATCAACAGAGCTTCTCAACTCTGGTTGAGGTTGAGGTTACATTTGCTGTGAACACCTTCAGTGATACTCATTCTCCTCTAAAGCCTCATCTAGCATTCATCCTGTTAGCCAGTAGTATGTCTTGCCATAAACCTATGAGTTCAGTGAACAGTGGGAACTTCATACTGTATAGAGCCCTGACCCTCTTAGAGACATCATTAGTGTTAGTTCACCTGAATGCAGCACAGGGGCTGATAGGAGTAAAGTGGACTGACATGCTTTCATACTCTATGTCAACGCATTCTTTTTATGCTTTGAGTATTTTAAGAAACACAAAACTGTCAAAAATGACCTGATATCAAAGAACTCTGGTGTTTTTATGAAAATTTGTTTTGGCCTCTAGACAAATCTGTTTAAATGTTTGAGATATGCAATGAGACCTTTTATAAATCTGAAAGCAAGAAAGAAGTTCCATTTAGGCTCACTACTAATAAACAGCAAGTGGGTGTACTTAATATAGATATTATTGATAATATCACTATTTGGCATAGTTGAAGCAACAGCAATAAATGATGAAGATAAAATGTATTGCTTTAAATAGCTTCACAATATACAGATTAGGGATTTTTAGTGATGGGCAATATAACATCTTTAGTTTAGAATTTGGGGTCCTGTAATGAGGCTCTAGGTCAGGTGTTGGCAGACATTTTTTGTAAAGGGCCAGACAGTAGATAATTTGGGCTTTGTAAGCTCTGTACTATCTCTGTTGCAGTTATTCCACTCTGACTTTCTAGGGCAAAAGCAGCCAGAGACAAATATAAATGAATGGGCGTGGCTATGTTCTATAAAACTTTATGGACACTGAAATTTGAAAATTTCATATATATTCATATGTCACAAAATATTATTCTTTTGATTGTTTTCGATCATTTAAAATTTTAAAAAAACTTTTTTTAAAAAAGATTTTATTTATTTATTCGACAGAGATAGACAGCCAGCGAGAGAGGGAACACAAGCGGGGGAAGTGGGAGAGGAAGAAGCAGGCTCATAGCGGAGGAGCCTGATATGGGGCTCGATCCCAGAACGCCGGGATCACGCCCTGAGCCGAAGGCAGACGCTTAACCGCTGTGCCACCCAGGCGCCCCTAAAAAAACATTCTTAGCTCAAAGGCTATACAAAACCGGGGAGTGGGCCAGATTAGGCCTGAGGTATACTTTGCCAAGGCATGCTTTAGGTCCATATGTACTGATTTTTTCCCCAGTGTTCACTGGTCTGGAAAGGTGAAAAGGAGACTTGGTTTTGGTGAATAAATGAACCCTTTACATTTTACTATTAACTATTTTTAAGAGACATATAGAAAAAATGGTTAAAGTGGTAAATTGTATGTATATTTTATCACATTTTTTTTTTAAAAGATACATGAGGGGAAGTTCACATACATTTAGATCTTTAATAATACTTTAAAAAATGCCTTAAAAAGAATTTCAGTATGGTTCGGTGTGTACTACATACAGAAAATAGTGTCTGCCTTGGAACTGGCCCATGGTTTGTTCAACTATGCAGATGTTGCTTGGAGCAAACGGTTGAGAGATCTGTTTCTCAGAGGAAAGCCCAGGCAGCAGGTGGCACCAGCCTGAGACACAGAAAAACAGCCAGGAAAAAAAAAAAAGAAGAAAACAAACTTCTATCACTTTCCTAAACAGTTGAATTTTATTTCCATGGGTCTCTCGTCATTTTTAACGTGGCCTTTTAAAAAAACAACAATGTGCTTAGCATGGCTGCTTATTTTGTTTTAATTAAAACATTTCTGAAAAAACAAAATGAAGCATTCAAACATACCAAGTTGATTGTGTTTGTACTGTGGAACAGTTAATGCAAAACACTTGAGAGAGGCCGGAAGTTTGGATCTGTAGCCTTTGCCTGAGTTTTTGCCTCCTGAAGAAGGACAACAGAGGAAGATATGAATGTGTCCCTTCGAAAACTACCTGTGGAGTTTTTAAGATGACATCTCAAGCCCCCTGATGCCATTTGGCAGGTTAGCTTCTGGTGGGCTCACTGTGCAGCCCCTGAATGGGGCAGAACAATGACTGACATTCCTTCCATTTTCAGTTTGACCTGGAGAGTCCGGCTGGAACCCAGGAGTATTAGACCAGGAGGAACAGCCCTAGTTCATTCCATTCCCCCCCCCACCCCCGCCGTTGTCTTCAGTGTCTTCTTCTCAAGATGGCAGTGGCTTCTTCCCCAGACCTCACCTCTGAGACATTATCCTGGATTCAGACTGAACGGAGAAAGGAAAGAGGCCATTGTGGAAATGTCAGAAGGGTGTCCATACTTCTCAAAAATAACCACTATACAGAAATTTGCCTTCTCCTCTAAGGAAATTCCCTGCTCCCTGGCCCCCCCCACCCCACCCCCTTTTAGTCTTCTTTCTAGGGAAACACCTCCCTAGCCTGGACTTGCAATGGTTTATGGTTTTTTTTAATTTTATTTTTTATGATTTTATTTTTAAGTAATCTCTCCAGCCGGCGTGGGGCTTGAACTTACAACCCCAAGATCAAGAGTCGCATGCTTCACCTACTGAGCCAGCCAGGCACCCCCAGACTTGCAACAGTTTGAAGAGAAATGAAGTTAGGTGCTACCAGACACCTGGCAGACAAAAGATTTTAGGTCACCTAACATGCAAGGTTGCCTTTATTCCTCCCAATTATAACAGGACCCTCTAGGGGCTGCCCCTCTGCTAGGCCCAGCTTCTAGTTTCTCTTGCCACTGATTTAATCCTTGGCAAGTCGCCAAAGCATTAAACTTTTATTGTTCAATTTACCACAAGGGCGGGCCCTGCTTCTGGTGGGCTGAGGAGGCCGCAGCAGCTTCCAAACCCGAGTGTCACACCACATTAGCAACTTTAGACTTTGAGGGCTGGATTTCTTTCAGTTTGGTTAGATTTCTTGGTTAGAACCAGAACAGTATACTCACACTCAACGTTTGAAAGCTAGGAAATAGTGAAAACAGCATACGCAGCTTTTAAAGATGATTCAAAATGGTTGCAGCATCAGCATGTAGGACTGATTCTACATGGTTTCTTTATGCCTTCCAAGCAGATACGTTAAATGGCTGTCCACGTTCCTTGGTGGCCTAAAGTTGCATGAAAACATGGCGACCAAGTGGTCCTCTTCTACAATGGTAGCGATCATTAACCAATGCCATCACAGTATGTAAATTACTTGCTGCTGTTCAATCTATAAAAATTCATCTTCAAAGAAGATTATTGGGCTGGTAAAAATATTTTTAATAATGACCACAGAAGCCATATTTGTTTTTCTTTGATGTTCTTCCGAAGACTCTTCTGGTTTTAATCAGATTGTTCCCACATAAAATACAGTGGAAATCTACAATAATAAAATCCCTATTCCTATGTCTATGGGGAAATAAACAGGATGGGGACTGTCCTTTTAAGGGGCTTTCCCCTTCCCTTGCCCCAGACTCAAAGCCTCTATTACTGGTGGGTGTTTTGGCATCAGTTAAGGGCCTTCAATCCTTCCCTCCCTCCATGTTTTGCTCTTTCATTAAAGTGTTTCTGTTGTCTAATTATATCCTTTCAATCAAATTAGAGACTGCAGCATCTGGTGAGGGCCGTAACTGCCGCCATCTGCACCTCGTATATACAGGCCTTTTCAGCTGAGAATCACTCAACTTCCAAATGGCAGGAAGAGATTTGGAAAAAGTTTAGTTGGGAGGGAGGTTAACTTAAAAGGAACGTCTTCAAAGGCTGGGTAGGATGCCCTGCTTGCTATGATGTGTGCATAGCCATGCCGAGCTTCGTTGGCTTGGCTCACCGAAGAGTCTTCTCCAGCACTTGTGGCAGATGAAGGGTTTTTGATTGTCCTAGCTGAAATGACTAGGCCTCTCATCCTTATTATGGGCTTAAGGGGGCCCAGGGCAAGCTGAGAATTTCTCCCTTGAGAAGAATCTTTTGTTATGTGACCACTGGTTAATGGATATGACACTTTCTGTTTATTTGACCATTTTGTCTCATTCAGTGGTTTCAACTGGAGGAGATTTTGTCCCCAGGGGACATTTGGCAATATCTGAAACTTTTTTAAAGAGAGAGACAGAGCAGGGGAGGGCCAGAGGGAGAGAGAGAATCTTGAGCAGGCTCCACGCTGGGCCCCCACTCAGGGCTCAGTCTCACGACTCTGAGATCTTGACCTGAGCTGAAATCAAGAGTCAGATGCTTAACCGACCAAACCACCCAGGCTCCCCTAAAGATTTATTTATTTTATTTGAGAGAGAGAGAGAGCGTGATAGAGAAATCGTGAGTGGGGGGAGGGGGAGAGGGAGAGAGAGAGAATCCCAAGCCGACTCCCTGCTGAGCGCAGAGCCTAAGCCAAAGTCATGAGTGGGACACTTAACCAACTGAGCCACCCAGGTGCCTCTTATTATCTGAAAACATTTTTGATTGTCACAACTCAGTGGGGTGGGGTGGGGTAGGATATGCTACTGGCATCTACCGGGTAGAGGCCAGGAATGCTGCTATGTAAACATCTTACAATGCACAGGACAATCTCCC
>NW_024425897.1:9219964-9268337 GCF_017311325.1 Ursus maritimus
CCGGCCAATGAACTGTTTGGCTCCAAATGTGGATATTGCTAAGGTTGAGAAACCCCATCCTAATTGTATTATTCTTTTGTCCTTCCTTTCACTGTGACCTAGGAGAAGGCATCTCTGATCAACATCTCCTTTCACTCTTAAGAAAGTAGATTCTTCATTATCCATGTCTGAGTTCTCAAGCATTTCTGTGGACAGTGTTTTGGAAACCTAAGTGGAATAAGGACATTTGAGATTCAGCGTGTTTCTACTCTCTATGGAGTAAGACTGCCAGATTAAATATCGGCCATTCGCTTAAATTCAAATGTCAGATAATGCATAGTTTTTGTGTGTGTAAGTCTGTCTCATGTAGTATTTAGGAATACTTACCTTAAAAAAGGATTTGTTTAACTGACATCCTATATTTTCATTTGCTAAATCTGGCAGCCCAACTCTAGATCTGTGAAACTTTATACCTTTGACTATGAAATCAATCTGTTGGTCACCATCCACCCTTATTGCTCCGGCTGGCTAGACATGACAGCTTCTGCTTGTTTTTGTTTGTAAGTTAGTGCTACACTGAGTCTTTCCTTCCACCCAAAACTGTCTCCCTGGCCAGAACTTCTGAAACTCGTCCCTTGAATCATGTTTTTATCTTGGGACCAACTAACAAGTGCCTATCACATGCCTGCTGTATGCACAGCATCTCCGACTAGGACTTCTCCCTGTGCCAGTTCATAAAAGACTACAACTTTGTTGCTTTAGGTTTTACTTTAAAGATGTGCTCTAGGGATATGCTGTTGACCTGCTAGTCAGCTCCCAACTCAAGAATTCTTGTATTATTTGGCCATCCCATATCAACCAAGGGAAGCTAAATAGCCCACCGCCTGGCTCCCATGGAGTGTTGGCTGCCCTCCAGGACTCCATTATATGGGAACTTTCTTGCTATCTGAAATTAACAATAGGGCACAGGCAATACTGATGAAACTTGTCCAGAAGCTAGATTATATCAGTCTGTTTTATCTCCTTTTATACTGATCGAGAGCTTCAGACAGTGTGAAATAGTGTTGGTCAAGAGACGGTGAGGCAAAGTGTGGATTTGTGCCAGGTGTCTACTGCTTAAAGCACACGCAGAATAAAAAATGTATATTTTCATTACAAAGGGGGTTGATTATTCCCAGTTACAAATGGCTTCACCGTAGATCTCCTTTGAATAGCAGATTCCTCTCGTTTAAATAGCAAGTATTTGATTTCCAAGTACTTGATTTACCTGCTTTCCTGGAACTTCTCAGATTCTCATAGGTCACATTGCTAGGTAAGTCATGATTGCTAGCCTGGAGACATGAGTTGGTGAGGAAACCAGGGCACTCTGAATATGTCGGAATGCATTTTTACCCCAGCTCCCCCGTACACCTGCTTCCCTCATTCAGTTAACGTTTGCCAGTCACATTCCGAGTGGCCTGTACTTGCCGCAGATACGAAGATGAGTGAGGTGCTCAAGAAACTCACGGGCTCCTGGCAGCAGGGCCAGGTGCTTCTCGAGCAGTTCTAGTTCAAGGTGACCAAGTCTGACCAGGCTGTGGCAGCGTGTACCGCGGGACTTGTTTTAGAGCCGCCAGTTTCTATAGGAGTAGAGTGCTATCCGTCCTAGACACTGACCTCTCAAATAGTGCTCCATCTTTTTGTCCTGTGTTTGTTTCCTTTAGAGTTGATTTATAAGGCACTAAGTTATTGCCATCAGAGAACTGGATTTTGAGCTTTAAAACATCTTTTTTTTTTTTAAAGATTTTATTTATTTATGTGACAGAGAGACAGCCAGCGAGAGAAGGAACACAGCAGGGGAGTGGGAGAGGAAGAAGCAGGCTCCCAGCTGAGGAGCCCGATGTGGGACTCAATCCCGGAACGCCGGGATCACGCCCTGAGCCGAAGGCAGACGCTTAAGGACTGTGCCACCCAGGCGCCCCTGAGCTTTAAAACATCTTAAGCTTCCTGTTCCCTTATGTGAAAACTATGTGTAGTGTGAAATTTCATTTCAAGGTCGAAGTAGATCCATTTGTCTTCATACAGTATATCAAGACAGGTGCCATCACCAAAGCGTGATAGACTATGTTCTGGTGGCACTGGCAGTAAAATCCGTGGTTAATTCACGAAACTGAAGTTCTTCTGAGCTGGCGACCTCTGTCAGAGTGTGTCCGTTCTTTCACTGAAGCTTGGCCTCATCTCCCTATGTATGTTATGGAGCCAGATTCTTTCTCAGAAGCTATCTCTTGGTCTTCGATTTGATGATGATATGTTTTTTAATATCCTAACGCACTACTGCATCCTTGATTTAAATTCCTCAGGCACTACTGCGTATTCATGGGGACTGTTCCTGGCAGGAACTCACGTCCTTCACAGTGGCAACCATGGCATATTTTCCAGTGGGTCCTGCCTGTGTAGGAGTGGAGCATATTCAAGATGAGAGCCAGACAGGAAAAGAGTGGTTGGGACCCAGGCAGCACTGCATTCTGGGTTGTTTTTCAAATTTTTATATAACAAATAATAAGGAGTCCTCTCTGAAGTGTTTTCATGGGTCTTCTGAACTTAAACCTCTGGTCTTATGCTCACAGTAGGTTTTTTTCTTGGAATAGTCTTTTAAGTAATTAAATATTTCATCTCTTAATAGAGATGAATAAACTCGAGAGTCAAATACAAGACGTCAAGCCCCCTTCCAAAAGTATAAATTCTTTAGTTAAAATAACTTCCAGAGGCATAACCTTTTCTTCCATTACTGTTTTTAAGGACACTGTTTCCTGGGGCGCCTGGGTGGCGCAGTCGTTAAGCACCTGCCTTCGGCTCTGGGCGTGATCCCGGCATTATGGGATCGAGCCCCACGTCGGGCTCCTCCGCTGGGAGCCTGCTTCTCCCTCTCCCACTCCCCCTGCTTGTGTTCCCTCTCTCGCTGGCTGTCTCTAGGACAAATAAATAAATAAAATCTTAAAAAAAAAAAAAAAAGGACACTGTTTCCTAGAATAAAAAGAAAGACCTAAAAGATTTTTTAATGAACAAACTGATAACTTTAAAAAAAATTAGAATGATTCTTTTTTATTTCTTTTGGGCTGAAGTACAGCTTATTCTATTGTCATTTCAACTGTTAATACATAGCCCAAGAACGTGATATGTGCATGTCTTTCTTGAATTTAGATGACTGAATTTACAGCTGATTGAGTTTGTTTATAGTTTTTTTAAATGTGCATTAAGCCAACTTTTGTTTTATTAATTTTTTAATAATTTTGTATTATATTATGTTAGTCACCATACAGTACATCCCTGGTTTTTGATGTAAAGTTCCATGATTCATTACCTGCGTACAACACCCAGTGCACCATGCAATACGTGCCCTCCTTACTACCCATCACCAGCCTATCCCATTCCCCCACTAGTTTGTTTATAGTTTTTGAAAAGAAAAAAAGGTAAATTAATTACAAAACAACATGTTTTCAAGGTATCCTCTAACAAATTTTTATTATGGAAAATTTAGAATACATGCAAAAGTAGAAGAATATAAGGAAGTCCCATGTATCCATCTCCCAGCTTCCATGATTATCAACGATGGCCAATATTATTTCATTTGACCTGCTTCATCTCCCCAACTGGATTATTTTGTAACAGATCTCAGATATTCATCTCATCTCCAAGTGTTTCAGTATCTCTCTCTAAATGATAAGAACTCTTTTCAAAAACCTAGTACTATTACCATCATCACACTTAGAAAAACTAACAATAATTCCTTAATATTATCAAATATCCAGTCAGTAATCACTGTTCAAATTCTCCTGGTTGTCTCGTTAGTCGTTTTACAGTTTAACTTGGGATCTAAGCAATGTACATTTAGGTGATGTGACAAGAGTCTCTATTAACCTGTAGGATTCCCCTCTTTTTCTTTTTTCTTTGTAATTTATTTGTTGAAGATGTGGTTTCTTCTAAGCAAAAAGAGTGCTTTTAAGTACCTCTTTGATGGATTCAGGGCCCACATGGGAGGTGAGTTATTTTCTTCTTTTACCGTAGAATTGTCACTTCCATTAGAGAAACATGTAGAATTAGAGAATTTTATTTTATTGTATTTTTATAAGCTTTTATTTTTAAGTAATCTCTACACCCATCGTGGGGCTTGAACTCACAACCGCAAGATCAGGAGTCACGTGCTCTACCAACTGAGCTAGCCGGGTGCCCCCAAATTAGAGAAGGTTAAGCTTGGAAGAGAATTTGCGCCATCAGTACTCTCTCTAGTCACATAGACTTTTGAACTTCAGTTCCATCATGATAGACTCTTGAAATTTGAGTTTAGAGTGAAGGGATGTTGAGACCATGTGTCTCAAACCCCATTGTTTCACAGGTGAAGAAACAGGCCCTAAGTGTCCAGGTGATTTGCTCAGACCACACAGTGTCAGCTAGTTATCTGGTGTCCTTTCCTCTTTATTCCAGTGATTTCCTATACGTACTGTGTACACGGAGGAACCCCTTCCCCAATTATCCTCTCCCTAGTCTAGATCTGATAACCTAAGTCTAAATGATCGTGGGAATCACTGCTCTTACCTCAGCCGTGTCAGGGTAGGAAAACATTTGGAACCCCTGCCTTCCCACAGTCATGTGTCTCTTTACTCTTTACTTCAGGGCTCCACATAACTGAAAGAAGCATTCCTGTAGTGCTTTTGAGTGTCTGTGTGCAGAAGGTAGTTTTTCCCAGGAGCATGAGCTTTGAAGATGTACCCACAAGTGCCCACTGGACACCAGTCTGTACCAGAAACCCAGCAGGGTAGTAGGTATGTTGAGCAGACATTTGACAACACTATTGTGTTGCCCTCTAAATAGTAAAAGGAGCTTTTTCCACCTAAGCCTTGTATTTCTATAATTCTACCCACTTACCAAATTTTAGAGACATCTTTAAAGGAACAGAAGATATTCCCATTGGAAAATGTTTTCTGCTGTCTTATTTTAAGGTGCCGTAATTGAATTTAGTGTTTATTGATTCATGTTGATTCCAAACTGGGTCAAAACCAGCTGAATTAATCCAACATAGAATCACTAGAAATGCTGAGTGGCCCTCTACAGGGCATTTAACTTTGATGGATTAAAAACAGTGACTCTGAGGGGCGCCTGGGTGGCACAGCGGTTAAGCGTCTGCCTTCGGCTCAGGGCGTGATCCCGGCATTCTGGGATCGAGTCCCACATCAGGGTCCTCCGCTGGGAGCCTGCTTCTTCCTCTCCCACTCCCCCTGCTTGTGTTCCCTCTCTCGCTGGCTGTCTATCTCTGCCAAGTGAATAAATAAAATCTTAAAAAAAAAAACAAAAAAACAGTGACTCTGACAATCATCCTGGATAAAGATCCAGCTAGTAATTCCACCAGAAAACTAGGAATATTCTAGACTCAGAATGAGAAAATTTTAGGAATTACCTAGTTACAGAGCCTCATGGAGAACATATTCTTCAACTTTATTAAATCTGGTCAAGGAACAGCATGTCTTTTCTATTAACTGCTGCTTTCCTACCACTGTCTCATATATGTTAAGTTTTAATTATTTTAAGAGAACATCTTATCATAGTTTTAAACATGAACTTTAAAAATGCTGTGCATGTACAAGCTGGCAGGGTTAAACTGCCTGGGATTCTTTTAACTTGGCATTTTCCTCACTTATAATAAGTACAAATATTCTTTTTAAAGATTTATTTATTTATTTTGAGAGTGAGTGCTTGTATGTGTGAGCAGGGGGAGGGGCAGAGAGAGAGAGAATCTTCAGCAGACTCCCTGCTGAGCATGGAGCCCAACAGGGGGCTCGATCTCATGACCCTGAGATCATGACATGAGCCAAAACCAGGAGACGGACGCTCAACCGACTGAGCCAACCAGGCGCCCCAAGTACAGATATTGGATTATATGATTCATTAGAACATATAAACAAAGATGTGTTTCATCACACTTAAAATTGAAATTTTAAGAAAAATCAATTTGCTCCATTATACCTTTTTTTCCCCCTTACCTCTTATTCATTGAATGCTTGGATTCAGCACAAGGCTCACACCACATATATTTTCTATCCTGGTAGCCTGATAACTTTAAACAGAATTATAGGGATGCCTGGGTAGCTCAGTTGGCTAAGCGCCTGCCTTCGGCTGAGGTCATGATACCAGGGTCCTGGGATCAAATCCCACATCATGCTCTGTGCTCAGCATGGAGTCTGCTGCTGCCTGCCGTTCTCTCTCTCTCTCTGACAAATAAATAAAATCTTAAAAAAAAATCAGAATTATAACTGGATATATTGCCTTGTACAGATAACTATTTTTATGGACCAGAATGAAATATATGATCATGATGGTCTCAAATTTACAATACATTTGATTATTTAAAAACTTTATAATTACATAGTAGTAATTTATTGGGCACCTGCTGTGTGCTAGGCATTTTACTTGCACATCCTCCAATTCTTCCAGTTGCCCTGAGCTGTAGTTAACCTAATCCCCCTTTTAGAGGAAACTGAGGCTCAAAGAGGTTAGCTGAGTGCCTGTATCTTGTAAACCAAGGCCAAGTCTGGGTCCAGCCCCTAGCTACACTTTTCTTACTCTACCACATTGCTGCTAGAAGCTTTTTGTGCAGAACAGTATTCGATTTAAACTATTTCATAACCCGAAATTAAATATTCAATCCTAAATTTCTATGTGTGTGTGTGTCTGTGTATTCTGTAGATATCACTTATTTAGGGAGTCCTTAGACTTAATGGATCTTGGGGCTACATAGAAAGGCTTAAGGGGTTCCACGAGGGCTTCTGAAATTGTACATGTTGTGTATTTGGTATTTGTCTGGGGAGCAGGTCCCTATTTTTCAAGCGATTCTCCAAGAGGTAGACTGACTTTGAGAATTGTAATGTGGAAAATATTTTTTGGAACTATTTTTAGGTCTTCTACAGCTTATGCCTTTAAATTATTGAAATCTTCGAATCCTTTTACACATAGCATGTGAATATATGAGATCCTATGGGTTTTAGGTATAAATATCAAAGTTTAGAATATATATGGCATCAGGTCTTTTCTTTATACCCAACGCTTCGAAATTCTAAGCATAACAAACAATAATAGCTTTATGAGAGAAAGCTCCAGCTAGCTTTTATTAGTAGTGAAGAAGTATTGAGCTTTCACCCGAACACGGAGTCTTTGCCTACAGACCTTACTACCACGGAAATGACCTCCAGGCCTTCACAGGGTAGCAGGTCCTACAGAACATAGTTGGCTGGCACAAAACCATTTGCTCAAGATTCTCAAACAGGGATTTGATTACCCTAATGTGATTCCACTTACCGCAAGGGAATTTCAATGAAATTAGCATCTCCAATTTTAAAAATAAATGTCATATGCGATACTTTGGAGGATTTTGGTGCTGGGAGAAAAGATGAGGAATTACCAACTTAGAAGGGCTGAATTAGTGCTCTGCGTGCTTTAATGTCAGCCTCATCGAGGAAATTTTCTGCTGTATTAGTAAATTTCTGTCAGGCTTATGTTTAACGTAAGGGCAGTTTTCATTCAATCCCCACAACAAAACATTTGGAGTTTTCCGATGGAGAGATAGGGTCAAACAGATGAATTCTGTGAGGTAATTGGGATCTGGCCAGAGAAAATGAGGAAATGAAGTTTCCTTGGTGTTCACAGTTTATTATTCCTCCCTGCTCAGGACACCTTCTCCCTTGACATCCGAGACACACACACTTGCTTAGCTTTTCTCCCACCTCCCAGGGCACACTTTCTCACTCATCAGTGCCAGGCTCTCCTCTTTCCATGCCTGAAATGTTGCAGGGCCCCCGGACTCTGCCCCAGATGTCTTCTCTCTCCACCCAAAGTAATCCCGTTCTTTCCACGCATCCGTGCTGTTACTGCCACATTTCTAGCTCCAGCCTCGCTCGGCCTCTTTCCTCAGCTCCAGGCTCATCAAGCCATCTGCCTCCTGTATATCTCCACCCAGTGTTCTGAAAGGTGTCTCAGACTTAACCAATCCACAGCCAAACCCTGGGTTCCACCCCAGGTACTTTGCCCCTCTTGTGTCCTCCCCATTGTAGTAAATGGTGTCTCCGCTCAGGCCCATGTTCTTGGGGTTATACTCAACTCCTTTTCCTCTCAGCAAATATTTTTGGCTCTCCCTTCAAAGCACATCCAGAATTCAGCTACTTCTTACCATCTTTCGGCCGCCAGCCTGGTCCAGGCCACCCTTTCTAGCCCGTCTTTCTGCAGTAACCACCTGACTGATCTCCCTGCTGAGTTCCTGCCTCTTCCAAGTTCTTCCTCCACCCAGCAGCTAGACAGTTGTTTTAAAAGATAAGTCAGATCATGTCATTCCTCTACTCAGAACCCTCCACTGGCTTCCCCTCACACTGAGAACAAAAGCCAAAATCTGATTTATATAACACTCTAGACCTTGTGTGTCCTGGCCTTTCCTCTCTCCTCCCCCCTCCTCTTCACTTCCCACCCACTCACCCTAATCCCGGTTAGAGGAGCTGCCTTCTAGTTCCCCAAACCTGCCAAGCACACTGGGGTCTTCTATTTGCTGTGCCCATTGCCAGTACCACTCTTCCCATGTGGTTCACATGGTTTTGTTTCCTCCCTTTGACCATATTGCTCAAGTGCCTCCTCCTCTCCGGCCTTTTCTGGCCCACTCTTCCTAAAAAAGAACCCCTGTCATTGAGTCTCCATCCCCTTACTCTCTTTTTCCCTAGAGCATCCCTCGCTACCTGACGTGAATTTAATTGGTTTGTTAGGAGCGTGTCTCCCCTGTTACCATGTAAGTTCCGTGACTGCAGAGCGTTCACCAGTGTAGCCCCAGTGCTGTGAACAGTGCCAGACACATAGTATGTACTGAATAAATGGTTGTTGAATGGATTAATTAATGATATCCTCGACATGAGATCTATATCACCTTTGCTCGTTCCCTTTCCCTGAATGCCTAAGTATACAGCTGGCCATGTGGTATTTGATTTTTTATTGGTTTAAGCCATTTCTTGTTTATCTAGCCAAAGCTTATGTCAGTTTTATAGCAGTAAACAATAAGGAAGGAGGGGTCCTCGTTACCCGCTCTGGTATTCTGATGAAATCAAGATGCGCACGTCACTTTACTCCACAATGTTCAAGTTTGTTTTTCTTGGTTTTTTTCCACAATTGATATGCACTGGGCAAATCCATTAAAAAAATAATCATTAAATGTGGTACGCTGCCTCAGTTTCCCTAATGCAACTGAGAATAGGATTTGGGTCTAGGAGAAACAGACTGAAGCAAACAAGCCTGCACTTTGCCACCTCATCCCCATTCAGGAGGACTGACAGGTGTGGATGGCCACCACGTTCTTTTGTGTTACAAATCAAGTCATCTGAGCCTCTGGGAACACTGACCCCACTGTCCTGAAAATTGCTGTCTATGGCTAACGCTTTCCATTGGTTGGCTGGCATTTCTGGCTCCTGGGCCACTCCTCAACCACTTGTGGTAGGAGAAAAAGATGTATTAGCATATCGCAATTAAAATTCTAGCAATCGGCAAAAGATTGGCTTGATACTGTTAGAATCATCTAGTCTACTGGTTCCCAAGCCAAATCACTTAACAGAAGCACCTAGGCAGATTTTTAGAAATACAGGTTTCTAGGTCCCACTCTAACCCTGGAGCTGGGATAGGGTTTGGTACACACACACAAACACACAGTCTCTCTCTCCCTGTCCAGCAGATAATATATTTCTAGTGATGATAAATGCTGTGAGGCAAACAGACAAAAGGCAGAAAACTAGGAGTAGAGATGGTGGGGATGGGTTTTCTGAAGAGGTAACATTTAGTCTGCACTGTGAGGTATTAGGGGAAGAACATTTTGGGCAGGAAATAGCATGATGTGTTTACGGAATTAGAAGCAGACCAGCGTGGCAGGAGCATGGCGGGGGACTAGAAGAGCTCAGGGTGTGGTGAGAGGAAAGGCCTGGGGCTTTGCAGGCAAGGATGAAGCGTTTGGGTTTCGTTCCCAGTGCTCACAGGTTCCTGGGAACTTTGAGCACCGTGGAGAAAATGGATTGCAGGAGCACAGAAGTGGAAGCTGTGGGTCCTGAACAAGGCTGTACTGGCCTCTGATGGTGAACAGGACTAAAGTGGTGACTCCCGAGATGGAGAGCAGAGGGCAGTTTCAGGGTATATATTTTAAGAAAGTCAACAGGACTTGCTGATGAGTGGGAAGTATGGTGAGGGAGAGGATGGGGAAAGCAAGGATGGTAGGGGGTGGTTGAGTGCCCTGGTTGCCCCATCTGTAAAATGGGATATTGAGGGACCTCCTCACCGGGTCAGTGGGGAGTTGGTATTTGTAAAGCATTTAGAGCAGAGCTTGGCACGCGGTGACGCACAACGTGAGCATTAGTGGGGCCATGGATGACGGTGATTCGTCCAAGGTCGCACAGCTGACCAGCAGCAGGTCCAGGACAAGAAACCAGAGCTTAGCCTCTCGATTCAGTGTATCTTATGCTACACTGAGCTGCCTCATTGAATTACCTTTGAACTTTTGTGTTTATGCACACTCTAGGCAGGGTGTTTGGCTCTTTTGGTACCTGATGAGTCTCACTGACTGTGAACATTATGAATGTCACACCAAACATGATAAATTGCTATGATGTTCTCTACAGCCTGGAATTCCGGGTTATTTTGCTATTCCAGACCAAAAAAGGCCCAGATAGTGGGAGGAAGGAGGTACAGGAAGAGAGATGGTCTGTGGAAGTATCTCCTAGAATGTGGATGCGCTCATGTTGTTCCCATGCTTGGGCTGGAGCAGGCGCGTGCCCTGCACAGGAGACAGCACCGAGTGCTTCCCACCGGAAGTTAGAGGCCAGGGCATGCCAGGGGCAGGAGAGAAAGCAAGCTGAGAATGTCGGTGTCACTCCCCCGGATCGTCAGGTTCCTAGTGATACATCTTTAAGAAGTGTTTGAAGTACTTCTCTCTGTCAGTTTCAACTAAGCTAATTTTTAAAAATTGCACTTTGTACTGTGCCTTTCTCATGAACCTCTGTGGATTTAATGCATGCAATATGTGGGGGGAAATCCTATCAGCCTCAGTTCCCACCCCACCCCACCCCCCGCCGAGTCTGAGAAGCAGATTTTAGAAGCACATTGTTGCACCTGCAAGGGTTTTGTCATTTTATTAAATGGAGATGATGTTCAGTGTGCCTTGTAGGGAGGAATTTCAGAAAGAGGTGAGAGAAAATGCCAACTTGGCCCCGGTTCCCTCCTGTTGACTGTCTGTTCCGTTGCATCTCTATCTCAAACAGCATGGAGAGGACTGTTCCTCATTACCAGGGAATGTGAGTCATTCCCAGACTTGTGTGATTGGGATTCCAAAGCGTTGCTGTATCCGATGGTCTTATTAAATCCAAGTGTCAGTGCAGCCTTTCAGACTGTAGGGGAGAGCTCACTTACAGCTGGTGACCTGGTTCTAGTTACCACACAGAGACACTGACGAGACCAGTGACCCCCTCCAAGCACCCAGAATTCCTTGTGATGGCTGTTACCAACTGTTCCCAGATTTGGGGGTTTCCTGGTTCACTTCATGGGCTTCAATACATTTCAGCTCCCTGTTTATATCCAAGTTGGGATCTGTGTACTTTAGGGGAAAAGTATCTGTAAAGTGTCTGTAGACAAGCTAGTGCCAAGACTAGCCTAGCATTTGAAGGGGACTGCATTTCAGATTTACTCAGCCCTAGCAATGTTAACTTCGCGGTGTCCAGGATCTAGCAAGACACTATCCATTTCCAGCTGGGTCCAAACAAAACAAATAAAACATCAACCAGAGAGGGAGGAGACTATGGATGTTGCCAGAAAATTAGTTTGCTCTGTCTTTTCTTTCTCCTAGAATGTTTCACAGCCAATGGTGCAGATTATAGGGGAACGCAGAACTGGACGGCACTACAAGGCGGGAAGCCATGCCTGTTCTGGAACGAGACTTTCCAGCATCCATACAACACTCTGAAATACCCCAACGGGGAGGGGGGCCTAGGCGAGCATAACTATTGCAGGTAAGATGGGGCCACACAATGCTTTAAAAAAAAAAAAAAGTCTTCGGCCTTCTTTTCCAGTTCCTTCCAGCCTTGCTCACAACTACGGAAAGCCTCTTTGTCTCCTTTTGGCCAACCCAGAAGGCCTTTCTTGTTACTATTTTTAAAACTTCCTCCCACACCTTGCTTGTATGTGCATTCGCACACACACACACATGCACAATCTACCACTCTTTTCAACTCCGGTTGCTTTGATACAAGTTTCCAGAGCTCTGCTTTCCTGTCTGATAACTTACATGTCTCTTGGGAAGGGCTTTCTTAGTTGGCCCTACCACCAGTGGACAATACAGAGATAGCAAATCTTTTTAAGCTCCTGTGAATGTGGTGGTCAAGCAGAGCACCATCTGTGGCCCAAACCTCCCTCTGCTTCTGAGCAAAGGAAGCTGTCCTGCATTATCCTACCTCCAGCCAGCCCAGGATAGCCTTGCTCTGGGAGCAGCTGTAACCATCAGGTATGTGCTGATTCCTTCCTTTCCGTAGACTGAAGTGTTTCTTTGGTCTTAACCTCCTGCCTGACTCCTACAGGGGCTCTTGACCTGAGATCCAAGGTGTTTCACCTGTGTACTTGAGATTTTTCATAGAGATGATCGATGACTTCGATCAGATTCTCAAAGTTATCAGTGATCCAAAACAAGTTAAGAATCACTGGTCTATAGGGACAAGAGCAAAGAAAGATTCTAAGCACTTTTGGTTATAGCTACATTTAAGCTATTTTTACTCAAGATCCTGATAATGTGACTCATGGTTCAGCACTGTGTCAAATTTAGTTATTATTAGGACAGATGCAAAGGCAGCCTCTTGAGCCATCAGGACAGGGAGAAATGCTCACTGAGCTATACTTGGAGTCACATGCTGTGTCCCTGGTTCTACCAGTATGTTGGAATCTCAACCGTGGCACTGTCAACCCTGCTGAGCCAGCATATTCATACCTGCATTGCATGGGCCACACTGTTTACTTCTGCTCTCCCTGTGTACCTTTACTAACACTCCAGGACCCTTGTGGATGTCTTGAAGTCCCAGGCCTGTTGTCTAGGTTATCCCTGTGCCTGCAGCTCTTTCCTTCACCTCTGCTCTAATTTCTTCCAACTTGCTGTTCCCCCACAGCTGCTGTTGCAGTATTTTTTAGTTGTTATTATACATATGTTAAAAAGCTTTTCCAAAAAAAATTCTCAAAAACTGTAGATAAATATTGCTTGAATAACATCCGTCATTTGACATCTTTTCCCCTAAAATCCTCAGCAAACTCCATTTCCCAGAGGTAATAATTTGTGTTACTTCACATTTTGCTATTTGTTGCATTTTATTGTTAAAGTTACACATGCTCGTTAAGTCATTCCTTCACATTTTATTTTCAGAGTTATACATATTCATTAAAATCTTTTTTGCATAATTAAAGAAATTAACCCCGCTCCATTTCTGGTTTATTTCCTTCTCTTTTGCTACTCATAGAAAGAGAGTTGGTTTGGGTTGGGAAGATTATTTAGGAAGAGAAGCCAGTGTTTGGAGGGTTTTTTTTTTTATTTTTACATAGTTACTTATATTCCAGTTCCAAAGTGTCTCTTGATAGTGGGCTGCTTGTTTATGCTATTATTCTGTTGCTTTCTATAAGGACGGCTTCTCAGAAAGAGCTCCTGGGTTTAAGTCTGACTTTAAGGTAAATTTTAAATTTCCAAAGAGGTTTAATTTATATGAAAAAGAAAGTCTTCTCTCACAGATTAACACGCAGCCCTACACAGGCTCCCAGAAATGCACACGGCTCTCCATTGTGAGAGCCGGGGGCACCACCTTCCTCTTCAGCCGTGGCCAGAGGCAGCCTCTCCTTTGACTTGATGGAATGTACCAGACCTGAACTACCACTTTCTACTTCAGAAAAAAGGGAGGCCGAAAGGCTGATTATCATCACATCAGCTAGTCCAGGCCTTTTGTTTTAGCACTGCAACAAAATCCACAACGAATTCTCTTATTCTTTATTAAGCTATTGTGATGCTTTTCAGAATGGTTTTGACATCGATAATAAGCAGTTGTTTTCTAAAGTCTTTACCAAATACTACATCAAAGCTGGACACTGAATAGAGGGAGGAAGATGACAGTGAAATACTGTTTAAAGAAGGGCTTTGTACAAGTTCTCCTTTGATTTCTCAGCTGACACCCGACACCATGTTTGTCTTGTGCCAGACCCATCGCAGTGGAGTTGTCTGCGAGATGGCGAGTGATGGGAATGCACTTCTCCAGGCTCGACGGATCTGGATTAGAGGGGAAGGCAGAGGCACAGGGAAGAGCGGAGTTGGCGCTGGCACCTGCCTTTGGGCACAAAAAATGAAAGGACCCTTTGTGCTTCAGGGCGGCTTATCTTCTGGGCCGCACAATAGGCTTATCCGTCCCAGGCCTGATAGGGGTGGCTCCAGAGCTCCCGCGGCAGGGTCTTTATGCCCATTTCCGGACTAACCGGAGTGTCAGGTTTCCAGTGTTCCGAGTCGAAAGAAAGGGAGCTTGGAGGCAAGGCTTTTCTGTGTGTGTGGTAACCCTTTTCATTTTGGGGTCTGTTTCAGCAGGATGGCCCTTATTGTCATGGCACCCTTGAGTTGAAAAGACCTTCAAGGGCATTTTAGAAATGCGAAATAAACCTTTAAAAAATATTACTGCTGCATTAGAAGTTGGTACCAGGATCACAGGATTGCATGTTCTGACTGAAAGTCTTTGGCTTAGCTTTCTTCAGAATTTTCTGCGAAGTTAGTATTTTGAGGGAGGAATAGGACCCATTTCGGTCAAACCCGTGCCAACTAGTCTGATGCTGGTGAAAGCTTGTCAGTGGAATCTGTATTATGTGAATTTTTTTTTATTGTTTAAAAATTACACTATCAGTGTTCATTGTAGAAGAAATAGGAAAATAAAGAGAATCAGAAAAGAAAAAAAAATTGTATTTACTGATAGTCCCATTCTCCAGAGATACTTTCAAGGGGTTTGGTGTGTATTCTTTTCTGAATACATCTTTTCAAATGATGGAATTGTGTCACCCATCGTGTTTTCGAACTACTTTAAAAAAAAAAAACCTAACGACATGTGGATATCTTTTTATATTAATAAATGTGTATCTACACTGCATTTTTACTAGCCGCTCAGCATTCCCTTATATGGATATAATGTGTTTATTTAACCAATCCTTAAGTGTCGTTTCTAGCTTTTTTGTATTATAAAAATGCTACGGTAAACATCTTTATAAGTGGAGATTGACTAAAATAAAGTACTAACAAGAAATTGCCTGGTAAAGGGGTTTTGCGTATGCTTTGGGCCTTTGGCTCTAATTGCCAAATTGCCATCCTGACCATGTGTGTCCATTCGCATTCTTTTGTTTTTTTATGTAAAGATTTTTTTTTTTTAATTTATATGAGAGAGAGCGAGAACACAAGCAGGGGGAGGGGTAGAGGGAGAGGGAGAAGCAGACTCCCCACTGAGCAGGGAGCCCACCAAGGCTCCAAACGAGGATCACGACCTGAGCTCAAGTCAGACGCTTAACTTGCTGAGCCACCCAGGCGCCCCTGGGCCCGTTCATGTTCTTATCCACAGTATTGAGAACACCTGTGCTCTCAGCCATGGGCGTCACTGCGTGCACACTTAAGGTACCAGTGCTGCTTGGCATGATTTGTTCTGTGGTCAGTTGTCCTGGTTACACTGTCATGAATCTTTGTAAAATTATATCACCTTTGCTCCCCACACATAGCCCCCGCCCCCAAACTCTGAAGTATACGTCAGAGTGTGTGAGTTTGTTCTCGTAGTGTTACCATTTTTCTCTTCCTCTTTTTTTAAAATAATCTCTGCACCCATCGTGGGGCTTGAACTCACGACCCCGAGGTCCAGAGCCACATGCTCTTCAGACTGAGCCAGCCAGGTGCCCCGCATTTTTCTCTTCATAAGAGGCAGCCCGGAGATACATACCAATTATTAGAAATAACACAGAAGCTGACGCGTTTTCGGTAAACCTGAAAAGCAATGAACCAGTTGACTTAACACGACAGAAGTGTTACTTGTGTGTCCTTTCCCCGACAGAAACCCAGATGGAGACGTGAGCCCCTGGTGCTACGTGGCAGAGCATGAGGACGGTGTCTACTGGAAGTACTGCGAGATTCCTGCTTGCCAGAGTAAGGCTCTCATGCGCCAGCTGAAGGTTTCAGGACACTGAGCACCCAGGGTACAGAGTGGAAGGCCACTGCCAGAGGGCAGGTTGTTCAGGCAGGTGGATTTCATGAAGCAGGTGAAAGGAGAAGCCATCCTGCGCTGAGGATTTTCCCTTCTCTTGTTGAGGCTTTTCAGAAGTAGAGTGCCTGGTTCCCTCGGGACCCCCTACCCTTGATGGATTAGCCCACCCAGGATATCTGCTTCTACCTAATTTCCTCATGCTGATTCGTTCATGCTCAGTAGCAGGCCAGGGAAACAAAACTACCTCACCCGTTTAGGAGAGCAGTGTCTACAGTGAATGATGAATCCTTCTATAGACAGTAGAACTGAACTGGGACGTTGCTTATTCTTTGCTTTTGATGTGCCGTCACCCCTGAAAAATGGTATTCGGGAAACACGTGAGTGATCCCTTCCAAAGCCAATGTGGTAGTCCTTTTCCTCATATCAGCATAAAGATATTCTATTGTTCTGTGTGATAACTCATACCTCATCCCTCTCTACTACCGACAAAACCCAGTTTCTTCAGCCTTTTACTCCAAGGCCTGTTTTCTAGCTGTTTCCTTCATTCATTTCTATATTCAGTGTTTATTATATGCGAGGAACAAAGGCAGAAGGATACCCTGACCCTCAGGGAATATGCGATGTGGCAGGGACCCTTAGGAAGACACTTGAAAACAAGGTAGAAAATACTGTAGGAAGGTTGAAAGTACAGAAACCCAAACTAGAATGGTACTAGAAGGAGTTTACTAATGTAGTGTTCGTAGGATCTTTTTCTCTTTCTTTTTTGAGAGAGAGAGGTTGGAAGGGCAGAGGAAAAGGGAGAGAATCTTAAGCAGGCTCCACGCCCAATGGAGCCCAATGCAGGGCTTGATCTAACCACCCTGAGACCATGACCTGAGCCAAAATCAAGAGTCAGACACAACCGACTGAGCCACCCAGGCGCCCCGTAATATCTTTTCAATTATGCCAAGGGAGCAGGTTTTCTCAGTTACTAGAGCTGAGGCAAAGGATAGCTCATTCATCATAATTCTATGTGGGTTGTTTTTTTCCCATATTATTTCCCCTCAGTCCTTGCCCAGCCACCTTCCTCACTCCCCAGGCCAGGAAGCTGTGTATGTAGAGTGATACGGAGTTTTGAGGGAGACCTGGGACCTCTCACTCACACCCACCCCAGCAGGCTCAATTCTGCTGCCTCGTGGGGAAGAGGTGCTGCAGGCCCACCACTCACCTTCCAAAAGTTGGACTTCCGAATGGCACCACTGCCTGGCGTGAGGCCCTCGTGTCACTCTCCTTCCAACCCGAGTATGCCTTGATTCAGTCCCCAGATTGAGAGAACAGTAAAGACCAGCAGAATGGGCTTTTGCTCAGTCTGCTTAATCAAATTTTTAAAATGAAAAACATCTCATTTGGCTCTAGTTATGTAAAGAAGAAAGGGGCAGGGGGAGAGGAAAGCAGATTTTCCTCGGTCCATTTGTTCTACACAAAGATAGTCTTTTAGTACTAGCCTATGTCATTCTCTCAGGAAGGGCGAAGAGGGGATTTCAGTCTGGCTGCTTTTATTTGGAAAGATAATCCTCAACTTGCATTTATAAAATATAATTTGGGCCAATGGGAGCTGACTCATGTGGTCACTGAAACTGAGTTCCAGAAGAGAGAATCACCGAAAAATGGGACAGCCCATCTAGTACCCCTCTAATTCCTAATATTTGCAGGATGTGCCTCACTGTTCCAAAAAAGGACAGTTAAGTATCATTTCCTTTTCTTATGGCCTTTTGGTAGCCTTCTCAAAGCTTCTAAAGTTGGCCCTGAAATGTCTGGGCAGGGAGACATACAGAGGTTGGGAATGAGAGCTGCGGAGTACCTGGTTTGGGCGGTGTGGGGGAGGGAACAGTGTCCGGCTTTGGTTCTTTGGAAAACCCTTCGGTTCCCCCTGTGGGCACCAGGGCTCCCCACCTAGCTGAGCCTCAGACCTTGAGAGTCTGGCAGAACATTGTGCCCCTAGTGTGTCTGATTAACATAGTTGAGAAAAACTCCTGCGCTCTTTGAAGCAAGAGGCCTTGCTAATTGCCTGGTGGACTCGACGGAGATACAGCCAGCCTATTTTAGGCCAGTTTTGCCCTATTTCTGGATGTGGAGTCATAATTTTCATGAATAATACTAACCCTCTGTGTGAAGCCTACTATTCATGATTAGCGTTGAACTTGTCATACAGGAAAAGGCCTGTGACATGATCAGATTCCTGGAAAGTTCATATCTGAATATAACAGACCCAGCAGGAGCCGGGGGAGTGGATGTTTAGGGACAAAGCAGAAAGCGGTTGAATGGCGGGCCATTGTGTGGAGACCGGAATCTCTGCCCATCGGCATGTTTTGGACAGAGCTAAGACAAGCAGGGAGGCAGCGATGAAGTATGATTCAAACGGGGGGCAAAGAGAAACTTGAACTGTGCTCTTGACCTGTGGAGCATGGATCAGGACTTAACTGTTAAAAGGAGAACAACTCTGAGGTAATTGGATTTGCTGTTCAAACCACATGGGCCAGTATGTTTCTCAGAAACCTCAAGTTCCTGTTGTGGACAGTAGAAATACAGATCATTAAAAGCAAATTTCAGAGTCATCAAGGATGAGTCCTGTTGGTTTGGCTATTGAGGGGGGAACCATTGGCTTAATATCTGTGCTTTGCATATCTCTTTCTTGCTAAATAATCATCCTCTCCATTCTAATTTCCATTTATTTCATTGCTTTCAAAGGGTGTGCTTGAATGGACCTCACTATGGCTTTGATTTGTTCTGTTTTACCTAGATTCTTTATAAAAGTTGGGTACAGTTTTGTAAAAGTTAAGTAATCTACTTGTGAGGTGGAGGGGAACTTGCAAATGGCATTTAAAGGCAAATATAATTTCCTTCACATAGCCGACGTGGGCCTGAAACCACAGGCTTGAGAAATTTACTTTCTCGTTGCTAAGAGCTACTTTTTGTTTGCTATGGAACATTCACCTGATTTCAACAAACTCAACTATACAAATTCATCTTTGAAATAGGAAGTTTGAACACAGACTACTAGATTATATTAAGCAATCACTGTTAAGTTTATTAGGTACAATAATGGCATGGTGGAGATATATATACAAATAATTTTTTAAGTGATTTGAAATTATAGATACATACTGAAATATTCATGGTTGAAATGATAGTATGTCTGGGATTTATTTTAAAATGACCTAGTCTCCCGAAGAGTGAATGGGTCAGATGAGAGAACTAGATGAATCTAAAATGGTTCAAAAAAAAAAAAAAGTGGATATTTGTTGATGCTGCATGACAGTAGGCTCATTATTCCTTCCTGCTTTTGTATACGTTTGAAAGTTTCTGTTATAAAAAATAAATTCTGGGGCGCCTGGGTGGCACAGCGGTTAAGCGTCTGCCTTCGGCTCAGGGCGTGATCCCGGCGTTATGGGATCGAGCCCCACGTCAGGCTCCTCCACTATGAGCCTGCTTCGTCCTCTCCCACTCCCCCTGCTTGTGTTCCCTCTCTCGCTTGCTGTCTCTATCTCTGTCAAATAAATAAATAAAATCTTAAAAAAAAAAATAAAAATAAATTCTATGATATCTTAAAATTTTATAGTATTTTAAATATTTCAAAAATAAACATATAAATACAACATTCAAAGTATCTGGGTTCAGATGTATAACATGATTAACCTAATTAACCTAAATTATGATAATTTGCACATAGCTCACAGGTGTCTGAGTTAGTTATTAAAGTTAGTGATTAGGGGCACCTGGATGGTTCAATCACTTAAGTGTCTGACTCTTGATTTCGGCTCAGGTCATGATCTCAGGGTCATGAGATTGAGCCTCGTGTCAGGCTTTGTGCTGGGTGTGGAGCCTGCTTGGAATTCTCTCTCCCCCTCTCCCTCTGCCCCTTGCCCCCTCCCTCTCTAAAAATATTAATAAATAAAAATAAGTAAACTTAGTGATTAAAGTTTTAGTTATTAAACTTTATAAACTACTAATTATTTAGAGTTATTAAAATTTATTTAAATTAATTATTAAAGTTAAAGCTAGTTATAGAAGTTATTTAAAGTTGGTTATTAAAGTTGAAAATCACAAGGAGTTTATTACTAACTGTGACAAATGACATTTTTTAAACTCCAATCATATGCCATACCTTGTACAGCGCAGGGGACACAAGGATGGTGTGGTCTGCAGCCTGTGGGGAGCCCCTAGTCTAGAACCAAAGACAGACACATAGACAGATAAGCGTATGGGAGATACTCGGTAATAAATGAGATGAGCAAAAGGTTGGGAGCACTGAAGGAGGGGCGTTTGCCCTGGCATGGTGGGAGGTAAGGGCTACTGGTTATCAAAGAGGGCTTCTGGAAGAGGTGGGATCTTGGCCACAGGGCTTCTCCAACTTTAAGTTTCCTTATGAAAATGTAGTAGTAATATAATCATGGGGATCTTATTAAAATGCAGATTCTGATTCAGTAGGTCTGGGGCAGACTAGAGACTCTGCAGTTCTTACTAGTCCCTGGGATGCAGAGTTGTAAGAGCACACTTGGAGGAGTCGGGTTCTAGATGTTAGGGTTGGGTAGAGTAGGGAGGGCAGTGGTATAGAAGGAACAGTGTGCATGCACGCACACACTGCTGAATTCCCAGGCAAAATCAGGGTGGCTGAGACAGAAATTTAAGAAGGAAGAGTAAGAGATGAGGTCTGAGAAGAATTAGGAGGGGCCAGATAATGGACAACAGTCTTGTGGTCTGGGTATGGAGCTTGGAATTGACCTGGGAAGATGATGATGAGGCTGAAGAGTGCTGAGTGTCAGAAGATGTTCCTCCATAGCTTCTCAAGCTTCTGTGTTAGGGATTTGGGGTGGTTTCTCCCTCTTAATCCCTGAGAAGTTCTCCAGAGATTGCATCATTCACACAGAAGAGTCCTAGGGGATGCCAGCCATGGCACCTCTGCAAAATGGGGCCTTTGGTGACTTCACTGGCTCAAGTTCCTTTTAATTAAATGACACCCTGGCCTTGTTAAAACAGATTTGTTTTCCTTACAAATATGCTTCCAATCGTGACCCCTAATAAGAGTTTCTAAAGCTATGTTCAGAGCTTGAGTAAAAAGCCAACGGCACTTTGGCAGTGGTGGTCAAGGCAGTCTCTCAATTACAGAAAATGTTTTGTTTCTGTTAGCACTTTTTGCATTTTAACGTCAATCCTGATGTTTAGTACATTTTAGCTTTCATTTCAGTTGTTACTGACTACGTTTAAAACACTTATATTCATGTTACCTCATTTAACCTTTCCAGCAGGGCTGTGAAGTGTGTGGTGTGTCCTCTCCCCACCCACCATTGTTTAGATGAGACAATGAGGCTAGAGTAGTGAGGTGATCTGATGAGGATTATACCCTGAGCCAAATCGGATTTGAATCTAGGGCTCCTCATGGCAAGACTGGTGCCCTTTCCTTCCAGTTCTTGAGAACAGCCCCATTTCCTTTATTTCCTTGAAAACGGGGGCCCTGGGACGGATCCAGGCTACTGTTGAGGTCATTCTTGAGAATTTTCTTGGTGGATTGTTTGGGAATTAGAGTTTGAATTCTGATAGTATGCCGAATTATTAAGAGTGCCTTTTTGACATTGTGGAAACCAAAGGATTAAGTCAGTGGCGACAGAGGGTCTGCAGTTCAAGCTGTTAGCTCTAAGTCATTTTCTTGTCTTCTTTGAGTTTGGGAAATCCCAAGCCCCAGGAGGACAGCAGGCTGCAATGGTATCCAGGAAGCATTCGCTGCACAGCAGAACTGCTCTGTAGGATGTTGGGCCGTCTCTGCGGGTGTTCCCAGCCCAGCTGTTCTCAGCTGGGAAGGGGCTCCCTGGACTTGGACCCTTGGCGTGAAACGCTGCCTCAGCAGCCTTGTCCAGGCCTGGGGGGGTCTCTCCCAACACCAAGTCTTCATTGTCTGGGCTGAAGTTCACCTCAAAAAAGACACATCTGGGTGCATCATTCACACTGCACAGCTAAAACGAAACCCGAAACTTTAGCTGATAGCCAAAGCAATATTGAAACGAACATTAATCATATAAGTTTTATAGGCTCGTTTTCTGCACCTCTTCTCTCTGGCCATTGCAATTACTTAATGTTTTTGTTGCATCCAGTCCTTTTAGATTAGCATTAAATTAGCATATGTTGGAATCCTGCTTCACACTGTTCATTCTTGCTCTATGTGAGTAGTTTTATTTTCCCAACCAGACTAAGCTGTTCAAAGACAGGAGCAGGTCTGGAATTTCTGTGAAGAAGAGACTTAAGGTGGAAAGGGGGACTCCTCTTGAAGCTGCATTTGCCAAGCAGGTGCTCTCTTTTTACATGGGTGGTCTGTTTATTTGTGGAGGGTGCCGATGGAATCTAGGGGAACTTCCCCTCCCCCCAAGCCATATATTGTAACAATTTCCCACAACACCTAGCACAGAGGAGGCCATAATAGTGCTCATGAAATACTGCTGATGATATGATATCATGTCTCTTCCAGTAAGAAAGACAACACGAATTAGTGGAAAGAATGTGGACATCAGAGTTTGAATCTTAATCATTTGAATCTTAATCGTTTGAATAGGTTTGATTCCTAATCCTTAAATCTTACTCCTTCAAACCTTAACCTTAGATTTGAATCTTAATCGTTTAGTGGCTTTCGGCAAAATGACTCCTCTGAGCCTTGGTCTCCTCATTTGTGCCTTCTAGGGTTCTTTTGAAGATCCAATGGGTAAAGTACACACAACCCTAAGTCCAGGGCCCAGCACGTGGTGGGCATGGAAGTTCTAGCAGGTGTTATAGTGACCTGTGCTTTCCGCAGGGAATGGACTCCTGTTGGGATGTTCCCGCCATGCAATTCCTAAATAGATTATTCCTAACCTGTCTGCTATTTCTGTCCATTCCTTTTTTATCTGACTAGCCACAGGGCTCGGTAGCGTGCCTGAGCTGCTGAGCCGGGCGCTCCCCTGGGGCCTGGTGTGGCACTGCCGTCAGGGAACACAAGAGGCCCTGCATTCGTTCTCACAGTACGGTTTTATGGTCTCAGATCTGGCGGATACTTGATTGTTCTTTGTTTTTGGCAGTAGATATTATTTAATTTTCCATGAGGGAAAAAAAGACTTTCTGAACCAAATGGCCATTTTCCTCAATGACAGATATTTACTGTATTTCCAAAATGTTCTAAAGCACAGTTGGCAAGTCATACTAATAACTTAAAAACAGAAAATCATTCAGATCAACAAGGATGATTTTACTGAACACCTTTACACTAGCGCTTGCCCGTAAGGAATCTACATAAACATAAGAGTCCCTGCTGTCAATCTTATGATGTAATTAGGAATCTGAGTTATAAACATGAGAGGAAATTGGAAATCAGCCCACCAGTTGCATAAATAGGATTGAATTAGGAGGTGGAGCGCTGTGAGTTTTTGCAGATGAAAGGGCTCTCGGTAAGGCTGTGGAGGTTGGAGGCATCGTTACAGAGAAAGGCAGATGGGACTGGATGGATCAGGGTATACCAGGTCAGGGAACAGCCTGACAGGGACTTGGAAGAAGGACCTGGGGTTGTTGTGCATGTGGGCTGGGGACCACATTGCCCAAGTAGAGGAGTGGACAGGGAGGGACCAGGTGAGGCCTCGAAACCTCGAAAGCCAGAGTTGGCTAGATGAGGACTGACACACTGAAAGCCCTAGTTTAGGAAGAGGAGCCCAGGGTCCACTTACAGGATGGATCTGAAGAAGGAAGTCTGAGGAGGAGAGGATGGGTGCAGATTTCTAAATCCAGATCAGGGTCTGAGCTGTGATGGCAGCAGTGAGATAAGACAGGAAGGGTTAGATCCACGATACATTTAAGAAGAAGATAGAACTTGATGACAAGTAGAATATATAAGGGATGAAACAGCAGGAAGAGTCAGAGATGACTCTGTGGTTCCTTGCCTGGGATATTTGTGGTGTCCCTGAAAAACAAAGTTCAAGTCAACAAACTAAGCTCTTCTTCCCAGAGACACAGCTGTATCATTCCTCCTGAACTTGGACTGACCTTTTTTCGAGTAAGGTGTTTCAGTTGTCTGTTGCTGTATGACAAGCCACCCCAAACCTTTGTGGCCTAAGGCAACAACAGCTTATCATTTCTCCTGATTGTGTGGGTTGGCCGAGTTTCAGCTCGGTGGTTCTTCTACTGCTCTCATCCGGGCTCAGTCAGGTGGCTGCATTCCCCTGGGGGCTCTGCTGGGGCTAGGATATGCAAGAGGCTTCAGGCCTCTACCTGGGTAACCACTCTTTCCAACAGTGTACTCAGGCCACTCACATGGTGGCTGGCTGGCTTCCAAGAGAGAGGAAGCAGAAGCTGCCAGTCCTCTTAAGGCGTGAACTCAGAAGTCCACCACATTCTACCGATCAAAGCAAGTCACAAGACCAGCCCAGATTCAAGGGCAAAGGAAGTTGATGCCAACTCTTAAAGTAGGTGGCAACCCACATGTATGGGTAGGGGCAAGATTATTAGAGCCTCCTTTGGAGACTGTCTACCACGTTAAATCACCAGAAATTAAGTTTTGGAAAAGGAACTCCCACCAAAAGAGAACTACCACTGTGATACATCAGGGCCATGTGGGGGTCGGGATCCTTAGGAACTCTTACTGCCTTCCCCTAGAGGTGAAACTTCACAGGGGAAGAAATGTCTGTGTTTACTTATTTATATGGGTGAGCTCATAGAAGACTCAGACATGAGCAGTGCCACTTGCAGAATCAGTGTGACTGACAAAGGAGAGCTGATGTTTAGAAATAAAGTTAAAGAAGGATGGTGGGGCCATATTGGGATAGGACTTGGGTCCAGATGGCAACTCCCAGATCCAGAATGGAAGTTGTAGATGGACAGGATGGAGGGCAGTGTGCTTGTGGTCATGGCTCGTGGCTGAGAGAGTGGATGAGTCTACACTTAACCCATCAATTCTCTGAAGGAAGTATTTAAAATGATTGGTCCTCTGATTGGACCCCATCTCATGCGAGCTTAGTTCTTGCTCCCGTGGAGGGAAGAAATCAGCTGCTGAGACACCAGCTTGAGATCCCAGGGGCAGAAGATGGTCTCAACACAAGGTTAAATGACTTATAAAATAAGCAGAGTCACTGCATTTCAATCTTCATTTCTGAAGAAGCAGATTTTACTTATAAGACAAAGTAAAAGGAGTTCCGCAAAGCCAGGGAAGTTTTCCAAAATGCAAGATAAGAACTTTGCTTCTGGTTTCTTAAACAAATATCCCAAATCTGGTCAGAGCACTGGAATAGAAAACTTAGTAACAGTCAGGACTTCTTATATA
This sequence comes from Ursus maritimus, assembly GCF_017311325.1. NCBI lineage: Eukaryota > Metazoa > Chordata > Mammalia > Carnivora > Ursidae > Ursus > Ursus maritimus. The sequence goes on from NW_024425897.1 coordinate 9,245,528, forward strand.
AATTGCAATCTGAAGATTTGTGTTCAAATTGAGCTTCTGCCATAATGGGCATGCTTTCTCTCTTTGTCAGGAATTGTTTGATTGCCAGGATTGGAACTCACTCAAGTTAACTTGAACGAAAAGAATTTAGTGACAGGACATTGGGAGTATATTGCAGAAACTGTGTCCCAAGAACCTGGGAAGAAAGTACCCACTCTTGCCATCTCTCTCTGGGGCCTGGTCTCCCACCTCTGCTTCTCTCTCGGGCTGGCATCCATTTTCCTTCCTCTTTGTGGACCAGAAGAATCAGCTCACTTCTCAAATCAGGTGGCCCAAATATGGCTGGTTGCCTTAACCCCCACTTGACAGAACCCTTTAAGCCCAGTGCTCGCAATTCATTAGCTGAAATCCCAATTCCAGCTTCCTGGGAGAGAGAACCTTGTGGGCCTCGGTCAGTCAGTCAGAGGATGTGGTCCTTTAGCCGGTTCCCAACCAGCAGCTGATCCTCTGAGAAGGTGCCACGGGCAATACATGGCCCTAAGAAAAGGGTTGTTGGCCACGGAGACCCCCATGGAGGTATATATAGCACCTTCACAGTGAAGCTGCAGTCCTACCCAAGTATAAAGGGTGGCTAGTCAGCTCGCCTGGATGCTTCCCAGCTGTTCCTTGTGATGGTAAAAGAACAGTAGTTCCTGGATTAATCTGAATAGAGGAGCAACTCCCCTCAGCCACCTCTTAAACTTTTATCTCTGGCAAGACCTCTGAACATCTGAAGAGAATGTTGCTAATTAACTGTCACGCATTTTAAAGCACCAACTACGATAAACAGAGGGTCTGTTTGTATTTTAAGAGGATTTTTAAAAAATTGAAAGTGATGAAGCCTCTTTGGTAAGAGGAAAAATGCATGACCAAGCCACAGGACTTTAAAGTGGTCTTGAAAGTAAAAAGGAATTTGAGAACAAATATCCTTTTTCAAATTGACTTTTCCTCCCTGCTTCTGGGAAGAGTGAAGGGTGGGACATGGTCTGGAAATGCACTCAGTTGGCCAGTAATGCTTTTGAAGACTACATGACGTGTCTTCTCCGGCGAGACTTCGAGCCACACTTTCCAGCGCGAGTCAGAGGGCAGTGGCACCCCTCAGAGGCTGGCCACTGTCTCCGAGGCTGGCCTTGTGGCACACAGAGTGTGGAGGGACTGATGTGTTTGAGAAGTCAGTCTTTAATCTGACTTCCATTCAGTTCCCTAGACCGGCCCTGTGAGCAAAGGGAACAAAACCACAAAGTGAGAATCTGCCACCCCAGAGCTTCCTCGTCCTCTCTCGTTGCGTCTTCTGTGCCACCGTGGAAGGCCCTTAACCTCGCCAGACTGATTTCTTCCCTGTCACGTAGAATAACCCCATCCGTGCCACCTCCCTCAAAGGGCTTTGATTTCCGCCTGAGATGCTTATGTGAAAGTGTACTCTGTGCTCACCAGATGTAAGAGATCGATGTTTTAATATCTGGAATTAAACCCAGTTTTTTGAGGTGGCTGCCTTTGATTTTTGCCTTTTAACTCAATGCTATTTTAGTTTTCTATTACTGAGCAAGTTGTTTCTGTTTGTGTGGTGAATGATGAAAGCCCTATTTATATATACAGTTGGCCCTTGAACAATGTGGGGGTTAGGGGCACTGACCCCCTGCGCAGTAAGACATCTGCACATAACTTTTGACTCTCCAAAAACTTAACTACTAATAGCCTGCTGTTGACCAGAAGCCTTACCGATAACATAAGCAGTCAATTAACGCAGACTTTGTATGTTACATGTATTACATACTGTATTCTTACAATAGAGTAAGCTAGAGAAAAGACAGTGTTATTAAGAAAATCATAAGGAAGAGAAAATCCTGTAAAAAAATCCACATATAAATAGACACGTGCAGTTCAATCCTGTGCTGTTCAAGGGTCAACTGTAATGAGAATAAACACTGTTTATTTGGCACATATTATCCTGCCAGGCCTTGTGGGGTTTACTTTATTTACATTATCTCATTTTAATTCTCCGAAGAATCCTTTGAGGCCCTATTGCTCCTCATTCCACTGTTGATGAAACTGGGGCCAGAATTCACCCTGGGGTCTGTCTGGCACTAGAGCTCGTGTTTGGGATTGCTGTAGAATGCTCACTGCTCTTGAACCGACGGCAGTAGTGCCAGGGCCCATCAGAATATTGCCGCATCCCGGGACGGAAGTGTACAAAAACAACTCCTGAGCTACGGTATGGATGCCGGAAAGTGGGAAGCCTAGAGGCTCCCCCCCCCCTTTAGAAACTACCTGTTCCTATTTTTCACACAATTCTAATCAGCTTGACAGTATTGTTGTAAGCATAAGCAGCAGCAAATTAAGAAGAGGGTACACAGAGACAGTAGCACAAAGTGGGTGTTCTCTGAGACTCCTTTCAGTTCCGATGTTCTGAGGGTCCAGCAGCCTCGGCGATAACCAAGGGGACAGGCTTAACTATTGAAGTCAGACAGAAGCACGTAAAAAAGCACACCAGGCTGGGGCCATTCGGAGAAGCACATTTGATGACCTCAAGCCACCAAGAGAAATTTAAAGTAGGTTAAACTGAGGGACATCTGGGTGGCTCAGTCGGTTAAGCGTCTGCCTTCAGCCCAGGTCATGATCCCAGGGTCCTGGGGTCGTGTCCCACATCAGGCTTCCTGCGCAGGAAGCCTGCTTCTCCCTCTGCCTCTGTCTCCCTGTCTCTCTCTGTCTCTCATGAATAAATAAATAAAATCTTTTATTTAAAAAAAGATTATTTTGGTTGCAGTGTACTAACTAGAGTAGGCTGCACCTAGAAATAGGGAGATGGAATATCAGGCCAATGCAGTAGTCTAAGTGGGAGGAGACAGTAGCCTAACCTGGGGAGGTGGCAGTGTGGAGACAGACACGGACAAACATCTTGGGAGTATCTTGGGAGGTAGACTCGGTGGTGTCTGGCAAGCGATTGACTCGGGCACAACAAGCGTGATACCTACAGCCATTGATATCAGATGGATGGAGCTGCAGCATGGTATGGCCTGACTTCCGGGGATCTACCTCACTACCCCAGTGGAACATGAGCTCCCTGGATTTGCTCACCAAATTGTGAATAAAGCTTATAAGTTCCAGCTGCATTAATGCAACCCATAGCCTTGTTTATATCTGATCTTAACATTTATGATTATGTGCCTTGGGCTCTCTATAAACTAATACATAATAACATGCTCATTTCTGATCATAATAGGATAAATGAGACAAAAATCAGAGTAAATGGCCAGGATGGTGACGATTGAGTAGTTCTTATTAAGAACCATTGAATGCATGGCTCGGGTTTCCATATGCAAGGTCCCTTTAACAAACTCGGCTTATAGGATATGCCCCTGACTAGAGATGCTTAACTCACTGCATTTGTTTAAACTCTAAAACCCAGCCATTCCCAAGCCAGGCTCCCACTGAACACCAGCCTCCTACTGCCTAGAGCTTTTCTGTTTACATTCACCACTATAGAGATTTGGTTTGTTTCCAAAAGATGCATTTTAACATTTGTGTGGTGAGCCACATTTGTTATATTTGAACCATGTGTGACGCAAGGGAGAAGGGTAACCACTTGGCTGGAGGGGGAAGGGTGACTCTTTGGGTTAGCAGTGGTACTTCCTGCCAATTTAACAGGAACTGGTTAGATATTAGAAATGGTAGGAGAAATTTAAAAGTATGTGTATGTACATACACACAGATACACACAGATATTTTTATATGCCAACAGGCTAATGTGGATGTAAAGGTTCTTAAACCAGACTATGCTGTTTTCTAGTCTTCTTTTTTAAGATTTTATTTTTAAATAATCTCCACACCCAACGTGGAGCTTGAACCCACAACCCCAAAATCAAGACTCACACATTCCACTGACTGAGCTAGTCAGGCACCCCTGTTTTCTAGTCCTTTTTAAAAAGATTTTATTTATTTATTTGAGAGAGTGAGCAAATGAGAGAGACCACAAGCTGGGGGAGAGGCAGAAGGAGAGGGAGAAGCAGACTTCCTACTGAGCAGGGAGCCTGAAGCGGGGCTCGATCCCAGAACCCTGAGATCACGACCCAAGCTGAAGGCAGATGCTTAACTGACTGAGCCATCCAGGTGCCCCTCTGTTTTCTAGTCTTAAAGGAAAAATGCTCTCGGGGAGTCTGTATGGCTCACTTTGGAATTGGAAAACGTATGACTCTTCACTGACCTAGAAGGCTTCTAGGAGCAAGCCTCATTCACGTCTTGTTATATCTTCAGTTACATAAACTGTGAGGAGCCAAACAGAGAAAGTAGGGGAAAGGGCTCCTTCTGATAGTAGAGCGATTCATAAATTAATAACACAGATGGAAAACTAAGGTCCAGAGAGGTTGATTTGTCCATGGCCTACAATCAATTCATTCCTTCATTCAACATGTATTTAGTATGTATTCTGTAGGTGTATTAATTATCTGTTACTGTACAACAAACTACTCTAGAACTTAGTCACTTAAAATGACACACACTTACTGTCTCACTTTCTATGGGTCAGGAAATCTGGAAATGGCTTAGCTGGTTCCTCCGCTTCCAGGTTTTTTACAAGGCTGCAATCACGGCATCTGCCAGGACTGGGGTCTCATCTGAAGGCTCCACTGGGGAAGAATATACTTAGTTGTTAGTAGGATTCAGTCTTTGCAGAAACTGCAAGTCTTGGCTTCTTGCTAGCTTTGGTTGAAGGGCACCTTCATTCTTTGCCACATGGCCTCTCTGACATGGCATATTGTTCTATCAAGTATATAAGCCAAGAAGGTGGTAGAGAGTCCACTAGCAAGACAGAAGTCACAGTCTCTTGACCTAATCACAGAAGTGGCATGCCATCAACTTTATCACATTTCTGTTGGTCAAGAGCAAGTCACCAATCCAACCTACACTCAAGAGGAGGGGATTCCACAATGGCATGAACACCAGGAGGCAGGGATCTTTGAGAGCTGTCTACCACAGTTAATACATATACTCAGGTTTCTTTATTCTCAAATACAGCTTTTTTTACTAGACCAAACCATCCAATTGTGTGGTTGTGAAACTAGTATGTTCACTGTGGTAGGCTGAATAATGGCCCCCGCAAAATGTCTATGTTGTAATCCCTAGAATCTTTTGATATGTTACCTTACATGGCATAAGGGATTTGCAGATGTGATGAAGTTAAGGATTTTGAGATGGGTTGATTATCCTGAATTATCCAGGTAGACCCAGTGTTATCACAGAGGTCCTTGTAACAGAGGCGGGAAGATCAGAGTCAGAGAAGGTGATGTGATGCTGGAAGCAGAGGGAGGGAAGGAGATGTGATGGAGATAGAGGCTGGAATGGTGTCGCCACAAGCTGAGGAATAGGGGCACCTTCCAGTAGATGGAAAAGGCAAGGAACTGATCCCCACCCCACCCCCCACCGCCCTCCAGAAGGAACAAGCCCCTGCCGACCCCTTGATTTCAGTCCCATAAGACCCATTTAGTATTTCTGACACCCTGAACTGGAACATAATGAACTTATGCTGTGTTAAGCCACGAGGTGTGTAGTGATTCGTTACAGCAGCTATAGGAAACTAATACACTCACTGAAAGCACTTGGGAGAACCCCCTTACGGAGTTTTTTAAAGAACAAGGGGAGTGGTGCCTGGGTGGCTCAGTTTGTTAAGGGTCCAACTCTGGGTTTCAGCTCAGGTCATGGATCGTGGGATCAAGACTCACTGTGGGCTCTGTGCACAGCTGGGAATCTGTTTGAAGATTCTCTCCTTCTGCCCCTCCCCCCCACTCACACACACTTTCTTCCTCCCTCTCTCTCAAATAAATAAATAAATCTTAAACAAAGAACAAAACAAGGGGAGGCACAAGGCATAGTATGAAGGGCTTCCAAAGGCTTTTCCTGCCCTCCAGTGACTCTGAAACATAATTTACATATTACAGCTTCTCTATTTTGAGGAAATTGTTCATAGTTCTCTTCAATACTCAATTCTATCAATATTGAACAGATCGGGGCAGCTGGGTGGCTCAGTTGTTAAGCATCTGCCTTCGGCTCATGTCATGATCCCAGGGTCGTGCGATTGAGCCCCGCATCGGGCTCCCTGCTCAGCGGGGAGCCTGCTTCTCCCTCTCCCTCTGGCTGTTGCTCCCCCTGCTTGTGCTCGCTCTCTCTCTGTCAAATAAATAAAATCTTAAAAAAAAATATATTGAACAGATTAGTTAAAGGTGGACCTGGGCCTCACATACTCTTCAGAAGAAAACAGAGGGGTGCCTGGGTGGCACAGCGGTTAAGCATCTGCCTTCAGCTCAGGGTGTGATCCCGGCGTTATGGGATCGAGCCCCACATCAGGCTCTTCTGCTATGAGCCTGCTTCTTCCTCTCCCACCCCCCCTGCTTGTGTTCCCTCTCTCACTGGCTGTCTCTATCTCTGTCGAATAAATAAATAAAATCTTTAAAAAAAAAAAAAAAAGAAAGAAAACAGAAACATGGCATTTGCCCGAAGACACTAAGACTTCCATTTTTAAAACTCGTTGCTTGTTATTTATGTGTACCTTAGGAGTAGAAATATTAGCTGAGATGAAAGTACCTGGCACAAATTGCTGTTCCTTCTTGGTGTTTCACAGCCAGATGTTGTGAAATTCTTTTGTTTTCCTTTTTCCTGCAGTGCCTGGAAACCTTGGCTGCTACAAGGATCATGGAAACCCACCTCCTCTAACTGGCGCCAGTAAAACGTCTAACAAACTTACCATACAAACCTGCATCAGTTTTTGTCGGAGTCAGAGGTTCAAGGTAATGATTCTATGGCTCTATATCTACAGAAAACCATGAAGATGTAAATGCATTCTGCCGAGATAACTTAAAAATATATATACTTTTTTAAAACCTATCAAACCATATAACTATTTTTCTGCCAAGGAGGAGCTGGAAGAAGAGTGGGGCTTGGCATTCAGGAGTGTGAGGCAGCATTCTTGTCTAAAGATGGGGAGAGAAAAGAGGAAAATCCCCAATATCTGTATCCCTATTTGACCTCTGACAGAATTATGTATTTCCTTGTGCCATTGAATGTTATGAGCAGGGACATGTCTGGCTTCACGGGGAATCTGGGAATGGGCCAAGGTAGTGGTTATGTCCTTGCTACATTAGGGGCCCTAGCCTGGACAAAATGCTTTCTTTTCTTTCTGTCCTTTCCTCTATTTGCAATTCACTTCTTGGCTATTAAGGTTCAATAATGCTGTTGTTGGGGCACCTGGGTGGCTCAGTCGTTAAGCATCTGCCTTCGGCTCAGGGCGTGATCCCAGAGTCCTGGGATCGAGCCCCGCATTGGGCTCCCTGCTCCGCTGGGAGCCTGCTTCTTCCTCTCCCACTCCTCCTGCTTGTGTTCCCTCTCTCTCTCTGGCTGTCTCTCTCTCTGTCAAATAAATAAATAAAATCTTAAAAAAAAAAATAATGCTATTGTTTGCTATATCCTTCCTTCCTTTTTCCTTCCTTACTTTTGTCCTTCCTTAGTAATTTAGTGAAAAAGCCATTAATCAGGCCCAAGCAAGGGGAGTAGCCTGGCAAGGTCAGGGGCTTTGCGAGGCAGGTGGCCCAACACAATGGAGTGATTGGTTGTTTGCAAAGCATATAAGTAAATATACTGAGGATAATGGGAGCCAGATTTCTCACTGTCAGAGAAGGAAGCCAGGGAAAACCAAAATGAAGCCAACAGTGTCACATAGGGATTGAAGTTATTAGTATAGTGTGTGGTTTTGATATAGAAAGTGACAGACAGATACGGAAATAAATATAAACATGTTTGTAGGTCCGTGTGTATGTTTGTATATACATATGTATTTCTTATCTCTGTCCACTGAGAAGACCTGGGAACAGTGACACACTGGTTGCACAGAGCACACTTAGTGCTCAGATCTTGGTTTCTAGATATTATTCTTCATTAAATAAGAATCAGGACTCCTTGGAGAAAATTGCTGCTCCTAGAGCTGGTCCTGAGAAAGTGCAAGAGGAGCCTGAAGAAGTGTGTTGTACAATAAAGTAAGGAATGGTGAGGGCTGTCAAAAGGACACAGGAACCGACTGGAAGGGTCTCCACTGGCCAACTCTAACACAATTTGAGCTTCAAAACAAAAAATGATAACAGGGGCACCTGGGTGGCTCCGATGGTTAAGCATCTGCCTTCGGCCCAGGTCATGATCCCAGGGTCCTGGGATCGAGCCCCACATCGGGCTCCCTGCCAGTGGGGAGTCTGCTTCTCCCTCTGCCTCTGCTGCCCCGCCTAGTTGTGCTCTCTTGCTCTCTCTGTCAAATTAATAAATAAAATCTTTTTTAAAAAATGGTAACAATAAATACGCCCCATTGAATAAAATAAGAATCCACAAATCCACACTGATATAAATAAGTAAACGAATAAACGAGGAGAAGAAAGCATTTTCTTATAGGAGAATACCAACTAACAAATGTAGAAGAAATGATAGGATTAGAAAATTCTCCTTTTGGCAACTCTCCTAGTGATAATTGATTCAGAGAACAAATATCAAGGTATGCAAATATCTCATGACCTCCTCTACCAGTGGGTGAAAGTTGCAAGAGCTACAGGATATTTATATAGCCTCAAAGATCACCCCACAAAATACTGTAAAGGGAAAACAAGTAATTCTACAGTGGAGAAAACTGGCATACACTACCTTACTCAAATGCTCAAAGTTAGTATCACCAGTCACAGGAAACCTAGGCATTGTATCCCACCTGACCTATTAAGAACGTAACATCACTTTGGTGATATTTCTGCCAAAAATGCATAATCTGAATCTAATTGCAATGAAACATTAGGCAGACCCAAAACAAGGGACATTCTGCAAGATGACTGGCCTCTACTCTTCAAAAATGTTAAGGTCACAAAGGTTAAGAAAGGACTGACAAACTGTTCCTGATGGGAGAAGGCTAAAGAGACCCGACAGCTAAGTACATCTGTGATCCTGGATTAGGTCCTTTTCTACGAAGTATATGATTCAGGCAGTTGTCAGCTTGAATGGGGGTCTCTAGGTAAAAGGGATAGGAAAGTTCTTTGTATTGTTCTTACAACTCTTCTGTAGGTTTATATTATTTCAAAATAAAAATACAGGGGCGCCAGGGTGGCTCAGTAGGTTAAGTGTCTGCCTTCGGCTCAGGTCATGATCTCAGGGTCCTGGGATCAAGCCACTCATCGGGTTCCCTGCTCGACAGCGAGTGCTTCTCCCTCTCCCTCTGTGATCTCTCTTGCTCTCAAGCTCTCAAATAAATAAATAAAAATCTTTAATAAAAAAATAAAAATACAGCCAGAGCATTTGAGAAAACACAACACCCATTAATGATAAAAGTCATCAGCGAACTAGGAATAGAATGGAAGTTCCTCACCTGATTAAGAACAGCTATCAGGGGCGCCTGGGTAGCGCAGTCGTTAAGCATCTGCCTTCGGCTCAGGGCGTGATCCCGGCGTTCCGGGATCGAGCCCCACATCAGGCTCCTCTGCTGGAAGCCTCCTTCTTCCTCTCCCACTCCCCCTGCTTGTGTTCCCTCTCTCGCTGGCTGTCTCTGTCTAATAAATAAATAAATAAAAATCTTAAAAAAAAAAAAAAAAAGAACAGCTATCAAAAAATCAGGGCTCCTAGGTGGCTCAGTTGGTTAAATGTCCGACTCTTGATTTTGGCTCAGGTTGTGAGATCGAGTCCCATGTTGTGCACTATGCTGGGAGTAGAGCCTGCTTGGGATTCTCTCTCCCTCTGCCCCCTCCCCCTCTAAAATAAATAAAATAAATTGTAAAAAAAAAAAAAAAAGCCGCTATCAAAAAATCTAAAGCTACCATCATATTCAATGATGAAAGATTCAGTGCTTTCTACTTAAAATCAAGAAAAAACAATGATGCCCGTTCTCACCTCTTCTATTCAACACTGTACTGGAGATCCTTGCTAATGAAATAAAGCATTTAGAAAAAGAAAGTCATGTAGGTTGGAAAGGAGGACATTTTTTTTTTAATTTATGGACAACATGATCATGTATGTAGACAATTCCACATAAAAGTTATTAGAAATAATAAGTATATTTATCAGGGTTGCATGTTATAAGGTCTTGTACAAAAATCAGTTGCATGTACTAGTAGTGAACAATTGGAAAATAAAAATTTTAAATTCCATTTACGATAGCATAAATAATCTCAGAATTAACAAAGGATATTAAAGACCTATATCCCAAATACTGCATAACATTGCAAGAGACAATTAAAGAAGATCTAAATAAAAAGAAATACAGACATTGTGGGGCACCTGGGTGGCTCGGTTGGTTAAGTGTCTAACTCTTGATTTGGGTTCAGGTCATGATCTCAGGGTCTTGGGATTGAGCCCCACATCGGGCTCCTCACTCAGCAGGGAGTCTGCTGGAGAGTCTCTCTATCCCTCTCTCTCTGCCCCTCCCCACCACTTGCTCTCTCTCTGTCTCTAAAATAAATAAATCTTTAAAACAATACAGACATTGTTCATGGACTGGAAGACTTAATATTGTTAAAATGTCAGCTTTTCCCAGATTGACTTACAGATTCAATGCAATCCCAATCAAAATGATACTTTTTTTTAAAGAAATTGTTAAGCTGATCCTAAAACTTACATGGAAAGGCAGAGAACCTAGAATAACCAAAACAGTTTTGAAAAAGATCAACTTCAGAGGACTCATCTTGCCTGACCTCAAGACTTTCTATAAAGCTATAGTAATCAAGAGAGTGGTATTGGCATAAGAATAGTCGCATAGATCAGGAGTTAGCAAACAGTGGTACGCGGTCCAAATCTTACTACCCCTCTACCCAGTAAATAAATTTTCAACTTTCGCGTGTCAGGGACACTATTAAGAAAATGAAAAAACAACTCACAGAATAGGAAAAAATATTTGTGAATCATATCCGAATAAGGATTTAATGTCCAGAGTATATAAAGATCTCTTACAACTTGACAATAAAAGGACAACTGAATTAAAAAATAGACAAATGAGTTGAATAGACATTTCTCTATAGAAGACACACAAGTGGCCAATAAGCACATGGAAATATGCTCATATGATTAGTCTTCAGGGAAATGCAGATCAAAGCCATAAGGAGATACCACATCACACACACAATAAATAACCAATGGCTATAATTAAAAAAAAAATTTTTTTTAAGACAAAACAAGCATCGGTGAAGATGTGGAGAAATTGGAATCCTCACACTTTGCTGATGGAAATGTAAAATAGTGCTATGGCACAGCTAAAACAGCTGCTATGGAAAAGAGTTTGGCAGTTTCTCAAAAAGTTAAACATAACCTTTTAAACCAGCAATTCCGCTCCTACATATATACCTAAGAGAGTAGAGTGGAGCGACGGAGAGGCCCCGGGAAGAGGGACCCAGTGGGTAAGGTTGGGGGCTGACCCTGCCAAGCTCCTTCAGGCCAGCTGACACCCCAGACTAACACTTACCAAGTGCTGTTTCTCTACTGTGACAGTTTGCTGGGATGGAGTCGGGCTATGCTTGCTTCTGTGGAAACAATCCTGATTACTGGAAGTACGGGGAGGCAGCCAGTACCGAGTGCAACAGCGTCTGCTTCGGGGATCACACCCAGCCCTGTGGTGGCGACGGCAGGATCATCCTCTTTGACAGTGAGTATGTCCTGTGCCTGTTACTGCCCAAGACACAGGAACGCTTGTGCCAGAGAAACAACCTGACCAGCCTTCCTCTCGTTCGTTCGTTCGTTCATTCATTCATTCATTCATTCATGTGCCAATACTTATTAAGCTCCTGCAGGCCAGGCCCTGACCAGACACTGGGGATACAACACTGACCAAGAAGACTCAGTCCCTGTCCTCTAAAAGGAAGGACAACTTTTAACAAGTAATTAATTACAGTTGTGCCATGTGCTCTGAAGAGATGAGGCCTGTCACAGGATACTTAGGCAACCTAGAAAAGATGACCTTTGCAACTTAACACAGACACTGGTATAGCTGTTCAGTATTAGCCTTAAGGTCCTCTTATTTTAATTGTTTGATTTCCAAACCCTTTAATGTTTTCCTTGGCATTTGGGATCTTAGAGTGTTGCAGCTGAGAAGAGAGCATATGCTTCAAGTTGTTCTTCCAGGCCTGATACTGAGTGTGCCCTGACCAGTCTTCTGTCTGACCCACCACATCTGTGAGATGCTGGCTAGGGGCAGGGTGCGCTATGGATGGGGTATGGGTCTGGGGCCTTGACCTCTCCCGTATCTGGTTCTAACCACTGGCCTACCCGGTCCCTCCTCACAACCACCCCCCCCCCCACATCCATTCAGTGGTAGTAAGACTTTGTGAGAGCCATAGAACCAATGTAGTGCCAGATTTTGGAAGAAATGGTAGAGAGTAGCTTGTCACAAGTGAGACAAACAAAAGGAAAGCCTTGAGGTTACTAAGATATATTATAGAGTCCATAGGTCTTTGTTAGTCATTAGGGTAGAGTAGATATACTCTGACATCTCAACCTGACCGGGTGGCTCAGTTTCAAGTAGAAATGTCACATGCTGTATTAGCTTCCTAGGGCGGCCATAACAAATAATCACAACCTGGGAGCATTAAAACAACAGAAATTTCTTCTGTTGTAGTTTGGGAGGCTAGAAGTTCAAAATCGAAGTGTTGTCAGGGCCGTGCTCCTTCTGAAGGCTGCAGGGAAGAATCCTTTGCCTCTTCAGAGCTTCTGGCCATTGCCGGCAGTCCTTGGCATTCCGTGACTTGTAACTGCATCACTGCGATCTCTGTCTCCTCCTTCACATGGCCATCGTCCGTCTGTCCATCTGTGCCTCCGTGTTTCTCTGTATCTCCTTATAAGGACAATAGCCATTGGATTTAGGGCCCACTCTTACCTAGTATGGCCTCATTTAGCTTGATTACATCTGTAAAGACCCTATTTCCAAATCAGGTCACATTCACAGCTACCAGGCATGGAACATGTCTTCTTTGGAGAACACACTTCAGCTACTACATATGGTGACTGTAAAGCCAGCCCAGGGTTATAACTGAGCCTTTCGCAGTTTATAGCTTAGATGTCGTCAGAAGTGTGTGTTTGGGACTGGCAAGCAGAACTCACATGGTCATCTGTTGGTCTTTTTAGTTGAGTCTGCCCACTGGAGACTGCCAGCGGCTCCCTATACATCCTGTTACGTCAAGACACATACTCAGTTGCGTATCTCTGTTAAAGCTAAAGACTGAAACTTGCCTAACATTTAAGAATGGTTGGCAGATAATACGCCCTACACTTCTGTTTAAGTTTTCACTTCCGAAGTCCATTACTATAAGATCCTCTGGCTTGACACCCTAGTCCAGGAGAGTATGTTTGCGGAGCTTACAAATTGCCTGGTCTACTGCTGAGTGAAAGAAAGAAAGGAAATAAACATTGACTACCTAGTGTGTATTAAGGCTTTATACGAATTATCGATCTATACAAATTAGGTCCTCCTGGCAGCCATCTGAGGAAGGCATTATCATCACTCATTTTACAGAAGAGACTCCTAGCACATGAAGAGGATAGATATCTTGCCAGGGCTCACACGGCCAACAAGCCATGGGATTAGACAGTAAAGAAAAAAAAAGTAGGGTGTGTGGGTTTGCTACTTGTTTTCCTACTTTAAACAGAACACAGTGTTAATTTTTTTTACTGGACAATAGATGTTGGTGAGCATGCAGAGAAATTGGATCCCTCATACGTTGCTGGTGGAAATGTTAAATGGTGCAGCTGCTCTGGAAAACAGTCTGGCAGTTTCTCAAACGTGAAGCAGAATTACCTTATGACCCAGCAATTCCACTCGTAGTTATATACCCAAGAGAGCTGAAAACATATGTTCACACAAAAACTTGTACAGGAACATTCACAGCAACGCTGTTCACAATAGCCCCCAGAGTGGCACCAACCCAAATGTCCATCGACTGAAGAATGGATCAACAAAACGTCTTCTATCCACCCAATGGAATATCACTCAGCCACAAAAAGGGACGAAATACTGATGCACACTAGAACATGGATGAACCTTGGAAACATGATGCTAAGTGATAGAAACCAGACACGTCAGGCCACATATTTATGATTCCGTGTATAGGAAACGTCCAGAACAGGCAAATCCATACAGACAGAAGACAGATTAATGGTCGCCAAGGGCTGAGGAGAGAGAAGGGGTGGGAAGTGCTGCTTAGTGGGTACGGCTTTTCTGGTTGGGGTGATAAAAACGTGCCGGAATCGGATGTCAGTGGTTATGCCACATTGGGAGTATAACACCTACCACTGAACTGTACGCTTTAAAATTGTTACAATGGTGGATTTTATGTCAGTTAAAAAATAGAATACTTCTACATGGTAATCACTCATTTAGCACATTTTTATTGAGTGTCTGCTGTGTGGCAGATAAGATGATGTTTTAGGTAGTGCAGTGCCTATACCGGAGGTGTCCGATGGAAATCATTAGCTTTAAAGTCAGTCCTGTACCACGCATCATCTTTGGTACCGGAAATGTATCTAGGAGATAGTACCGGGCCTCACACAAAGGTGCAGTGAGATGAATTAATTATAATGAAAATAACTGCTATCCATTGAGTACTTGCCGTGTGCTAGCCTGGATGCCGGGTGCTTTTGTTTATTTTATGTTATTTAATACTCACAACAGCCCTGTTGATAAGAAAACCGTGTGCAGGTCAAAAGAGAAAATAATTTGTCCAAGTTAATAAGAGCCAAATCCAGACCTCAAACCCAGGTTTGCCACGATTTTTATTTTTCTGTTTTCAGCAGCCAGAATCCCTTTTATTAAGAATAATAAGACAGGTCATGATAACAGGTCCAATTTAATGCTCTAAAAGCATGTGAACAGGGTGGGCCCAGGGCTCTGATTATTATCAAACTGGCCCCTTCTGCAGCTGTCCAGAAGTGCCCTCTCAGGCTTCCATTCCTTCAGGGACTGAGGAGGTGGGCATTCGGAGAAGCTCCAGTCTCCAGAGGCCCTGGTGCGTGTCAACTGGCAGAGTCCCCAGACAGCAGGCTGCTCCAGTAACCCCCACCCCTCAGCTCTGCAAAGAAAGGTACAGAATGCCACCCTGTAGAAATCATCTGTGAAGTTTCCCTGCTGGAGGGGAAAATCATCTAAGTAGCACGAGTACTGCCTCGTGAAGTCTTTGTGATCCATTGGATAAAGCTGAGCATTTTGCAGATGGTGACTACAGACTGTCCCACAATTTGGGAGGACGGAGATGTCTCTTTGAAGAGACTGGAGAAGTTAGATGGTGAGAAAGGGACCAGGCGATGGTTTCCCAGAATACCAGGCTCTGCTACCAGTGTGGCTGGAACCTGGCTCGCATTCAGGATGTCAGTGAGGTCCTCCTGTTCTCTGCTCCTTGCAGCAGGGGGTTCCAGGCTCCTCAGCTCGAGCGGCTCTTAGGCTACATTTGCACCTCAGCGGAGAGACTACGGAGGCAGCCGTCTGCTCGGTCATCATTGCCACATCAAGTAACTTGTCATAGGCCATATGGCTGATTTTCTCGCAAGCTCTCGTGAGCTCCGGGAGGATGTGAAGTAGGTCGTGGCCTGTGTATAAATGTGGCACTCAGAAGCTTCAGAGCATCTGCTACCCCCAGAATTTAATTTATTGAATTAACAGAACCAAACAAAAGATCAGAGAGTCTGGAGCCAACAGTAGGTTACAGACACTGCCCAGGCTGGCCTCTTGGGCCCCATTCAGCTCCTAGGCCCTGAAAGGAGAAGTGAATTGTGTGGATTGGGTCTTACTCTGTAACATTAGTCGAGCACGTGTATTTTTTAGGGCATTGTGCTATTTCCTTTCCATGCATCCTCTCCCTTAATTATACTGTGAAGCCGGTACTATTATCCTTATTTGCCTGAAGAGAAAACAGAGGCTCATAAAAGTTCAGTTGCTTGCCCAACGTCCCACAGATGGAGATCCTTCTCTCATGGAACTTATATTTTAGCGGAAAGAAAAGAGATTAATGGTAAAAAATATCGAGGGCCTGAGATCCAGTAGGATGTGACCACTAGGATTGCATTAGTAATTATACGTCACAGACTCCCAGATGCTATCAGTCGTGAGATGCACCATCATTGTACGCATCACTGAGGGAAAAAATACTTCCGGTTAAACAGTGACATGCATTGGTTGACAGACGCATTCCAGTCTGAAAGATTAAAATGTTCCCCTTAGAACTGATGAAAGGTGGTAATACTCTTCTCCTTTTCCGTGTGCCAGTCCAGTGGAATCTGATTCATGGCTGGGACCCGTTTGGTTAAGGTTTGCTTCCTGAGACATGCCAGTATCGTTCACGTCCAGAAGCAGAGCACTCAGCTGCGTCTGGGGAAGGCTGGCTGTTCCCGCTGGTGCCTGACGTCTGCTCCTGAAGAAACTGACTTAGCTCATATTGAGGCGGGTGGAGGTGCTAAATCAAAGAGGGCAGGAAGACACTGGCTTTCCGCCACCGGAGGTTTTGCCCAGGGCTGTTTCAGGGCTCCCACCTGCCCAGGTTATATGTGGCAGGCTAATCTCCCCTTCAAAAAGGAGATCTTGCATATATCCCTAAATTTCAAGTTTCCTGTTGAATTATCACCGAATTTTAATAATCTATCATAGATGTCATGTGTTTGCTCTAAAAATTGCCTAACTGAATCTGCTGTCTGTGTGGCACGCATCTGGAAATCGAAAGTTCTAAGTTTAAGGTCTGCCTTTGCTGTTAAAATATCAGTTTAACCTGAACACTGGGTTCTTTACAAATAATAACAGTACAGCTAATACTTACTGAGCTTACACTATGGGCCAGATCCTATCCTAAACACTTTACATAGATCAACTCCTTTTAGTTCTTGTAAAACCCCATAAGGGAGAAACTATTAGTATTTTCATTTTATGGATGAGGAAACTGAAATATACAGAAGTTATCTTGTTCCAATTCACAGTTAGGATGTGGGAAAGTCAGGAGGGTTACCTATGGAATCTTTCTCTACTGCTTCCCTTTTTAAAAAATTTAGGTTTATTGAGGTCTAATTTGGTAAAGTAAAAATCAACGTTCTAGTTGAACACTTCGACAAGATTTGACAAATACACACACCGTCAAAATACAGAACATTTTCATCACCTCGAAAAGATCTCTTGTCCCCTCTGTGGTCAATCCTCTCTCTGCCCCCAGCCCTTAGCAACCACTGATCTGTATTCCGTCTGTATAGTTTTGTCTTTTGAAGAATGTCCTGTAAATGGAACCATACAGTACTTAACCATTTGTTTCTGGCTCCTTTCACTTTGTGTCATGCTTTTGAGATTCACCCATGACTGTTTCCACAGCTCCTTTTTAGCACTAAGAAGCATGTCTTTGTGCCAATATATCACCATTCGTTCATGCCTTTATCCACTGATAAACATCGGTCTGTCTGCAATAAAGATGCTCCGAAGCTGCCCTTAACCCGTGTGCACAGGTGTGCACCCGAACATGTGCTTTCACTTCTCCTGGCTAAATACCCAGGAGTAGGGTTTCAGGATCATACGCTAAGTGCGTCTCTGGCTTCAGAAGATACTGCTGACTGTTTTCCAAAGTGGCTATCATTTTGCATTCTGACGGACACTACGGGAGACTCCCAGTTGCTCTGCACCCTCTCCTGCCCTTTGTATAGTCTGTTTTTTTAGTGTTGGCCATTCTAGCAGGTGCACGGTGGTAACTCATTGCGGTTTCCGTTTGCATTGCCATAATTACCAGTGATGTTGAACATCTTTTCATGTTCTCATTTGCCGCCTTCTCTCAGCTTTTGTTTGAGAAAGCCATATTTCACCTTCATTGTAGAAAAATGTTTTTGCTGGATATTGAATTCTATGCTGAAATTTTTTTTTTCTTTCGGTATCAGCCGTTTCTAGAGACATCTGCTCTTTGTTCCCTGTATATCACCTTTTCCCTTCTGCCTGCTTTCAGGATTTCATGTTCGTTTTTGGTTTTCAGCATTTGACTATGATGTGTCTAGGTGTGTTTTTTGTTTGTTTTGTTTGCTTTTTAATTTTTGTTCTTAAATTTATTTGCTTGCTATTTGCCGAGATTCTTAGATCACCTTTCACTGACTTGGGAGCATTCTTAACCATTATCTCTTCTAGTATTTCTTCTGCCCCCTTCTCTTTTTCTTCTCTTCCTGGAACTCTAGTTGTCAGATCATTTGGTGCTGTCCCACAGCTACTGGATGTTCTGTTCAGGTTTTAGTCTCCACCACCCCCCCCCCGGCTTCTTTTTTTTCTCTTTGTTTCATTTTGGATGATTTCTATTGACCTGTTTTCAGATTTATTGAGTCTTCCCTCAGCGGTGTGTAGTCTGTTTATAAAGCCATCAAAGAAATTCTTCACCTCTGATGTTGTTTTATTTCTAACATTTACATTTGACTCTTTTTAGTTTCCGTGTCTCTGCTGGAATTTCCAGTCTGTTCAGGCACGCTGTCCGTCTTTTCCACCAGATCTTGATTGTATTAATCATGTGGCCCCTGTCTAATAGCTCTAAGAGCTACATCATTATTGAGTCTAATCCTGTAGATCGTCTTATTGCTTGTGATGAGTGCTTTTTATTGTTGTTGCTGCCTCTTCTTTCCTTCCTTGTGTGCGTGTTTCATGTGTGTGTGGTAATATTTTGTTGACTGCCATACGCTGTGTGTAGAAGACAGTACACACTGAGTAAATAGAATTTACACCTGGAAGTGGGCAGACGTGTTTGGTGTGGGGACTGAGCCACTATATCAGATGAGCTGGGTTTGGGTATTATTGTTTCTGTCTTTACCCTCGTTGTACCAGGCTTCAAATTCTTCCAGCAATAGGCTGCTCTTACCTTGTGCTTAATGTAGAGCCTGGGATACCATTGGGTTTTTTGTTTCTGTTCCACCATCGGCTTTGAGTAGTTCCTACGTGCCTCCTTCTCTGCACTCATTCCCTCCCTCCGTGGTAGACTGCCGTTGCTTGTTACTTGGTACTGTGCTCGTGGTGAGCTGAGGGGGGTTCTTGGGCCTCCTGCCTCACCCTCAGTCTTAGGACATTACTGGGCCTCAGAGGTGGGGCCTTTTCAGCATTCCCACGTACCCCCTCTCTTGCCAGCGGTCAAACACTGCCTTGTATCCCTGGTGACTCTCTGGAAGGAGAGAATTTCCTGCCCCTCCCGTGGGGGCAGCAGACCTCTGCTTTGCATTGGTGCAGGACGTGGGGGCTCAAGGCAACCAGGGGCTGATGGCTTTTGCCTCTGCTTTTCCCTTAGAGGCAGGGGATCTGCCTGGTTACTTTGGCAGGAAAGAGAGAGTCTCCTACGCCCTCCACAGAGGCAAACAGGTTTTGCTTCTATCCCTCCGTGGCCCTGGGAGCAAGAGCGTTTGCTGCTCCTCCCACAGCCACCTGTAGCTTTTGCCTCTTTTGAGAGGAAGGTCCAGGAAGTAGGCAGTGTTTCACACCTGTCCCCCAATAGCAGTGAGGGTGTCCTGTACGAGTGCCACCCAGGGGGACTCTTTGGCCTCCTTCCCTATTCCAGGCATTCCTGTGGGCACTGGGTCTGCACAGAACTGCTTGCAAGTGAGTGTAGACTCCTGCTGTGTCCGGGCCCCTGCTCGTTCTAGACTGACAGGCCACCCCACACTCAGCCTCTTAGCTCCTTTCTTCTTACTTTTTTGGTAGCCACCTCTTCCTCTCATGCTCCATTAAAGATGAAACGCTTTGTGTGGCCTGACTGTCCTCAGAGGGTCTTCTTACTTTTTAGAGTTAAATTCTCTTGGTTGGCTTGACGCTTCAGCCTTCTGATGGGTTGAAGAAGAGTTTTGAGCTTTTTCTCATTGTTCCGATGGAAGCAGCATTCTCTTACTGCTTTCTACATACCAAAGGGAAGCTTTTTAAATCCCAGTCCTCAACTCCCTCTCAAGGACTTTCATTTCCAGGATCTTGTTTACACTTCACTGGTTAAGATACAGTGAAGTGGTTGTAACCCCTTCCTTGAACCCACCAATCAAAAGGGGAGTCCAGAGAAACCAAATGTGCTTCGTGCAGAGTGATCGGAGTCACTGTGTTTCCCCCTGTGCAGAGAGTCGCTTCTTGTGCCATGGTTTCCTGCTCGGCAAGTGCGTGTGGACCCTCACGTGAGCATTGCACCCCGAGGTGCCGGGGATGCCCGAGCCGCTGTAAAGCCCTTCTCTTTGTACGGCTTTCCCTCATCAAGTGCCTCCCTGCAAGGAGGCCCCGTGTTCTCATGTGCTTCCTCTCATCTGTCCTCACGCATTTGTGCAGTACAGGAACAGGTGGTGGTCTCACCATCCTCCAGACTGAGAGAGGCAAGAGTTCTGGAGGTGAAGTGCAGCCCCTGGGATCACACAGCCCAGCTGGTCCGGAACGCAGACTGTCTGACTCCAGCGCCGCCCCCACGTAGGCCGAGCCCCCGCGCCGTGTGCTAATTCTAAGTTCTCCCGGGTTAAAAAAAAAAAAAGAGCCGCCACAGTCGTTTGTTCAGGGTTTAAGCTATTCATTCTGTGATTTGATCCTGAAACGTAAGGCAGTCTGGTTTTGTAGACGAAAAACAATATCCCAAATTGGATCATGTTAGGTAGGAAGAGTTTTGTTCGAAACAGGTTGGAAAGTGAGCCCTGCGGCTGTGCCCCAGGCTGAGGGCTGGTGTCCTTTTGTCTCCCACAGCTCTCGTTGGCGCCTGCGGAGGGAACTACTCGGCCATGACCTCAGTGGTGTATTCCCCTGACTTTCCCGACACCTACGCCACGGGGAGGGTCTGCTACTGGACCATCCGCGTGCCGGGGGCCTCCCGCATCCACTTCAGCTTCACCTTGTTTGACATCAGGGACTCTGCAGACATGGTGGAGCTGCTGGACGGCTACACCCACCGCGTCCTGGTCCGTTTCAGTGGGAGGAACCGCCCGCCTCTGTCCTTCAATGTCTCTCTGGATTTTGTCATTTTGTACTTCTTCTCAGATCGCATCAATCAGGCCCAGGGATTTGCTGTCTTATACCAAGGTAACCCTTTCCAGCCTCCTCGGGGTCCCTGCAGGCTGTGCTCGGGCCCCGCTGGCATGCCGTGGTCCCCTGCGAGCCTCAGGCGGGTCTCGATGGGGCTGCGAGTCAGGAGCTACTGACTCAACTTGCGGATTTTCCCACCTCCCATTTCAAAACTTGCATACATTTACAGAAAAGAGGTCACACCTGTCCATTTTGCTACTTTAGTTGTCCTGATGACAGTTTTCATGGCAGGGTTGAAAGAAGACCTGAAAGGAGGAGCTGAAACTGATAGAATTAGAAGGCTTTAAAAAGGTCATTTGGAACTGGGTGTTATATGCAAACAATGAATCATGGAACACTACATCAAAAACTAATGATGTACTGTATGGTGACCTACATAACATTTAAAAAAAGGAAGGAAAGGGAAGGGAAGGGAGGGGAGGGGGAAAGAGGAAGGAAGGAAGGGAGGGAGGGAGGAAGGGAGGAAGGGAGGAAGGAAGGGGAGGGGAGAAGAGGAGAGGAGAGGAAAAGAAAGGAAAGGAAAGGTCATTTGGACCATCCTCTTGCCTCTCAATATCCCAGCCAATCCCAGAAGACTAGTTTCCCGTCTTTCTTCAAACCCTCCTAAGGGGCACTGGGCTCCATTGGAAGAACATATGACTCTTCATCTCATGGCTGTGAGTTAGAGCTGCACGTTGGATGTAGGGATTACGTAAAAAAAATAAACTTTAAAGAAGAAAACAAACAACAACAAAAAACCTTCCTAAGGTGGAGCCCACTCTGTGCCCCTCTGACATGCACACACACGTGTGGGGCGCATCTGTGCGCCAGCACATGAGAAACAGGGGCGTCTGAGACCTGGTCTTTGTCCCAGATGCCAGGGGCTTTGGGAAGAGTTCGGTCAGCATGTGCTACAGGAAGCCAGAGGGAGGAGGCCTTCCCTCAGGTGGGACAGACAGTCTTGAGAACAGGTAGGATTTGGGTCAATAGATAGGAAGGAAGGAGGCATTCTGGGCAGAGGGCGCCATAACTGAAAAGGCACGGGGAAAACAAGAAAGCAGTCTCGGATGACCTCAAAGAGACCAGTCAAATGGTTAGAAGGTGACAGCTCCTTCCTTCTGAGGCTTTCTGGGCCAGAGCCGGACAGGTTCTGCTTTGGGGCCAGCGGAGTCAGTGGAGAGAACTGCACCCAGAAATGAATCAGATAAAAACACCTTCTCTTCCTAGCTAGTGCCTCCTCGTCCAGAGTTCTCTGTTGTCGCCATCAGCTCTGCCCCCCTCTTAATTTCTTTGATATTCCAGCTGTCAAGGAAGAGCCGCCGCAGGAGAGGCCCACTGCCAACCAGACACTGGCCGAGGTGATCACGGAGCAGGCCAACCTCAGCGTCAGCGCAGCCCGGTCCTCTAAAGTCCTCTACGTCATCACCACCAGCCCCAGCCACCCACCCCAGACCGTCCCAGGTAGCAGTTCCCAGACACCAGCAAAGGGGTGGGTTGTGGGTACTGGCTCTGTGACTGTCCTGGCCTTTGAGGGACATTTTCTCAGTCGCTTGATTCCTTAGTCCTTAGGAGAAAGTGCTCACCTTGAAAGATCCAGCTCATGTGCCTTTTGTACATTGTGATTAATCAGCTAAGCCAGTGTTTTCCCACTTCGAGGATGTCTTTCCAGAGCTCCCAAGTTGCAGCTCCCTAAATTCACTGGCATGTACAAGAGCTCTATTCATTCATTCATTCATTCATTCATTCATTAGACACATAAGTGCTTCAGTGCTTCAGTGTTGTGTTGTGGGGACCAGACTATAGAAT
>NW_024425897.1:9268419-9270326 GCF_017311325.1 Ursus maritimus
GTTGTGGGTACTGGCTCTGTGACTGTCCTGGCCTTTGAGGGACATTTTCTCAGTCGCTTGATTCCTTAGTCCTTAGGAGAAAGTGCTCACCTTGAAAGATCCAGCTCATGTGCCTTTTGTACATTGTGATTAATCAGCTAAGCCAGTGTTTTCCCACTTCGAGGATGTCTTTCCAGAGCTCCCAAGTTGCAGCTCCCTAAATTCACTGGCATGTACAAGAGCTCTATTCATTCATTCATTCATTCATTCATTCATTCATTTAAAAGACACATAAGTGCTTCAGTGGTGCCA
This sequence comes from Ursus maritimus, assembly GCF_017311325.1. Lineage (NCBI taxonomy): Eukaryota > Metazoa > Chordata > Mammalia > Carnivora > Ursidae > Ursus > Ursus maritimus. The sequence continues at coordinate 9,268,711 of NW_024425897.1, forward strand.
GGTGCTGTTGTAGGCACCGGACTATAGAATGAATCAAACAATATCCTGCCCTCCTGTGGCTTGTACGTGGGAGGAGAAAGACAAGAAGCAAAATAGCAGGTCATGTAGTGACAAGAGCTAGAAGAAAAGTCATGCTCGAGAGGGGTGGACGGGAGGTAATGTCTGTGGCTGGAGCTGGCTAACTTGGTTGGCTACATCCTTCCATATTCTCTTTTCTGTCTGGGAAGATCTAGCCTCGGGGTTTCCCCGCAGGGCCCACCCAGGTCAGGGAGAAGAGTGCCTCCAGTGCTTGCTCCGCGTTGCTAGTTTTTACATCCTGGTAGGATTTCACAGGTCACACATCTCTTTCCTCAGATGAGGAAACTGAGGCCCGAAGAGTTTATATAACTCATCTGTGATTGCACAGTGATTCCAGTGGTAAAGACATCATATATACCACTCCTTTCACCTCCCAAGTTGAATGCACTCTGGACCACACTGCCCGCTTCTCTCCAAGAGGGAACTCTAGAGCAAGGCGAGGTGCTCAGAAGGCCTGGGGCTCCTTGCCCACCCAGCTCTCAGCTGCGTTTGGCGGCTGCCCCCACTATAGGCGGCTCCTAAGCCGGATGTCTCTGAGCTTCCGGTGTTCACTCGGGCCTTCCAGCAGACCTCCTTCTAAAAACAGAGCTCAAACTGGTCCAAGAAACCCTGTCTTTTGTACTTGCAGGATGGACAGTGTATGGCCTGGCAACTCTCCTCATCCTTACAGTCACAGCCATTGTAGCAAAGATCCTTCTGCACGTCACATTCAAGTGAGTACAAGAGAAAGCTGCCTCATTCCAGGAGGGGAAGGCTCAGAACTCCTTTTCTACTGTGCTTCATTTGTCCGGGGACAATTGTAGCATCAGAACACGATGCCAAAGCCCTTAGTCCGAGGGACCACAAGGCAGCGCCCATTCCTCATTCTCTGGAGAGTGAAATGTACAACTGGACAAATCTCTCCAAGGTTTGAGGGATTGTGTTTGCTCCTGGCTCACAGGATGTGATTTCAAGGAGGATTGAAACAGTCTGGGCATAAAAAGCAACAGTTTCCAATTTTTGACTTGTGCTGGCCCCTTAAAGAGATCTTCACCTTAGAGCAAAGATTTCTAAGACACTACCATGCCTATTTCCTAATGCCTTCTAGAAATTGGGAAACATTCTTAGGAAGAGAAGCCTAACATTTTGTTAGCGATTGCTTAATAATTATTTAAAAACAATGAAGAAGCTTCATCCTTCAATTCTGACTGATATGGAAAAAAGGTATTTCTTTCTGTAACTTTGCTCCTCGGTTTAACAGTCCTGCCTTCCAGGAAAGCAGGCAGTCATCTGTGCTACTGATGTTTGTGCACTTCCAGAGAAGAGCTCTGATTTTTTCGAGACCCCCCCTACTCTGTCTTTCCTGTGGCTCCCCGTCCGGGCTCTCTCTGCTCCTTTGCTCCCCCAGTTTTATTGAGCTCTCTGTATTTCAAGGCCTTTCCTGAGCATTGTGTCTTATACATCCACCTTTTTCCTGACCTTCTCACTTGCCCTCTGCCACAGAATTTTTAATACGTGAAATGCCAGCTCCTCCATTGCTTTGTGAAGGCTGCCATTTT
>NW_024425897.1:9270340-9363636 GCF_017311325.1 Ursus maritimus
TCCCTACACTGCAGTTTACATTTTTCAGGGGAAATGGTGTCTTTTTTTTTAATGTTTACTGAGCTCGTGCCTGAGCTGCAGTGTACATATATCTATATATTGAAGTCATAATTCACACGGTCTGGGAAAGCCTGTCAGGTGCAGCATGAGAGCAGGAGGCTTTCTCACCGCACACCAGGGCCCCACAGGGCATGTCTGACTCCCGTGTGACACTGGAGTCCCTCGGCAGCTTCCCCGCCAAGCAGCCCCCGGGGGGGCCGACATGGGGGGACAGGGGTACCTGTTGGCGGTAAGGCAGGACGTGCCTCAAGCAGAGAGACTTTGGCTTTATCTTGTTTTAATCAAGGGGGCTTCCAGGTAAATGTCATTTGAAGAAAGAGTTCTCCTATTAAAAAAAAAAAAAAAAAAAAGAATTTGTAAACTCCTCTTCTCTCAGGTCAGCCCCTTGCAGATTTGAATAACTCTTCCAGTTAGAAAGTTCTTTGTTATACTGAGCTGGAATCTGTGCCGCTGCGTTTCCAACCCACGGACACATTTCCTTCCCACAACAGCCCTTCAGACCTCCAGAAGCATCTGTTAGGCCTTTCCTGAGGCCTCGCCTCCCTGAATGCCCCATTTCGTAGGTACAGGCATCTCAGGAGACGGAAGGTTGTTTGGGAATCTTTGTTGCACCCTACTTGAAATATTAAGTTGTTTTTGCTTGACAGATCCCATCGCGTTCCTGCTTCAGGGGACCTTAGGGATTGTCATCAACCGGGGACGTCGGGAGAAATCTGGAGCATTTTTTATAAGCCCTCTACTTCGATTTCCATCTTTAAGAAGAAGCTCAAGGGTCAGAGTCAACAAGATGACCGTAATCCTCTTGTGAGTGACTAAAAGCTGCCCCCTCCATGCCCAGGACACGAGGTCCCTCCGAGCTTGAGGCCACTGGGAACCTGCGGTTTCCTCTGACTGACTCTCCCTGCCTCTCCCTCGGCCTCCCTGGCAGCCTCTGCAGGAGCGCCGTCCTACGGGCTGGGAAGGGACGTCCTGCTGCGGGGACAGGCCTAGCGTGGACTCCCCCTGCTTCATCGCTGCACTTAGGAGAGAGACCCAAAGTCCCAGGGTCTGCGGCCTCCCTGTGCTTTTCTCTCTCTCTCATCTAGAATGGGGGTGTCAGGACAGAGGGGCTGAGATGGCAGAGATGGTTGTGTCTGGCACTGGGCTCAGGTACCTTCTAGACGACTGTAGGGTGGTGGGTAGGTGTAGTATACGCTGAGTCTTGCTTTCTTATTTTCTATTTTGTCCACGCAGATCACTTTCTCCTGTTCTTTATGGTTTTAAACAGGGAGGATTCTGAGGTTCTCTTGGGGGTTGGCCTGGTCCTAGCACCCCAAAGCTTAAAGAGGGCCCATGCCCTGTTCTGACTCTGGGGCTTTGCTCTCTGGGTGCTGGATGAGGGTGGGCCTCCTCCAACCTGGGAGAGCCTGGGAATTGACGCCCATCACATCAAGCCTGCCCCCTGCCACACACAGCCTTCTTTCTGTTGCTTTCCATAGCTCGATGATTGCAGAGCAAGCCTGCGGAGTGGTCGTGTAAAACAACCATTTATTTATTCACACAACAGACTTTCCCGAAAGCTTTTATAGGCACTCAGTGACTCCTCGTTGTATAGGGCTGCCTGGCCTTGCCCCCACGCAGCTTGTGGTCCTGTGGAACCTGAGCCGGGCCCCATCTCTCCGTGATTCTCTGACTCTCCGTTCAGAACAGGGAGTATAAATGTTGTGGCTTAGCCTTTAGGCGGCATTAGGTGAGACACAGGTGCCAGCAGTCCCTTCTGCAGGCATCACTCATTTTAGAAGATGAATAACCACCCCACAGCCTGTGCTCTCTGCGGCCCTCTCTGTCCCTTCGTATGGGGACAGAGTGCAGTCTGGAATGGCTCAGTGGGGAGGGAGAGGGCCCTTGTCCCTAGCCCCACACTGCCCTGCCCTTCAGACAGGGAAGAGAGTTGCAGAGAGAGGTATGAGGACTGAGAGGGAGGCTTTGGGAACTGGGAACTGGGAACTCTCGAGGATAAGCCTCCCAAAATGGAGAGGTACAGCTGCGGTGGCTGCTGGTCGGGAGGAAGAGCCGTCTCCAGTTTAGAAGTCCCCACCATCCGGAAGCAGGCTTTGTCAACAACAGCTGAGAAGAGCAGCCTGGGCCTCCGAAGGCCATTCCTGGGTCTTTGTTAGAGCACAGCTCTCCCAGAGGCACCTGGGCCTCAGGCCTCTGGCCTCACAGCTTCCCTCTTTGGAGCACTTTGCCTACCTCCCCCAAATCCTCAGCTACTGTCTGCTGTGGCCTTTCCTGGGGTTCTGCCCTGCCGGCGACCTGTGTGCGCCTGGCTGCTCCCAGAAACGCAGAGGACCCTGTGGGGCCAGCCGGGAGGTGTCTACAAGGAGAGGTGACACCCGGCAACCAGGGGAGATGCTGGGGGCTGGCAGGCAGAGGGGCACAAGAGGGGGGAAACAGGGCAGTGTGTCCACAGGAGGGCAGGGGCGCTGCCCCAGCTATCGTGTGAGGCCTGCTGTGGGCACAGAGCTGCTCGGTGCTGTCTTCACGCTTTGATCTGGAAAGGGCGATTACCCCAGAGCAGCTGTCCACAGGACCCTGAGTCTGGAGACAGAGGCCTGTCCCACACGACTGGAGATACACGGACATGTGCTGTCTCTGCTCGAAGCTATTCCTGGCTGCTGTGGAATCTCCTCTGAACCAACTGTCAGGTGTGTGCAGCCACAAAGGGCCCTGTGCCCTGAATAGATCCATTCACAGCACAAAGGGAATGTGGAATTTAGCCCCGGGAGGGGGTCGCCTGGCCAAGGGGCAGTTGTTCAGCCTCCTAGGGCTTCCTGTGGCCACTGGCCTTTGGGGCGTCCCGTGGGTCCACCCCCCCAACCCTGCCCACCCACACAGCCAGTGTGCCGCCTGAGTCTGCAGCTGGAGCAGCCCACTCTGAGACCCAGGAAGTGCTGGTGACGCCCCAGTGCCCTCCTTCCTGCTGGCCCTGGCACAGCCCACTGCCACCAGGATCAACTTACTGTCCAGGGAGCAGCCCCAGGAAACCCGAACCGGCCTCAGGACAGCCCTGGGGGAGAGGCCCTAAATTGTCCCAGGCCCAACCACCATAAACACCTCAGGCTCGGTCTTCCCTGGCCATGGTCAGATCCTGTCAGCAGCACCCCACAGAGGTCCCCTGTGGCCAAGTAAACACCTGAGGGATAAATTGTCCCAGAGGAGGTGAGGTGTGCTCCCAGGAGCACCATAGGAGGCCCGCACTTGGTCTTTTAAGAAACTTCTTTAGAGAGAAGTGGGAATTGGAGGGGCTGGAAAGCATGCCCCTGAGAAAGGATATCACGGATCACATAGCAGATTAGGAAAAAGAAGGGGAGGGACTTCGGGGACCACTGTGGCCTGCCACTTTGAAAACATCCTGCCCTAAGCCTTTGCCCTGAGGTGACGGAGGGAACCAAGGCTGTGAGTGGTGCCTCTGGGCCTGCGTGCCCTCCTCACCCCTTCTCTGCGGGATCCAGGCTCTGCCTTCTCAGCATGTGCCGCCAGAGAAGGGAGGGCTGCGGGCAGCTGATCTTGTTGCCTCCGTGGTAGATGCCTGCAGCCAGCTGTGGACGCGGTCTTAGCTGTGTTTCACGGTATCCTTGGCCCCTCTGGAAGGCACGGATTGCCTAGTCACTTGCAGAACAGAGGTGTAGGCATGAACCCCAGGTGTCCTCCACATCCCCCCTCCCTTGTCAGAACAGCGTTGTGAGCGAGGTAACCCGGCTGCTACAGCTTCTGAAGTGTGGGCTCTGGCTCCAGACTCCAATCGGCCAGAAACCGGCCAAGATCAAAGCGCTAGCAAGTACAGCTGTTCTGGCCCTCAGGCCAGACCCACACAGCCCCACACCCTCGGCCCACGTCAGCCCAAGGCAGGAGCTGGCCTGACCCCGCCGCCAGGCCATGCCAGGCAGTCGTGACACACCAGCGGGGCCCACAGGCCATCACCAAGCCCCGTGCGTCCTGGGCACTTAATCTTCACGAGCACTTAGCAGTGGCCGGCCTCCGAGATCCTGTGTCCCTTGTCCGATGAGGCCATCCCAGGTCTCCCCCAGAGCCCAGTCAGCCACCACCCTCTTGGGTTTTGGATCTCCCGTTGGATGCTCCATGTCTGCTTTTGTTACTACCTTGGGAACTCTGACCCTTTTGATTGTTTCCTCCGGTGTCTTTGTTTACCTTCCTGGCTCTTCTACCTCCTGGCCGCGTCTCTCAGCCTAGCTGCCCTGGCGTGGGGTATTTCTCAAACCTTCCAGCTGCAGCTGCCTCCCCCTCAGGTGGGACAGCTCAGGGGTGATGATGGCGCCTCACCCCGCTGCCTGCAGCCCCCAGGGGAGCCCGTCTCACAGGCTCCTGTGTTGCCAAGTCAAACATACTCCACAAGGCAGAAGTGGGGTGTGGAGGAAAGTCTGAGGTGAATCTGCTTCAGAAAGGATGTGTCTTCAGGAGCACATGGTGGGGGACCCTTTCCCTTCCTGCACAGGGAGCTGCCGTCTTGGGGTTCACGCGGCGTCAGGACCTGCCCCATCCAGACTCACCTTCCCGCAGGGATCTTGACTTCGGATGACAAGGCTTTATTTGTAAATATGCTCTTAATATGCAACTTTGAGAATAAAATAGAAACATCATGTATTTTAAAATATAAGATGAAGTGTGACGCACTGTATACAATTTAATATATATTTTTAGGATTTTGTTATTTAAGAAAATGGAATGTAATGGTACTTAACTTTTACAAAAGAGAGAAAAATGTTATTTTTACTGTCTGGAGAAAATAAATATTCTCACTGTTGTAGAAACAGCGACGGGCCCTAGCATGTCGTTTTTATAGGGGTGCTCCCAGAGCCCCGGAACGAGGGGGGTGTCACGTGCTGGCAGACCGTGTGCTCTTCTGAAGTCTGTGCAGATGCCAGGCTTCCCCATTTGCTCAGTGTTTCCGGTTAGCGCCCCCAGGTTTCCTCGGCTTTGACCCACGGTAGATCTTCAGCAGGTCAGGTCTGAGGAGTTGGAATTCCAAGTGAACACCTCGGAACCAGGGGCCGGTCAGGGCAAGAGGAAGGGGCTTTATGCTCAGAAAGACCTAGGTTTGAGCTGACCTTGTGTGGGTCAGTCCACTTCTCAGCCTCAGCTTCCCCTCCTGTAAAATGGCATTGTGTCTATGCCTCAAAAGGGTATGAGGATTAGGTGAGAAATGTCTCTGAAGTGCTTATGTCATCATCGCCCGGGGATTTCTTTTTGCCTTTCAGAGCAGCCCGTTCTTCCCCACCCCTCCTTGTTAACGGCACTGGTAGCCGCGCCACCTACGAGCTGCAGGCCCCTGCCAGGCGCCGCGCACACCCCAACAACCGTCTGGTGGGTACTGTCACCCCTGTCTCGCCCATGAGGAGACAGGCTCAGAGGGGAGCCGGGGGTGGTAGTTGAGAGCACAGACCTGGAGCCGGCCTGCTGGGACTCAGCTCCCACCATTCATTCGCCGAGACCAGGGAGTGTAAAACAGGCAGCCTTTGAAGGGTTTTGGCAAAGGAGTGACATCAGAGTCCCAGTTTAGAACGATTTCCTACTTGAGTTAGGAAAAACAGTTGGAGTGGGGTAAGGCCAAGGGGGAGGAGGCGAATCAGGAGGCTGGGAGATAGACAGGTCCAGCGAGAGATGCAGAGGGCCTGGCTGTGGAGGGAGGGGAGGCCCCGCGTGAGAGACAGCACACCACACCCATCGGCCAGGGCCTTGGGCTCACCCCAACCCCACCACTTACCGCATGACCTTGGGCGAGTGACCCAGCCCTGTGCCTACTTTCTCATCGGCCAGTTGGGGACAATTACAGTATGTATGTACCTCATAGAATTGGGGTGAGTTACCTGTAATATGTTTTCAGAAAATGGTAGCTGTTCCTTGTTATTTTAGGAAGGGGGTGCGGTTAAGAACAAGGGTGATGCCCAAGGATTCTGACTGGGGGCTGAGGGGAGGAGAGAAGTTCAGTGTTTGAGGTAAAGGTTGTACATGGCGCCAGGTGTGAGAGAAAACATGGTGAGTTCTGTCTGGACTAATTTGAGTGAGGGCCCTGAGGGACACTGAGGCAACCTGAGACCCACAGAGGGTTAGGCCCAGGGAGCACAGCCCATGGAAACGTGGGCACAGACAACATACTGGGGTGTGTCTGAGGTCATTTCAGAAGGCTGCTGAGGACAGTGTCTCAGGACACACTCAGGCAGGTGAAGAGGAACCGGGGCTGGTTCTGGGGGTGCAGGGTGGGGGCAGGAGAGGGGGCAGCCCCAGATGCCAGGCTTCTAACCCGACTGGTGCAGGCACATACACTCCGCTGGTTCTATGAGCCCCAGTTCCAAATTCTCGGGCGCTGATTTGCCAGGTAAGGTCCCTGCCCCAGCCGGTCACGGCTAGGAGAAAAGGAGGTGCAGGCCAGTCCCACAGAAGAACATTACGCAGACGTGTCTCTCAAAACATGCCTGGAACACTTGCCTCAGCATCCCTGATGTGCTGTTCAAAACGCAGGTTCCTGGGCCCCACCGCAGACCGCCTGGGTCAGAATCCCTGGGAAGCTTCTTGAATGATGCCAGTGCTCACTGGAGTCTCACAGCCACTCTACTCTGTCTGAGAAGTTGGGTCAGCGGTCCCCTCCTCTTTGGGAAGCGAACTGCCCGCACGCAGACTGCCGGCCGTGCAAGTTTCCCCGGGCTGGGCTGCGTCCTTTGCTGCAGGCAGCATATTTGTTATTTAAGTGCAAAGCCTGTCACTCAGGACAGAGAGGGCTAGGGGATACAAGGCACGGCACAGCAGGTATTCCAGATCCTTCTCCAGAAGGCCCACGACCCTGACACGGGGCCCGAGCCCTCCTGTCCCGCCGTCCCCCACCCCTTGCCGGCGTGGGCCTGCACCGCCAGCAGCCAGCCCAGACACCGCCACGGCTGTCACAATACGAGGGCTCCAGAAAGGCCAGCTTCACTTGAGTGTTTATCTTCTCTCTGTTCCTGGAAGCTCTTTCCTGAAGGAAAATATTTTTGATGGCGGGTGGAAAACAAGTGGGGTGGCCTTGCTGGTGAATTTCTTAGAGACAGATCAGCCTGCACCAGGACAATGGATGCAGCTGCAGTGTGCCACTGTCCTGCCTAAAGTGGGACCATCGGAGTGGGCTTTGGGGACGCCGACCTAGACCTCATCCCTGTCGTTCTTCCACACCGGAGAGCTGCGGACATTGGACGACCCACCCACCGGGAGCCCGCACCACAGCGGCATCAGCCTCCTCCTTTGTCAGGCAATCAAAGGCTCTTCTTCCTGTGGAGACGAAAAGGGCTGGACAAGAGTGACCTTGTCTCCAAGCTTGGAAGTCACATGATCGTCTCCTCTCCCCACTGGGCTGTGTGTGCCTGAAACTGCAGACAGCCTCTGGGACTCAGAACTGGGAAGCCTTTGTTCCTCCGTGGCGGGGTCGGGTCCCCATGGGGGATTGTTTGTGCTTGGCTGAAAGGGACACTTTGGGGATAGAATATTTCGACCTCAAGAAGCAGCAACATTTGCTTGTAGCTGGAAGTCTTCATTTCTGGTCTCCAGCTGTTGTCTGGAGCCACCAGGCCCCAGCAGGATGGAACTCTGCCTGGCAACGGGGGGCTGGCGGCACTGGGCTGGGCTGGCCGAGGACCAGCCCGTGTCCAGGAGGCCCATCTCCAGGACAGCCCGGCAGCAAGGACGCCGGCGGCCCTCCTCCCGAAGCCGGTCACTGGGCTCCAGAATCAACCTGCTAGCGGCGGCCGACTGGGCCGGGGAAGGGCTCCACGGTGGAGCGTATGAGGGGAAAGGCAGATGCAAGCTTACTGCCCAGAGTCCTCAGGGGAAAATCAGAAAGGACTGAAACAGCCAAGGCTCTTGCAACTGAGGAGCTTCAAATTTCACTAATTTCACTCTCAGGAATGCTTACCATTGTCCCCGTTCAAAGGAGGCCACCAGACTTTTAAAAACTTAGCAGGGGCCTGTGACTTTGCACGTTGGTGGCGTGAATTCGTCTAATGAACATGCCTTAGCTCCCAGCACCAAACGTAAAGTCGGATCAAGAGCCCTCAAGGGGTGTTCCAACCTCCTATTTGACCCAACAGGGGGCAGCGTTTTGATGGGCCTGGGGTGAGCGGAGGAAAGAGCTTTTCAATGTGCAAGGATAAGAATAGTGATGCTGGCAATTATCATATTAATAGTAGCTAGACACTGTGCCTAGCACTTGGCAGACAAGCCAGAATTCATCTTTGGGACAACCCAGCCTGTGAAGCAGAAGGGGCTCGGCCCAGTGGACGGCAAAGCCAGGACTCAGCCCTTGTCTGCTGGCTCCGAAGCCAGGGCCCCTTACTCCTGGTTGCACTGCACGCCTCTTCCACCCAGGCAGGGGCATGGGCTCTGAGGGAGGCCCCGCGGCCCCCAAGTATCTCCGCATCGTGAGTGTCGCCTCCAGACAGCCCAGGGACAGTACAAAAACAATTTGCCTGGAGTGGGGAAGGCAGCAGACCTACACTTATGTACCTGTTTGAGGACACAGACCCTTTTGAGAATCCGATGAATGTTATCAAGCCCCTCCTCCCCCCCAAAGACCCATACCTACAAAAAATCTGCATAGAAATTCTGGAGATTCCAGGGACATCCCCACCCTTCCACCCTGCCCCCCCACTGTGAAACCCTTCCGTGGATTTCAAGTTTAGAATATCTCCACTAAGCCATAAGCAAGTTTACCTAAAAATTAAAATTAGACCAAAAGAGGACAGACAACAAGAGGAATAATAATAACCATGGATACACTTTTCTGATCACTTATTACATGTCCACAACTTTTTCTGCTAAGTAATCACTACTTTAGGCTTCGAACACAGCTACTCAACTCTGCCTGCGCTGGCTGGGAGACACCTGCTTGTCAGCAGCACAGCCCATCCACCGGAATCCTCAAGGATCCCATCACTGCCCAGCCTGGAGCCATCCGCACAGTTCCGAGAGGGGTGGGGGGCCGGGGGGTTGGGGAAGGGTCCCTGAGGCCCACGAGTAAGCAGCCACAGACAGCCTATAAACAAACGGCAGGTTGTGTTCTGGTAAAACCTAACTTATGGACACGAAACTTGAATCGTCTATAACTTTCACATGTCACCAAATATTCTTCTTTTAATTCCCCCCCAAATTAAAAAATGTAAAAGCCAGTCTTAGCTCGGGGGCCCTACAAGCAGGTGGCGAGCCCGCAGACCCTGGTTTGCTCAGGGAGGTTAAACAGCTCCTTGAAGGAGCACAGGAGTCGGGACTTGAACCCACCCCCACAACTACTCGCTTGCCTGAGACGGCTGAGTTGAAATTGTGGAGAAAGGGGAGGGAGAGTGGCTGGCGGAGCAGAAAGGGGGACCCTCGTGCATGGCAGCACTCTGGGCCCTGGGAGTGTAAGGGAGGGCCCAAGAGGGGCTCCTTCCTCCCTCTTTGCGTGAATGCTCTGCACTTCGGGGAGGGCGGCCCGTTTCCTGAGCTGCCCCTCCCAGGGATGGAGGCCTCAGACCCGGGGCAGCTGGTGGCCCTCACGTCGTTTTGCGCCTCCCAGGTTCTCTTAATTATAACCAATTTGCCACCCTCAGCACTTCCTTGTTCTCCTCTGCTAATACCCATGAGTTGGAACCATCAGCCGGACTCGCAGCCAAAAGCTTGGCTAAAATCACTTCCCCTTCCGGTGTAGGGAGCCCTAGTCTCTGACAGGACTGCTTTCTTCTCCATCCTGTGAGGCGGGCAAGGCCGGCCCTTTTGCATGCTGCCTTGCTTGGCTGGGAGTTACCATCCAAATCTCTTAGCAAAGGGGGAGACAGAATTTGTTTAACTTTCTCCGTCTCCCTACGTTCGCAGCTGGCTGTCAGGCTCAGGGAAACTCACTGTCAAGGGCAGCTTCCTTCCCTGGTCCTCTTCACCACTTCTCCACTTAATCGTGTGACCGCGGTGGCTGGCACGAGATTTACCAACCCTTGATTAACATGGTTTAGTCGAACTTTCGTTCACGGCTTAATTTTTATCACTGCTGTAACCCGTGGGGGTGTGGCTGAGCAAGGCATTATTTGCAACCTGGGCCCAAGGCTTTGGAACTCTCTGTTCGGAAACACACACTGGGGTGTTTGGGGGTGACAGGCATCCGAGGCTGGGGCTGAGGAAGTGTCAGTACGAGGGTGGGAAAAGGACATGAGCTTGATGCCACACCCTGTGGAGGTAACCTTGACCAAGCGACCTGGCTTCACTTTGGCAGCCCTGATTCCTCATCGGAGGAACATTAAGACCATGAGCTCCAGATTCGTGGGGACCTAGATTCCTTTGGACTCTGCGGTCCCGAGTTTCCACATATCATGTAAGTTACTTCACTTTTCTAACCTCAGTTTACTCACCTGTAAAATAGGTACAACAGGTTTTTCATAGGATAAAATAATAAAGGTAAAATGTTCAGCTCTGCCACCGGTATTCTAATGATTTTTATCAGTGCACTAAGGGTCATGATCCTGTACCCACAAAGGTCTGGGGAGGAGTCAGCATGTCAAGGGCCTGACCAGTAGTCCTGACCCTGCAAATGGGAGCTAAATCACATGGTTCTCAAAGCAGATCTCACAGAGACCACCAAGAGCACTTCCGATGCCCCCTGCCTTTGGGGTCGAGAACCCCATTTATCAAACTCCAAACAATACCCCAAGTAAGCCAGGTTTCTCTTCAGAAAATAATTCCTGACTTGTTTTCTTTAAGGAGCTAGTTTTCCCCCAATCCATTCAATAGGTGGCCCTATTTTATAAAAGTATCTGACCTTCACCTTCTCAGGGACATATCTGGGGGGGGGGTGAAAATACCCTTCTCTGCTGGCTTCACGCCTGGAGTGCATTTCCTCATCTGTTGCTTCGGGTCAGGAACAAATACTGAATTTGGGTACTCCTATTTCCCTCCTGGCCCCGGGTGGGCCAACAGTTAGGCTGAGCCCCCGGGCCTAGCTCGCCGGGGGGAAAGCTCAGAAGGACTCCGTGCCAGTCAGGCTGCCCCTCCGCACACCCCCCAGACCCTGCCCTCCGCGCCCGCGCTTTCCCTGCGGGAGCCTGCCCAGCGCAGCCTTGCTCGCCAGCGCCGCCAAGTGGTAAGACCGGAGAGCTGCCGAAGAAGGTGGGCCCTGAACCGTCGCTTCCGCGCAACCCTCCTTCCTGGTCATTAACTTCGGATTCTCACTCTCACCGTGACACCTAGAAGATCTGCGATTTGCTAGCTGTGCTAGAAGGTGAGTCCCCTGGGCCTTGCCCCACAGAACCCACAACAGGAATATCTTTATTTAAGAGCATCCTTCCCTCCCCGCCGCTTATAAAAGGAACCAATTACATCAGGCGGGAGTGAAGCTGCCCCACGCCAGCCGGGATCACTCCCAGAGACACCTGCTGGTGCAGGGGGTCAGCAGGACACTCGGCCCCCAAGCCAAAAGGTCCTTCTCTTTGTTAAGTACAAAATAAACATCCCCACCCCCCTGAGCTACTTGCAGTACAAATGTTTATGCCTTTGGAAAGAGAAAAAAGAAAGACGGTTGCAAGTTCTCCCTGAGCAGATGGGCGCCAAGGCAGTAATTAATCCTAGGCAATTGGGGTGTCTGATCTTCTGCCAGCGGGTCTGCAGCAGGTTGGGGGGGGTGGCCGATGTGGTCTTCTGCTATAACTTTGTGTTTGATGGGCCTTTGAGGCCTTGAAATGAGCTCTGGAAACGACTGGCTACATCTTTAAAACTCTGAATTAGGCACTAGGGACCCACCCCCAGAAAGCCCCCAGCACCCTCTCTAGGTGAAGGGCTGTGAGCAGCCACAGCATTCCAACCACACAGGGAGAGACCCCCGGTGGTGGGTGTGCACACGGAGCCTGGAGGAGGGAGGCCCACCACTGGGCTAACATTTGCTGAAGTCACATCAGTGGTGAACATTTATTAAATGCCTAAGAATCAGGCTCCCTGCTAAACTTTACACATAGCATATTATTTCATTATTTCATTTGATCTTCCCAACAACCCTGTGGGGTGGGTATGGTCATATTCTCATTTTACAGATGAGAAAATTGAGTCTCAGAGAGATGAAATCCGTCACTGACATCATTTAATCCCAGCTGAATAGACTCTCTTCTTCGTGTAAAATGTGTCCTTTGCCCAAGGTCATCAAGCTTGTGAGTGGAGGCAAAGCTGGGACGGAAACCCCAGGCTTTACAACTTCAAAGTCACATCCACCCATCCTTGTCCATTTGTGTTCACAAAAACAAATGACAAAGGTCATTTTTCAGACTTCCAGAAGCAGTGCCCAGCTCAAAGGAGCTAACCTGTGGCAGCTCGGTACAGAGACTATGGTCAGGGCTCCCCTTGGGTGTAGACAGAGAGAGTGAGGGGGCAGTTGTCAGACTCCCATCATGAGAAGCTAGCAGAACTGAGAGGATGAGCCCCCTCCATCTTTCCAATGAGGAAACTGTGGCCCACAGGGGAATTCATGCCCAAGAGGACACCCTGACTTTGCCTCCACAGTCAGCATCATTTCCATAGCTGCATGGAGCTTCCTGGAAAAAATCGAGCAGGTGGCAAGAACCGGACTGGGAATATAGGTAGAAAGCTGATCTTCCTGGTGTGTTTCCTAGGCCCTCAGTGTGAAAGGAGGGCATGGTGCAGTTTCTAAAGGTGTTTCTTGCTTGTGCAAAGCCATCCACGGACTGGTTCCAACTTTAGCTCCATCATCTTGTGGATTCAAGTCACCCTTGTATCACAAACAGGCAGGTAAGGGAATGGAGTGTGGGTAGAGGGTCTCCAGGAAATTTTAGGGGTGAGGTCTAGGAGTGTACTCCTTCACTATACTTCAATTCCTCCCACATCCCATTGGCCATAACCAGTCACATGGGCTCACCTGGATGCAAGGGCCTCTGGGAAATGTAGTTTTCCTACAGGCGAGGAGGTATGGGAAATGAAGTTGGTAGGTAAATCCATGGCATTGTCTCTGACACACTATTCATACATTCATAGTCATGGGGCACCTGACTGGCTCAGTTGGTAGAGCACGTGACTCTTGATCTCAGGGTCATGAGTTCAAACCCCACACTGGGTCTGGAAACTACTTAAACTACTTCAAAAAAAAGTTTATAGTTATGTCAGGGCCTGAAATACCTCAAGATCAGGGGGAAGTCCAGTATGTGTGTTGCTCAGCACATGGGACGAGTAACAGAGGGTGAGGCTAGAGATGTGGGCTGGCCCAGTGTGAGAAACACTAATGAAAAGGTAGAAGAGGAAGAGTGTACCTATTTGCAGTCAAGCCCCATGTGGCTCAGTCCCTGATATCAGTCCAGCCATGGCAGGAGAAAGACAAGATGGTGCCAGAGCAAGATGCAGAATCTTCCAGATGAGTGTGGAGGGAAACACAGTATCCCTGAAAACATCAAGGGGAGGCCAAGCCAAGCGTCTTTACCGGCTCTCCAGAAAAGAAGAGGATGTAAACTGGGAAGTGCAAATAAAGAACAGAGAAGAGAAGCAAACAGGGGCACTGGAGCATTCTAAGACGCATGGGCTGGTGCCAGCAGGGCCTCCTTCACGGGTGTGTTACTTCTGCAGTCGCAGAGAGCCCTGTGTTCAGAAGGGGCCCATGCTTGACTCTGCTGTCACCATTGTGAAATTCTTTTTTTTCTCCCCAGAACAATCTCAAGGTTTTTTTTTCCCCATTTATTTATTTAAATTTTAATTCCATTAACATACAGTGCCGTATTAGTTTCAGGCATACGGTATAGTGATTCAACAATTCTACACATTACTCAGTGCTGGTAATGGTGAGCGTACTCTTTTTTTTTTTTTTTTTTTTTTTTTTTTTAAGATTTTTTTTTTTTTTTTTGAGAGAGAGAGAGAGTATGAGGGGGAAAGGGTCAGAGGGAGAAGCAGACTCCCCACTGAGCAGGGAGCCCGATGCAGGACTTGATTCTGGGACTCCAGGATCATGACCTGAGCCGAAGGCAGTCACTTAACCAACTGAGCCACCCAGGCACCATGAGCGTACTCTTAGTCCCCATCACCTATTTCACCCATCCCCCACCACCTCCCCTCTGGTAACCGTCAGTGTGTTCTCTATAGTTAAGAGTCTGTTTTTTGATTTGTCCTTTGTTTGTGGTTTTTTAAAAATTTTGTTTTGTTTCTTAAATTCCACATATGAGTGAAATATGGTATTTGTCTTTCTCTGACGTATTTCGTTTAGCATTATACTTTCTAGATCCATCCATGTTGTTGCAAATGGCAAGATTTCATTCTTTTTTATGGATGAAGGGAGCCTGATGCGGGGCTCGATCCCAGGACCCTGGGATCACGCCCTGAGCCTAAGGCAGATGCTTAACGACTGAGCCACCCAGGCGCCCCCCATTATGTATATCTTATATCTTCTTTATCCATTCATCTATTGATGAACACTTGGGCTACTTCCATAATTTGGCTATTGGAAATAATGCTGCAATAAACATAGGGGTGCATATACTTTCCAAATTAGTGTTTTCCTATTCTCTGGGTAAATGCTCAGTGGTATTGCTGGATCGTATGGTGGTTCTATTGTTAATTTTTGGGGGAACCTCCATACTGTGTTCCACAGTGGCTGCACCAGTTTGCACTCCCACCAGTAGTGCTTGAGGATTCCTTTTTCTCCACATCCTCACCAACATGTGTTGTCTCTCGTGGCGCTGATTTTAACCATTGTGACAGGTGTGAAATGATATCTCATTGTGGTGCCATCTTGAAATTCTTAATAATTTTCCAAGAAGGAGCCCCACCTTTTCATTTTGCACTGGGCACCATAAATTATATAGCCAACCCTATGTCCAGAGATAGCAGCACTGGTTCTAGATGACTCTGCCTCCAAGACACGGGGTGCTGCTGACATGGGCTGCTTTCTAGCCTGATGGGACAGCAAGGCCGCAGGAACTGGGTCTGAGGTAAGATGGGTGGGGGTGGTCAGCTCCAGAGTGTCTTGCTCCTTAATGTTCCCAGGTATAAACATTCAGAAGGGACTGGTTTCGGACTCCACTTGCTCAGGGAGCCAGATTGGGAGGAAACAGGTGCTTGCTGGCAGGAGATTTTTCAAAAACAGAATGATGAGCTCTGAATAAGGTGTGATGTTGAGGATGATGGATGAGTAGATGAAGTCCAGGAGCCCAAAAAGGAAAAATCAGATGAAAGTGAGAGGGAGGGGAGACATGAGTTTCCCCCAAATCGCAGCCTGTACATTTTTTTAAATAGTCCTGATGTTGGAGATATTACAAGAGCAGGAAATAAAATGGAAATGGCTATGGATGGTGGTGGTTGGGGGATTCTCTTGAAGTCAAAGGATTCAGGCACAGCTGGCAAGCTGATGGGAGCAGCCCTCCATTGCAGTAGCTAGAATAGGCCACACGTAAGGGAAGAAGGAAATTGGCACAGTGAGCTCGACCTCGTTACAAAGAAGAGGCGTGATTAGTAATAACACCTTGCTGTCGTTTGTTCAGCACATACTGTGCCGGGCACTGTGCCATGCACATAGTAGTTACCCCTGCTGCGTAACAAATTGTCCCCAAATTTAACAGCTTAAAACAATGATAATTTATTATCTACCTTTTCTCTGGGTCAAGATTCAGGAAGTTTAGCTAAGTGGTTCTGGCGTAGTGTCTCCCACGAAGTTATAATCGAGATGCCCAGCAGGGAGGCATTCATCCGAAGGCTTGACTGGGGATGGATGTTCCACATCCAAGATGCCTCACTCATGTTGGTGCTGATGGCTGAGGCCTTAGTCCCTCACCACTTGAGCCTCTCTGTGGGGCTCCTCAACACCTGGGAGCTGGCTACTCCTGGAGCACATGATGCAGGAGAGAGGAAGATGGAAGGTTCAAGGTCTTTCATGATGTAGCCTCAGAAATCACCCTCCATCATTTCCACAATTCCTGTTGGTACAGAGGTCAGCTCTATTCGGTGTGGGAAGCAACTACATGAGGGCATAAATACCAGGAGATCACTAGTGGCCAGGAGGGGAGAATCATGCCAGGTACCACAGCAGGTTACTTGCATGATCTCATTTAATCATCACAACAGAGTTTGTAATAATATTTTTCCCTACTCAGAGGGAAAAAAGTTTATTTGATATCAAACAACTAATAAGTAGCAGAGTTGGGATTTGAACCGAGCTGGCCCTTGGATATGTCTGAACTCTGAGCTCAGTGATGTAAGCAAGGACCAACAGAAATGTTCACAAAACTTTGTTAGACACTGGACTCCAAGTAGCGAGATGTGTTTCTCTCCTCTGAAAAGTCCTGAGGGAAAGAGTCGCCTTCTCCCCAACTACCTCAGAAGTCATGAGGAGCTTTGGTCTTGGGAGGACAAAAAGTAGGAGGCAGAGAAAGGTGCTGCCTTACTCCAGTCCCTCTTCATTTCTGTCCAAAAGGAAGGGCTGCTACTCCATATGAGTCTGATTCCAGAACAGTGACTGGATTGAGTTTACTAGTGGTCAGGGTCACTCTTAGAGATCTTCCATACACACACACACACACACACACACACACACACTGCTCTATCTCCATGCACACAACCACACATGCATAAGCATGTGCACACACATACACTGTCATATGCATAGGCATACCACACGGTGCATGTGTGACATACACATGCACACATGCACATACATGCACACACACCCCACGCACTCTCCTCTTAGGCTTTCTGCCCCTGAGTGACCAAGTGATTCTTTTTTTCCCCATAAATATGTATTGAGCATCTACTTTGTGCCTGGCATGGTGCTCGGTGCAGGCGATACAGTGGCATTAAAAATAGGCATGGTCTCTCCTGGCTAATGCAATAAGACAAGAAAAAGAAGTGGGGTACCTGCATGGCTCAGTAGGTTAAGCGTCTGCCTTCAGCTCAGGTCATGATCTCAGGGTCCTAGGATCAAGCCCCGCATCAGGCTCCCTGCTTCTCCCTTTCCCTCTGCCCCTCCCCCCATTAGTGTTTTCTCAAATAAGTAAATAAAATCTAAAAAAAAAAAATTGCAACAAGAAAAGGAAATAAAAACTATTCAGAGTGGGAGGGAAGAAATAAAACTGTCTTTATTTACTGATGACATGATTATGGAAAAAAAACCTCCCAGGAGTAATAAGTGATTATAAAAAGGTGGCAGGACAAGATTAATATACAAAAGTTCATCCTTTTCCTGTATACCAGCAGTAAACAAGTGGAATTTGAAATTAAAAAAATATATATACCATTTATATAAGCACCCCCCCAAAATGAAATACTTAGATATAAATTTTAAAAAATATGTACAAGATCTGCATGAAGAAAACTACAAAACTCTGATGGGCAAAATCAAAGAAGAACTAAATAAATGGAGAGCTATTCCGTGTTCATGGGCAGGAAGACTCAGTGTTGTCAATATGTCAGTTCTTCCCAACTTGGTCTATAGATCCAATGCAATCCCAACCAAAATCTTAGCAAGTTATTCTGTGGATACGGACAAACTGATTCTTAAGTTGATATGGAGAGGCAAAAGACCCAGAATAGCCAACACAATATTGAAAAAGAAGAATAAAGTGGAGAACTGACACTATCCAATCTCAAGATTTAAAATAAAACTACTATAAAACTAATCAAGACAGTGTGGTATTGGTGAAAGAATAGACAAATAGATCAACAGAACAGAATAGATGGCCCAGAAATAGACTCCTGTAAATAGTCAACTGGTCCTTGACAAAGGAGTGAAAGCTGAATGGAGCAAAGACAGTCTTTTCAATGAATGGTGCTGGAATAACTGGACATCCACATTAAAAAAAATCTAGACACAGATCTTACATCTTTCACAAAATATAAGTCAAAATGGATCACAGATCTAAATGTAAAATGAAAAACTATACTAAAAAAAAAAAACTATAGGGGCGCCTGGGTGGCTCAGTCGTTAGGCGTCTGCCTTCGGCTCAGGGCGTGATCCCGGCGTTCTGGGATCGAGCCCCACATCAGGCTCCTCCGCTGGGAGCCCGCTTCTTCCTCTCCCACTCCTCCTGCTTGTGTTCCCTCTCTCGCTGGCTGTCTCTCTCTGTCAGATAAATAAATAAAATCTTGTTTAAAAACTTAAAAAAATAAAAACTGTAAAACACCTAGAAGATAATTTAGGAGAAAACCCACATGACCTTGTGTACGGTGATGATTGTTTTTGATACAACAACAACAAAGACAGAATGAAAGCAGTCATTGATAAGCTAGACTTCATTAAAATTAAAAACTTCTGCTCTGCAAAGACAATGTCAAGAGAATGAGAAGACAAGCTACAGACTGGGAAAAAAATATTTGCAAAAGACACATTTGATAAAGGACTGTTATCGAAAATATACAAAGAACTCTTAAAACAACAATAAGATTAAAAATGGCCCAAAAATCTTAACATACAGCTCACCAAAGAAGATATACAAATTGCAAATAAGCATTTGAAAAAAACGCTCCACATCCTATGAACTCAGAGAAATGCAAATTAAATGAGATACCACTACATACCTATTAGAGTGACCCAAACCTGGAACACTGCCAACACCAAATGCTGGTGAGGCTGTGGAACCATAGGAACTCTCATTCATTGCTGGTGGGAATGCAAAATGGTACAACCACTTTGGAAGACGGTTTGGTGGTTTCTTACAAAATTAAACATACTCTTATTATATGATCTAGCAATCGTTCTCCTTGGTATTTACCCAAAGGAGTTGAAAACGTATGTCCACACAAACCCCTGAACATGGATATTTATAGAAGCTATATTCATTACTGTCAAAATTTGGACACAACCAAGATATCTTTCAGTAGGTGAATAGATAAACTGTGGTATACCCAGACCATGGGATATTATTCAGCACTAAAAAAAGAAATAAGCTATCAAGCCATGAAAAGATGTGGAGGTAACTTAAATGCATATTACTAAGTGCAAGGAGCCAATTGAAAAGGCTACATACTGTATGATTCCAACTAGATGACATTCTCAAGAAGGCAAAACTAGGGAGATGGCAAAAACCAGTGGTTGCCAGGAGTTTAGGGGGAAGGAGGAAGGAAAAGGCAGAGCAAAGAGGACAGTAAAAATACTCTGTATAATATTTGATGGTGGATACCTGTCATTATATGTTTACCCAAACCCACAGAACGTACCAAACCAAGAGTGAAGCCTGATGTAAACTCTGGACTTTGGGGAATAATGATGTGTCAACATAGGTTCGTCGATTGTAACAAATGTCCCACTCTGCAGGATGGTGATGATGGGGAAGGCCGTGCATGTTGATGATGGGGTAGGGGGTATAAGGGAAATCTCTGTACCTTCCTTTCAATTTTGCTGTGAACCTGAAACTGCACTTGACTTTCATGAAGCCTGTGATCATGCACTCTTCACGGGGCGGCCTTCCAGGTGTCCTTGTTCCTCCTATCACATCTGCTGCCCTCACTCACCCTTTCCATTCAGCATTGGGCACAGGCACCGGTGAGGCTCCCTAGGCCTGGAGCCTGAGCCTTGGACTCTGCCCAGTTTGCCAGAGGCCCACATTATGGAATTGATCATTAGCTTAGTTAATGATAACATGTATTGCAGAACCTGCCAAAGTTACAGATGCCCATCCCTTCTTGACTCTCCAAGTCACAGTGAGATGGAACTTCCAGAAATCAAGAGACCGAGATCAAAGGGTTTTTACTGTTCTTTCCTTCTTGCCCAAGGCTGTGCTAAGCAGCTTGTAGATATGACTTGTTTCTGCTTCCTGCCTTCTGCTGGTGGTGGGATTTCTTTGCCCAGGCAATGCAGGACTCTGCAGTGGGTGGAACTCAGCATGGCCTAGTTCCGTGGGCACAGCTCGTGGTGACTTCAAAGGACAGAGGGGACGTCTTCATGACCCCTCCTCAGACAGAAACAGTGGGCTCAGCAGAACCCTCTGACCCGCCTGAGGCAGGTCACAACTCTCTTAGTTCATCTGGGACCCCTAGAGGTGAGTCCCCCTTTGCTCTCTCATCAAAACAGTGCACAGCAAGCCACAAATGCTGGGGCGGAAGAAGGGAGCCCCCACAGGAATTCAGCCCTGGTTGCAATATGTCTTATCATCTGGAAGGCCACATAAAGCCTTGTGTGGTTTCCTCAGGATCAGTGGTCACAGTTGTTTAATCCCAACGAAGGCTCGTCACCCGGTGACCTTAAGGTGCAGTGCAGGCTTTTCTGAGAGTGTCCCAGAACCAAGCTGCATATTGATTTCCTTTTTGTCAATGTCTTTGTGCATTTTACTAACTGGGGACCTCCCTGGAAGCAGGATTTGAACATTCCTGGAGCTCCCAGCCAGACACCGGCTTGAGAACTACAATCCTATGATGACTTCAGCCACAGAACTATGGGCAGCAGGAGCACCCAGCAGAAGGCGAGGATGGTGGACGATGCCAGGTGGAGTGTGCATTTGGTGGGTGGGCCTGTAAGTGCATATGAGAGAGTCTTGGGACCCTCAAATAGCACATTGGGACCACCCCATCCATAGACCAGGCCTACCTGTTAGCTCTCGTTCCAGATGTAAATGTCAGGGCCAATTAATTTAAAGTTCCAATCCAGAAAGTCTTGCCCATCAGAGCTGGAAGGCAACCCCTCCGTCCCAGTGCAGGCACCCCTGCAGCATCCTGGGCAAGTGCCCCTCTACCTCTGTTTACCCCTTCCTGGGGTAGGAAGCTCATACCTCTCCAGGCAGCTGGTCCTGCATTCGACAGGTGGGACTCATGTTTATCTAGCCCTTGGACTCCTGTTGACCTAGAAATATGGGCCTTGTCCAGGCCCGTCTCCCAATCCATCTATTATGCCTTACCCTCTGCCACCACTGAGGTGAAGCCATAATCATCCCTTGCCAGGTGGCCATAAGAACATCCTCAGTGGTCTTCCTCTTCCCACCCATTCTCCACCCTCAGGAAGGGGGATCCTTCCTGAACCTAGGGCTGACCAGCTCTTTCCTGCCGAAAGCCTTCTAAGGCTCCCCAGTGCTCCCAGGATAACAGGGCTTCCAGGGCTTTCATGAACTGGCTTCAACTGACCTCTCCAACCTCAGCGATAGTAATAATAAGATTATGGTGATGATGATGATGATGATGGTGATGGTGATGGTGGTAATGATTGTGATGGTGGTGATGATGATGGTGATGATGATGGTGATGATGATGATGATGATGGTGATGGTGGTGATGATGATGATGATGATGGTGATGGTGGTGATGATGATGGTGATGATGATGATGGTGATGGTGGTGATGTTGATGGTGATGATGATGGTGATGGTGATGATGATGATGATGGTGATGGTGATGATGGTGATGATGATGATGGTGATGGTGATGATGGTGATGATGATGATGATGGTGATGATGATGGTGATGGTGATGATGATGATGGTGATGGTGGTGATGATGATGGTGATGATGATTGTCAACACTTACATAGCACCTATCAAGCTCCAGGCATCAACTCACTTCGTCTTTTCAACAGCTACAAGGATGGGGTCTCCAGCATCCCTAGCTTACCCCCAGCTTCAATCCTTGTACAGCCCACATTCTTTCTCCTCTGGCCCTGAGACACACTCTTCCCCCAGCTCTGAACCCATCTCCACTTCCTCTTTGCCAGACTAAGGCCATCCCTCCCTCAGTTCCCCGTAAGGCCATCCCTGCGCATCTGTCTATCCCTACTGGAGCCCCAGGACCAGCTACATACTCTGCAGGGCTCAGGATGAAATGAAAACTAGGGGCCTTATTCAAAAGTCATGAAGAATTTCAGAACAGTGACAGCAGAACATTAAACCAAGTTCAGGGCCCTTCTGAGCTCGGGGTCTTGTGTGGCTATGCAGATCACACACCCATGTCATCTGCCCATGGGTCCCTGCTACAGCTTGGTAATAGCCTTGCATTAAATCCTGTGTAGTTAGCCCTTTTGAGAATCTGGCCCTCACTGATACCAGTGTCCTATTTATGCTACCAAGGTCTCCTGGCTAAGCCACTAGGTGGAGAGCGTTGCTGGCTTGACTCTCCAGGAGAGCAAGGTCCCTGGATTCCCATGCCTGTCCCAGCACTAGCTACACATTAGAGCCTGCCTGGTATGGGTGGGGGCATGAATGAGTCCACAAAGCGACCTCAGG
This sequence comes from Ursus maritimus, assembly GCF_017311325.1. Taxonomy (NCBI): domain Eukaryota; kingdom Metazoa; phylum Chordata; class Mammalia; order Carnivora; family Ursidae; genus Ursus; species Ursus maritimus. Next base: position 9,292,564 of record NW_024425897.1, read on the forward strand.
AATCATGAGCAGACCCACTCTGGGTCCTTGCACAGGGCGTGGTGTGCAATGTCTGTGACAGGGGCTAGCCCTCCTGAGACGCCCCACTACCCCACTACCCCACACCCTGGACTCAAGCCAACAGGGGAGATTCAAGGTGGGCTTCGGGGCAGACTGGCTGAGCTGGGGGAGGAGAAGGGGTTGTCTCGCAAGTATGGAGGGGAACAGACCAGAAGAGGAAGCCCTTCCCAGAAGAGAGGTGGGTGAGGGGTGAGGGAGAAGGAGTGGGCATAGGGGTGTGCAGAAGTCTCAGAGGTCCAGGCGGCAGGAGCTTGAGAAACACACATGCACGTGACAGGCACATCCAGTTATCCAAGGAGAACCCTTGAGGATACCCAGGACCCCAGGGAGTATTTTGCTAAGTCCAGAAGGTAGGACATGAGATTAGCTACAAGAACCCACATCGACCCTGTGGATGTGTCCCTAGATGTGGCCTCCTCAGGGTTGTGTCCCCTTGGCTGTATTCCTGTGGCTGTGTCATATAGCTGTGACCCCGTGACAGACACCCTTCTGGAGACAGAGAAGCCAGGACACAAACGTGTAGTGTCTATATCCCACCCAAGTGGGTGCAGAATCCAGTGTGACTGTGCGACCAGAGGTTCAAGGCTTGGGGCCCCCAGGAGGGTGGAAATTGAAACTTGGACACCAGCCCAGCCCAGTAGAGAGGACCTGTGAGGGGGGCAATCAGGGAGGCAGCCATGGGGGCCACGATATAGACAGGCCCAGGGCCAAGGTGACATTGAACCTGCACCTCCCTCCTGGGCCTCTCCTTGCCATAGCAGGTGTTTGCCCACAGGCCCTGGACTGGCCACCCCTGCACAGCCTGAGCCTTCACCATGGCTGAGAAATACTCCTGCGATCTCTGTAACAACCCCTGACCTTCTCTTCAGTGCTTGGATTGGCTCAGGTTCTCTCACATTCAACCTAATTGACATTTCTAGAACTCCCTCCCCAAAAGCAACAGAATGCACCTCTCTGCAAGTGCGCATGGAACATTTACAAAGATCGACCATATTCTGGGCCATAAAGCCAATCTCAGTGAATTTTTTAAAAATTGAAGAGAACTTCCACCTTAAGAAACTAAAGGAAGAAGAAAGAGGAGGAGAAGGAAGTGGGGGAGACTAGTGAGACCCAAAGTAAGTAGAAAAAAGGCATAAAAATCAAAGTGGAAATAAAATAAATGGAAAGCAGAAAAACAGTAGAGAAAACTCACTGAACCAAATCTGGATCTTGGAGAATAACAATAAATTGATTAACCTGTAGCCACACTGGCCAGTGAAAAAAAGAAAGGAGACGCCCTACAGAAGTGACACCAGTATAGATTCTACAGATATTTAGAAGACAAAAAGGGAATATTTTACACAACTTTATGCCATTTAAATTGGCAATTTAGATGAAATGGACAAATTCCTTGAAAGATATGATTTACCAAAGTTGATTCAAGAACCAAGAGTAACCAGAATACACCTTTCCACAAATTCTCTCAGTTCTTGTTTTTCTGGGAATGTCTTTTTTCTACCTTCAGTTCTGAAAGATCGTTTTTGCTGGATATAAGATTCTTGGTTGACTTATTTTTCCTTTCATTGCTTTGCCTTCTGGCATTGTTTCTTTTTTAAAAAAAAGATTTATTTATTTATTTTAGAAAGAGAGAGAGAGTGGGAGGGGCAGAGGGAGAGGAAGAGAGAGAATCCCAAGCAGACTCCCCACCAAGCGTGGAACCTGGTGCTGGGCTCAATTCCAGGACCCCAGGATCATGACCTGAGCCGAAATCAAGAGTCAGACACTCAACTGACTGAGCCACCCAGGCGCCCCTCTACCATTGTTTCTGATAAGAAGTCAGCTGTTAGTCTTATTGAAGCTCCCTTGTAGATGATGACTCATTGTTCTTTCTGCTGTCAAGAATTTCTCTTTGTCTTTGAACATTTTTTACTCTGATGTGTTTGGGTGTGGATCTGTTCACGTTTTTCCTGCTTGGAGTCCATTAAGCTTTTTGATTATGTAAATTAATGTTTTCGTCAAATTTGAGGACATTTTCATCCATTATTTCTCTAAATAGTTTTTCTTTTCCTTTGCCTGTCTCCTCTCCTCTGGGGCTCCCAATATGCATGTGTTTGCTTATTGGTATGCTTAATGGTGTTTCACATTTCTCTAAGGCTCTGTTCATTTTTCTGCCTTCTTTCCTCTCTGTGCTCATCAGATTGTATCATCTCCATTGGTCTATCCAAAAGTTTGCCAGTTGTTTCTGAGTTGAGGTGGGGAGGGGAGGGAGGGAAGGGGCCATGGCTCAAAGGCTACAGACTCTAGCTCTTCTGAGATTTAGTAGATTTTCTTGAATAAGCGTTTCTTTGTTTGCTATACTCCCTTAGAGACATTTTCAGAGATTTTAAATGGTTGGTTTTTTCAAATAAATTTTACCAATTATAATTGTTTCTCTGGGGGGAGGGGCCACAGAGCTCCTCACACCATTTCAGAAGCCATCTCTGAATATATAATCAATACATATAATCTATAAAAAGAGTAATACATCACAACCAAGTGGGATTTCTCTGAAGAACGCAAAGTTGCTTTAACATTGGAAAATCAGTGTAATTTACCATATTAACAGACTTAAAAATAAAAACTATAAGATCATTTCGATAAATGCAGAAAAACATTTATTCCTAATAAAAACTTTAAGCAAACCAGGAATAGAAGGAACTTTCTTACCAAATAAAAGATATCTACCAAAACCAAAGCCAAAACAAACAAAAACACCCAGCTAACGTCATCTTTAATGGGAAAAAACTGAATGCTTTCCCGCTAAGATCATGAACAAGACAGGCTTATCTATTCTCATCTTCTATTCAGCATGTACTGGAGATTCTAGCCAATATAATCAGGCAAGAAAAAGAAAAAAAAAAGGCATCTGTATTTGAGAGAAAGAAGAAAAACTGCCTTTATTTGCAAATAACATGTATATTTATGTTGAAGATCTGATAGAATTTACAAAAAACTACTGGAACTAGTGAGTATTATAAGGATGCAAGATACAAAATCAACATACAAAAATTAATAGTATTACTAGCAATAAACAATCGGAAATTTAAAAATTTTAAATACTATTGAGGCACCTGGGTGACTCAGTTAAGCGTCCAACTCTTGGTTTTGGCTTGGGTCGTGATCTCGGGTCATGAGATCGAATGCTGTGTCAGGCTCCGTGCATGGCAGGGAGTCTGCTTGAGATTCTGTCCCTCACCTTCTGACCCTACCCCTCACTCAAGGGCACGTTCTCTCTCTCTCTTCAAATAAATAAATAAAATCGTTTTAAAAAAATTTTTAAATACTAATTACAATAGCATAAAATATGCAATATTTAGGGATAAAAACAATACAAAATGTTAAACATTGTACAGAACATCCTTGTGAGAAATTTTAGAAGTCTAAATAAGTGGAGAGGTATACCATGTCCATGGGTTGAAAGACTCAGTATTGTCAAGATGTCAACTCCCCCTAAATCAGTCTATAGATTTCAACATAAACCTAGTCAAAATCCCAGCAGGCTCTTTTGTAGAAATCAACAAGCTGATTCTAAAATTTATATGGAAATGCAAATGACTTAGATTAGTCAAAATAACTTTTTTTTTTTTTTGAGAACAAATTTGGAGGGCTTAAATCCCTGGTCTCAAGACTTATTTTATTTCATTTTTTTAAGATTTTATTTATTTATTTGACAGAGCAAGCAAGCTCAAGTGGGCAGAGCAGCAGGCAGAGGGAGAGGGAGAAGCAGGCTCCCCACTGAGCAGAGAGGCCAACACGGGGCTCAATCCCAGGACCCTGGTATTATGACCTGAGCTGAAGGCAGCTTAACCAACTGAGCCACCCAGGCTCAGTTTTAAAGCTGTGTCAATTAAGACAGTGTAGCATCGGTCTAAAAATAGACAAGTAGCTCAATGGAACAGATCAAAGTGTCCAGAAAAAGACCCATATATGCATATGGTCAGCTGATTTTTTAAAAGGTACAAAGGCATTTTTGCAGAGAAAGGGTAATATTTTCAACAAAAGGTGCTGAAACAATTATAGTGTGCTGAATGGTACTCCTTTTCTGAAGACATGTCCGCATCCTAATTCCTGGAACCTGTGAATATTAACTTATTTGGGGGGGGGAAACAAATAAGTTAATATGCAGATGTAATTAAGTTAAGGGTCTTGAAATGAGAAGATTATCCTGGATTGTCTGCATGGGCCCTACAGTCTGATGACAAGTATTTTTATAAGAGACACACGAAGGAGAGACACACAAGGGGAAGATGGTGTGAACTCCAAGGCAGGGTTGAGAGTGATGTGGCCACAAGCCAATGAATCCTGAGCAGCCACCAGTAGATAGAAGACCTGAGGAATGGATTTTCCTATAGAGTTCCCAGAAGGAGCATGGCTCTGCCCACACCTTGATTTTAGACTTCTAACCCCCAGAACTGTGACACAATAAATTTCTATTGTTTTAAGCCACCAAGTATGAAGTTATTTGTCTTGGCATCCTCAGGAAATGAATACAGATGTCCATGTGCATTTTTTTAAAAAAGAATTTTGATCCACACTGTGCACTACGTATGAAAATTAACCCAAACATAGATCACACACCTAGATGTAAAACCTAAAACTATAAAACTTCTGGAAGAAAACATTGGCGGAAAAAATGTTTGCAACTTCGGGTTAGGCAAAGATTTTTTTAAGAGATGATACCAAAAGCACAATCCACAAATCAAATATCAATAAACTAAACGTCACCAAAATTGGGAACATCTGCTTCTTGAAAGACAATGTTGAGAGAATGAAAAGACAAGTCACAGAATAAAAGAAAATATTTGAAAATCACAGATCTTATAAAAACAGTTGTATCCAGAATATATAAAGAACTCTCAAAACACGACATCACAAAAATAAACAACTCAGTTAAAAAGTTAGTGTGGGGGGGGACAAACAATGTGAACAAACATTTTACCAAAAAAAGAAAAACCCAAAAAAACCCATCCATTTATGAATGGCAAATAAGCACATGAAAAGGACCTCAGTATCATTGTCATTAGGAAAATGCAAATTAAAACCACACGAGGCCACTACACACGTATTAGAATAAGCTAAATTTTTTTTAACTTTTATTTAAAGATTTTTATGTATTTTTATTTTTTTAAAGATCTTATTTACTAGAGAGAGTGAGAGAGAGAGCACAAGTAGGGAGGGCAAAGGGGGAGCAGAGGGAAAAGCAGACTCCCCACCGAGCAGGGAGCCTGACTCGGGACTTGATCCCAGGACCCTGAGATCATGACCTGAGCAGAAGGCAGACGCTCAACCAACCGAGCCACCCAGGCATCCCTAAAGATTTTTTATTTTTAAAGAATCTCTACACCCAACACGGGGCTCAAACCCACAACCTCGAGATCAAGAGTCCCATGCTCCACTACCTGACCCAGCCAGGCGCCCCTAGAATGGCTAAAATTAATGACTGACAATGCCAGCAGCTGGTGAGGGTGAGGACCAATGGTAGCTCTCGTACAGAATGTTTTATAACCGCTCTGGAAAACAGCTCGGCAGTTTCTTTACAAGATCATACTCCTTCTCTATGACCCAGCAATTCCACTCCTGGGTCTCTCTGCCCAAGAGAAAGGAAAACTCATGTCCACACAAACACTTGTATGCACATGCTCAGAGCAGCTTTATTCATGAGAGCCCCAAACTGGAAACCTCCATCTGTATCCTCAACAGGTGAATGGGCAAACGAGCTGTGGAATAGCTTTAGCAACGCGAGGGAATGAACTACTGATGTACATTTCAAGGGCAGAACCCTACAGTAATTATGCAGAGTGAAAGACGCTGGACCAAAAAGAAAGAGTACAAACAATATGATTCCATTTATACAAAATCCTAGAAAATGCAAAATATTCTATAGTGACAGAAAGCAGCTCAGTGGTTGCCTGGGGATCGGGGAAGACTGGGGGAAGGACGGGAATACAAAGAGTACTTGGAAGCTTTGGGGGGCACGGGGGGCGAGTTGGGGGGGGTGGATAGGTTCATTATCTTGATTGTGAGGCAGGTTTTCCAGATTTAGACATGTGTCACATCTGATCAAATTGTACACTCTAAGTGTGTAGTTTATTGTAGTCAATTTCACCCTCATTAACCCTGCTTAAAATAATGTCCTATGATATATGACATAATATAATACAATTTTTTAAATAAAGAGGCTTCTGTGCTGAGGGTTGGAGGCCTTCTCTTCTCCCTTATAAGGGGCATCAGGAGGCAAAGTGAGGTCATCTGACCCAGAGCCTGTGCCCTTAACTGTCTCCTGCCTCTCAATATTCACCAAGGATGGTCCTTTTTTGGGGCCAAAATGGAATCCAGATTCCCCTGAATAGCACAGCTCCCAGAGCACATGAGCCCATATGAAGCGTTCATGATATTTCACTTTCATTTGTGATGATAATGATGGTGATGATCGTGACTTTGCTTTTCTTGTCCCATGTTCCTCAGTCCCTGAAGCCCTTTGAAAACAGCTCCTGGCTCCCGGAACAGTATACTCCTACCTCAGGGCCTTTGCACAGGTTGTCTCCTCACCCAGTGGCACCAGTCTCTTCACTCTCCACCAGTTAATCCCCCCATCCTTCAGCCGTCAACTTACAAAGATTTTCTCTGTAGACCTACACCCCCACCCCCAGGCCCTGCCATCTAAATTAGGTCCTTGTTACTCTCTCGCACATGCCTTGCCTCATTCCCTGCCATTCTTTCCCTATTGCGATGTACAGTTAGGGTTATCGGACTATGGGTTTGCCTCCGGTCTGTCTTCTGGGCTGGTCGTGCCTGCTCTTGCATGGCCAACACCAAACCTGAGCTTGGGCTCCCGAGTGGGCGCTCAGCAAACGTGTGTGGGGCGAGTGAGGACATTCCCCACACAGTGCCCGGTATGCCCGGGCCACAGAGCCGGCATTGAATCGCCCGGGGATTCAGTCTGCCACGTTCCACCCAGCAGGCAAATTTCAGAGCTGACATTAATTCAGACCCCACATACATGATTCTTACTGAGTAAGACATCAAGACAATCTCGCCCTTTGTCAGAACTGTGGGAGTTTCGCGTACGCGTAGAGAGAAGCCAGTCTAAAATCAGTCGCTTTTTGAAACCATCAGCTCAAGAAATTAAGGATTCTGTCAGCGTGCCCTGAATTTCTGGGCCCAGCAATTAATTCCTTCTAGATTAAAGGATTGTTGTGTTGCTGATACATTATTATGCGAAGTGGGCTTGCTGTGAATTTTAAAACTTTAACCAGAATCCTCATTAACTGGGACCTTTTATCTGTGTGCAACTTCTAGAAGAGGCCAGTGGCCAGAAAGTGAACTGAAACATCCAAAAAAAAAAGAAAGCAAAAAGAAAAAGAAAAACCCATTCCAGGGGGTGTCCCGATGCACATTCAGTCTGGGCAGCTGTCTTCCCTCCTAACGGTAACAGGGCCATTTACTCACAACACTCCGGGCACAGGCTGTACATCTCCCCGCCGAATCCCCGCCTGCCCTATCGGGAGGCCAGGTTATTACAGTCTCCAGTTGACAGGTGAGGAGACCACAGCTGACGAAAGCGGGTGGGATGCCCCGCTCAGGCCCGTGAGGGGACCAGGTCTATTTGACCTCCAGGCCCCATGCTCGGCCCCACCTTCCACTGCAACCCCTTCTCCCTGGACACTGAAGATCTCTGTGCAGAAGGACGACCCCAAGCCCTTTCGAGTATACATCCTTCCAAGAACCACGCCGTATCACTTGTGCGCTGGGAGAAAGGCTCTGCTGGGCGCTGGGAGCCGGGAGGCCTGAGGGAGCAGTGGAAGCCTGGCCATGTGTGAGGCTGAGGGTGACCCAAGGGCCAGGGGCTCCATCCTCTGTCTGGGAATTTGGGGGTTCTCTCAGACAGGGTCCAGCCTGCCTGCAGTTATGGAAGAATTTGAACTCAGAGGCAGCCCCGGTAGGGAGATTTCTAGGACTCCCGTCAGATGCTGGCTGACATACCCCAAATCAGACTGGGTTCCCCCGGTATTTTAGCCACTCCTCCTCTTTAGTTCACACAAATTTATTTATACACAAAGCCTTCGAGTGCACACAGCCATGTCCTTACCCCGCCCCACCCCTGGGCAGGCTAGGAACCAGCGCCCCACCCCTGCTCCAGCCCCGTGTGGCTTCCCAGAACCCTAGGACCGCCTTTTAGAAACTCAAAAGGAAACAGTCAGGAGCTCCAGCATCCCTAAGAAAACGCCCCCTTCCAGCTCCCCAAACGAGAGTTGGGGGGCAGGCGGTCCCAAGAGCAGGCACTGTCTGGAAGCAACTTCTTCCAGAACCAGAGCACCCTCTTGTCCCTCAGCCACATAAGCAGAGGGGCTGCTCGGCGCCTCCACCCAAGGTGGCTAGGAGCCCTCCACAGCGCAAAGCACTAATATTTTTCTCATTAAAAAAAAAAAAAGGAAAAAAGAGGAAATTCTGACACATGCTACAACACGGGTGGACCTTGAGGACATTCTAAGCGAAGTTAGTCACAAAAGGATTGTATGTTTATTGTATACTCAGTGATTCCACTGATACCTAGAATGGCCAAATCCATAGACAGAAAGAAGAATGATGGGTGCCAGGGCTGGGGGGGCGAGGGGGAATGGGGAGTGAGCGTTCAACAGCGACACAGTTTCAATCTAGAGTTCTAGAGATAGACGGCACTGGTCACACAACAGTGGGCCACTTACAAATGGTTAAAATGGTAAATTTTATATTCTGTATGTTTACCCCAATTTTTTTTAAGAATAATAAAAAAAAAATCTCAAGTTTCCCTCCATCAAGCATCTTGCTTTTCACGTTATCCCATTGAATCCTGGCAGCAACATCTGGAGATAAATTCTACTATTGTCCTTATTTCACAGGCGAGAAAACCAAGACTGGGGAGGTGCCGTGAGTGGCCTGAGGTCACCCAGCAAGTAAGTGGCAGGGCCCAGAGCCCGACTGCAAGGCCTGCTGTCTCCCCAGCTGGGGCCCTGGCCACAAAGGGAACCACCCCCTCCCTGCCCACGTTCCACAGTTCTGCTCAGACTCCCCTGCCAGGGGACAGCAAACAGGATCCAGATGGCAGATCCCCTGCTGACCGGGATGGGGCCGAACTTGAAACCCCTCTGCCAGGGTTTCCAAATGCATCCCAGACTTCTGTCCTGGAAGCGTCTGGTGCCCTCCTGCTGGGGTGGTGGGGAGCTGAAAGGCAGCCAAGCCTGGCCACGCAGACCTTGTTGGTGACTGCTGGGGGACAAGGGGCTGGCACTGGCCCCCAGGTATTCCCACAGACCCTGTGATGCCAGGTTCCCCCCAACAGTGAGACCCATTCCCACCGGCATTAGTGCCCTGGGGCGGCTATGACAAAGTACCACAAATTGGGTGCTTAACCAATATGATTCATTGTCTCACAAGTCTGGAGGCTTGAAGACTGAAACTGAGGTGTCAGCAGAGTTCGTTCCTTCTGAGGGCCATGAGGGAGAATCGGTTCCACGCTCTCTCCTGGCTTCGGGTGGCCTCAGGCATTCCCTGGCCCAAAGATGGCCTCCCTGTGTCTTCACATCTCCTTCCCACCATGCATGCCTGTGGGTGTCCAAACTCCCCCTTTGATAAGGACACGGTCATGTTGGATTAGAGCCACCCTAGCGACCTCATCTTAACTTGGTCTTCTGCAAAGACTGTTTCTACATCAGGTCCCATCCACAGGTTCCTGGGGATTGGACTACCACACCTTTTGGGGGGACGCAGTTCAACCCATAATTCTGTTCCATGATGCCATTACTCCACTCAGTTACCAGGAGGCCAGAGGGGACGGTTCTGAGGCTCAGGGAAAATTGGCAAAGCCAAATACTATTTCACATACTCTCTAAGGTCTCAGGACTTGACAGCCATCGTGGTCACGAACTGAATGCTCACGGTGTGGCGGACTAGGACGACGCGCTCCCCGGTCCTCCGTCTGGGCGACTGTACCAACTATCTCATTTCACAGGTGAGTGACGCAGCTCTCAGGTGGAGGAATGAGCCTCAAATTATTGCCTCATTGGAGTCAAAAGCTATGCCTGGGGATTCAGGAGAGGAGGCGTGTGAAAGGTGGTTATTTCAACCTCCTCAAAATATCTCTAGATTCTGGTGACTTCTCTCCAGTCCCCCATCGTGACCTCCTTAGCGGGGTGCAGAGGCTGCTGTAACGAATGACCTCTAAGTGGGTGACTTAACACATCAGAAGTGTGTTCTCTCACAGTTCTGGAGGCCAGAAGTCTAAAGTCAAGATGCGGCAGCGCCTCCCTCCCTCCCAAGGCTCTGGGTGGCGTTGGGGTCGGGTGTGTGGGGGGAGGTTGTCTCCTTGCTTTCTGCAGCTTCTGGTGACTCCAGGCATTCATTGCCCTGTGGCTGCATCCCTGTCTTCCCGAGTCCTTCTCCTCTTCTCTGTCTCCCTCTGGGTGTCTCTTGTTAGGATATTTGTCATTGGATTTAGGGCCCACCCAGGAAATCTAGGATGAGCTCATCTCACAATCCTTAATTTAATTATATCTGCAAAGACCCTTGGTCCTAAAAAGATCTAGAATCTGAACACATCTTTTGGGGGTCACCCTTTGACCCCTGTGTACAGTTCGGACACCATCATCAAGCTGGGCCACTGCAGCAACCCCCGTCCCCCAGCCTCCAGCCCGTGCAGCCAGAGGGGTCTTACAACACCAGAGGCCAGCTCCCTATCCTTCCCGACTTAACTCCCGCAGCGCCTCAGAGGACCTTGGCAAGTAGCCCGGACCCAGGGCTTGGCCCTGCTGACCTCTCAGGCATCGGCCCCCCTGCTCCCCTCCCCCAACCCCAGTCCCACCACACTGCCCTGCGCTTGGTTCCCACAGGGGTCTAAACCTGGTCTTGCCGTCAGGCGTCCTCCCTGCTTCCACCACTGTTCCCACCACTTGGGACTCCTCCCTGGGCTCCCCCTGGATGACTCGCTCATCACTCATCAGCCAGGTCTCAGTTCAGATGACCCTCCCTTGACAACCTCTGAGCGCCCACAGCCCCTGGGCTGTCGCCGTCACGAGTTATGGTGGTGAGTGATAGCGTGGGCTCTCTGCGCGGGGAGCTCGGCCAGAGAAGGCCCACGTCGCCCACACCCAGCTCGCTCACCGCAGGCTGTCACCATCCACCATCCAGCTGGGGTCCTGCGGTGTTCCTGGGGGGCATGAACGTCAGCCGTGGCTGGACCTTTCCTTCCACCTCCCACCCCTGCCCATCGTCCTTCCTCAGAGTCCTGAGGAACACTTTTTTTCTCACCTTTAAAATCTTAAGTTCCGTTTGAACGTGTGTGTTTTACATAGAACAGCTTTATTCCAATATAATTTACATATCATACAATTCACTTACTTAAAGTGTACAGGTCGCTGGTCTTTAGTATATTCAGAGTTGTGCAACCATCACTGCAAATTTAGAATATTTTCATTGTCCTGAAAAGAAATGCTATCCATATTAGCAGTCACTCCTCATTTCCCTCCAACGGCTCCCCCTCCCCAGCCCTCGGCAACCGCTAACCTGCTTTCTGTCTCTATAGATTTCCCTATTCCGGACATCCCGTGGCAATGGAATCCTACCATCTGGTCTTTTTGACCACTTTCTTTCACTTAACATCCTGTTCATCCACATTGTAGCATGGATCAGGACCTCGTTCTTTTTTATTGTCTGACTAATATTCCATTGCATGGATAGACCACCGTTACCCATTCACTGATGGGCACTGGGTTGTTTCCACTTGTTGATTATGAACAAGGCTGCATGCAAGGTTTTGTGTGCTCATATGTTTTCAATTTCTCTTGAGTATATACCTAGGAGCAGTGAATGTGGGTTTTTTTCTTTTTTCTCTTTTTTTTAAGTAGGCTCCACAACCAACGTGGGGCTCGAACTCATGACCCCGAGACTAAGAGTTGCTTGCTCTACCGACTAAGCCAGTCAGGTGCCACTGAATGTGTTTTTTAAATTAAAAATAACTTTTTTTAAAATAAGATTTTATTTATTTATTTATTTATTTATTTGACAGAGAGAGAGAGAGAGCACAAGCAGGGGGAGCAGCCAGCAGAGGGAGAGGGAGAAGCAGACTCCCCGCCGAGCAGAGAGCCCAACGTGGGGCTCGATCCCAGGACCCTGGAATCATGACCTGAGCCAAAGGCAGACAGACGCTTAACCAACCAAGCCACCCAGGCGCCCCTAAAAATGACTTCTATTTTAAATCGCAAACATGATACATTAGGGATCACCCACATTACCAATTAGAAACAAGAAGATATAGATATAGCCCATAATCCCCACAAACAAAGATAATCCCCTGCAGACACCCTCCTTTCTCGCGTTTACTCCCATGGTGCCTGAACCTGGCCGTGGGCGGGGGTGGGGGGGAGGACTGACAACTCCCGGCCCGGCCCGTGCAGAAGACAGCCTCTATCTGCCTCAGCCTGACCCCTCCTGTGACTACCCATAAAGACCCATTCAGTACAGATGAGAAATGAAACCAGATTTGACTTCAAAGGACAAACAGCTAGGAGAATGGAGGATTTTCAGCTGTCTAAAGACAGCTTTTCAAGGGGCTAAAACCTCTCTTTGGGGAAAAAGAAAAAAGGCCCTAAAAACAAAGGCGGCCAAATCCCAACAAAAACCTGGGGAATCATTATATCAAGGTGGATGGATTACAAGTGATTTATTTTCTTTTAAGGAATGTTAATGATACGATATTGTCGTTATAATGTTTTACCACTAAAAAAGATTCTAAGAAGGCTTTGAGGGTTTACTGATGAAAAAGAATGATTTTATAAAACTCAGCAATTCTTAAGAAGGGTGCAGCCAAAAAGGCTTTCTCGCTCCTTTATAGTTTCTTCCAAGAACTGGCTTACAGAGACAGAGGCTGAGCTAGCAGACAGCCGCAGACCTGTGGGAAGCTGTGAAGACCTCAGCTCCGCGGCAGAGCTGCTTGCGAGCGCGGAAGAAAAAGCAGGTAAGAAGAGGCATTAAAACTCTCTCCCTTTAAAACTACTGTGGGGAAAAAATTGGAAATTCTTAACCATTCATGACCAATAAGAAAGGCTGTACCTACGTATTTGAGTTTTTTTAAACACCTTGCTGTGTAAGTATCCATTCCCAAACTGTATGTTCTTTATTATAAAAATGTTTGTGAGCAACCCTTCTTAAACAGTGATGAGCAATTGTAATTTTTATACCCAAGTGTTTGGTTGGGCGCTAGGTGCCTCAGTCAGTTAAGCGTCTGATTCTTGATTTCGACTCAAGTCACGATCACCGGGTTGTGGGATTGAGTCCCGCATGGGGCTCACGCCCAGGTGTGGAGCCTCCTTAAGATTCCCTCTCTTCCTCTCCCTCGCCCCTCTTAAAAAAAAACAAATTTTATATATATATATATATATGAAATGAAGAGTCCCACTTATTCTAAAAAGTACCACTAAATAGAAAAACATGCTTATTTACTCAACCGTACAATGTAGAGGTGGCAGAATGGCTGGCAGAGAAGCTGCTACCTTTCCCACCTTCACCCAGGACAGACATTGCGAAGTGCTGACAGCCCTCTAACCCACCCATCTGAAGAAAGTCTCTGTAGTCCTGTCTAGTCTTCTCAAAAGGCGGCTTCCAGGAGTGGATGGGGGTGGGTGCAAACCCAAGACGCCACCTACTGGCAAAGCTTCCTAATTGCAGGCAGAGTACCTAGCCAGGACCGGTTTTGAGCCCGCAAAGCCAGACAAAATGACAGGACACCAACTATTCAGCCTGGTTTTGCATAAATACGGTAGCCCTCCTAGAAAAGAGCTTTGAATTTCAACATGAATTTTCCTTGCTTTAGCCCCAGAGATTGCCCAATAGAAGCATTTCAAGCAACAATGAGTAGTAGCAAAGAGCCTTGAGGAAACCCTGGATTTTGCCCCAACGTTCTCTTTTCCAAAGGCTGACCCTTCTGTCTGTCCCCAGGCTGCCCAGATGTCTCATTCTGCAAACTACAAGTCACATGCTTCAGATGCAACATGGGTACTTTTTCCTGAGCAAAGGTGCCAGCCACTGGGCAAGGAGCTCACTTAAATGGTCCTCATAGCAATCTCCCCTGAGAGGCAGCTGCTGCTATCGCCATCTCCCAAGCAAGAACGCTGAGGCTCAGGGAGGGGAAGCAACGTGGCCAAGGTCACACAGTGAGGAAGACAGAGGCAGGACTGCAACATCCTCCTGGTCAAGCCGGGGCTACAGACCTCACCATGGGAGCCACATATTGGGCCCCTTCCTGAAAACAGGCTGCCCTCCTTGATGGAGGAGTCCAAGGCTGTGGGAATGTCCCCCGGGACAGGGCACAAGCAGCCCAGATGGGCCAGCGGGCCCCTATCAGGAGGGAGATGGCCACAGGGCAGGGTCCCAGGGCCGATTCAGCCCTGACCACGTGCTCCAGGGGTCTGCAGCCAGACGTTGGGTCCCACTCTGCCGTTGCTAGCTATGCAGTTTATCGACTTTCCTGGCCTCACTTTCTTGGGCAAAGTGCCTCTGCATGGGCAGCTGTGATAACGCGTGCAGTCTGCAGTCACACAGATAACGGCCTGGGGTTGACTCAGTAGGAAGCAGATCAATGCTGACCCCCTTTTCCCCACCCCCATACTCCTCTCCACCACCCTGTCCTCTTTCAGACTCTTCTCTTGGTACCTTTGTCTCTGCCTGTGCGACTCTAGGCTGACCCGCCCTCCCTCCATGTCAGGCTCAAACTCCTCTATGCAGACATGAGGGTTCAGTCGCTCTCCATTTCTGACCCTCCTCTTCTCTGTTTCCATCTCCCCTCCCCCTCTCTTCCTCGTCCTCCCTCCCTGGGATCAGGGGAACGCCACAGCCAATTTCAGCTTCACGTGGCTTGGGCCTGCAGACACGGGGGGCAGCCCTGGCTGTCTGCCAACTCCACTCCTGGAACGGGCCCTTCCCTCTGGCCCTTCGCACTTCTCTATCACCTCCCTGAACAACCTCCATTCGGTGTGTCCTGAGCAACCGGAGGCCCTGGGCCTGCTGAGGACAGAAGCTTGGGGGTCCTCCCGGGGAGAGCAGGAGGGGCCACCTCCCGGCTCAGAGGTACAGTTCCTGATGCAGCCTTGGTGCTCGTGGACGTAGAAACCTCACCCCAGCACCCAGGGGCCCTCCCAAGCTGCAGGCAACAGCTACCACAGCCGGAAACGTAAGAGGCGCCATTTTATATAGCACGCATGCGCGCGCACCCAAGTGTCTCATTCTCAGGGCAGAGTGACTATGGCATGTGACTTTGGGGTATGAATTTTTTTTCTCAAACCATGTAAAAGGATTCACAATGAAAACAAACACCTCAATCCCACGGTTCACCTTACAAAGGCCGCTGGCTACCAATTTCTCGTGAATCCTTCTTGAGACAGTCAAGTGCTAGATCCAAGTATTTATGAGAATATGTTCCTGCAATTTCCCCCCAAATGGCAGCCGCCTTTATACACAGCTGCACTTACTCTTTTCACTTCGCAACTGATCTTGGAAAGTGTTCCCTAATCTACCTCATCGTTATATGTGTATTTCACCTACCACAAAATTCAGCTTTTCACATGTATGAGTCAGGGGTTTTTAGTGTATTCAGAGTCGGGGGACCACTATTGCTGTCTAATTTTAGAACATTTTCATCACCCTAAAAAACCCGGTAGCCAGGAGCAGTCCCTCCCCATACCCCGTCCCCAGCCCCTGGCAACCATTAATCTACTTTCCGTCTCTATGGATTTGCCTGTTCTGGACATTACATATGAATACAATATGTGGTCTTCGTGTCTGGCTTCTTTCAGCATGTTTCCAAGGTGTATCCATTATCCTTGCTGTAGCACGTGTCAGTACTCCGTCTCTTTATTGGCTGACTAATATTCCACCGTAAGAGTGCACCACGGTTTGCTTCAGCCCTCATTCTGTTTAGTGGCAACGTAGCATTCTCTTGATGGCTGTGCCTTAATGTACCAGTCTCCTGCAATGGGCACTTAGGTTGTTCCCAGTCTTTGACTACTACAAATAGCGCGGCAGTCAATTTCCTTGTGTTCTTTGCAAATATATGTATAAGGGACCTTCTCAGTGTGGAACTGCTAGATCAAAGGATTATACATTTTACCTTTTATTACGTATTACAAACTGCTCCAAAGAGGGCATGTGTGAAGTGACATTTCCCCCACACCCTTGCCGACCCATGTTATCAAAAACGGTTTAAGTGTGCAGCATGAGTGTTGGAGGGTTCTGTCTTACAGTTTTCATTTGCATCGCTTTTCTTTTGAGTGAAGGTGAATGCCTTTTCATTCTGAGTTGTCTGTTCATACCTTTTGCTCATTTCTCTACTGGGTCATTGATGTTATTGATTTGTAAAGGCTCTTTATATGTGGAGGAGATCAACCTTTTTTTTTTCTCCTGACTATGTTGCAAATTTTCCCACAGTTATTCACATTACTTTTCTCTACGTAGAAATTTTAAAGTACCCAAATATATCTTTGATGGTGTCTGGGGTATGTATCTTTCCTAGAATTCTTAGAAAAATTACAAAAGGGCCCAGTATCTATGCCTATTTATGGATCTATCAAGGGAACCAGACAAATAAACAGATGGCTCCAGCACAGAATGCTGTGAGAGGAAGCCCAGTGGACACATGACCCAGTCTTGGGGGGTAGAGGACATCTTCCTAGAGGCAAAGGGGGTGATAGCTGAGCTGAGACTGAAGGGTGAGTGGGCATTGGCAGGCAGAGGGGGCAGGGTAGGAAAGCTGTGTGGCCAGCTGGAGAGCATGGGGTGGTCAAGAGAACTGAGACACATTTGGTGTCCCAGGGTCTGGGGCAGAGGGAGGATGAGCAGGCCAGGCCATGTTCAGTTCTCACCCTGAGGGCAGCAGGGAGGCCAAAGTTTTCCCCACATGGTGAATTGGCTTCATTTGCCTTTGGGAAGATCCGGAAGTAGTGGAAGGGTCAGAGATGACATAAGGCCATCAAGGAGACTGAGGCCACATCCCACAAAGGGGGGAAGCTGGATGGGACAAAGCCAAGGGGTGGGCCGATGGACACAAGATCCAGGCTTAGTGCCACAGGGCTGGACCAGAGGACGGGGCAGGAAGAGCCTGGAGTCCAAGCGCTCAAGGAACACACATCCCCCATATGGCTGTCCATCCACTGCAGACTCTGCAGGCCAAGCTGGAGGCTAGGGAATCCATTTCTCTTGCACCCAGGGCCTCTATTACACAATTTATACCAGCCCAGGTCAGCCAGTGCCAGGCATGGGGCGGGGGGAGACCGGCTCCCCACCCTTAGGGGCAGGGACGCAGGGGCGCAGGGTTCTGAGGGAGGCCGGAGCCTGTGGAGTGCAGAGAAATGGCTGAGGCTCCGGAGCGGTGCTGAGCTGGCACCCTGGTCCTGCCCCTCTGCCCAGCTCCCGCAGAAACTGGGGTCCTCTTCCCGAAGCGCCCTTCTCTCTGTGCCTTTCTGCCTGTCTCTTTTTCTGTCTCTCCGTCCATCTACTTGCTACATCTCCCTGGGTCACCTGTCTTCCTCTATCTCTGGCTGGCTGGCTCCCTCTCTCTCTCTGAGTACCTCTCCATCTCTCTGTCTCCCTCTGACTCTTTCTCCTTCCCGTTCCTCTTGGTCTCCTCTTCTCCTTCAGAAGCACTTCCTCAGAGGTGGAAACCATCCATCTCAGGGGTATCACGTGCTCGTAGCCCGGCAGACACCACCTAGGACCAGCAGGGTCCCAGGGCCTCTGCTCTGAGCGGCTCCTCTTGCCTGCACTTCACACCCGCCTGACCTACCTAACCACAGACTATGGCCACCACTCCACATGCATCCAGCTGGGGGGAGGGGGGCTTCACTCCACTGGGGCTGGGACATAAACACCTTCCCACACAGAAGGCCCTCTCACTTGGCAGGCCTTGTTCCTAGACTATCGGCCACCAAACATTCCCCTTACCAGCCTAGAAGTTCCACCTCCAGTGATTTAGGACTTAAATGAGGAAGACTCTCTCTTAACTGCCCTCCAACATTTAACAACATTCAACATATTAGTCATTGACACTCTAGTGTGAAGGAGCCCACAGCTCCTCCCTCTACCTCTCCCCCTCCAGCTAGGTGGATGCTGCCTAAGGAGACCTCACTAACCCATTTTTGTAGGAGAACGGGTGTGAAAAGGGAAACAGAATAAGGGACCCCACAGGAGGCCGATGGGACAGAGGTGGAAGGCAGAAAGGAGAAAGGAGGGGGGGTTGGGGGAAGGTACCAGAGGATAGGAAGTAGGACAAATGTTAAGTAGTTGTTAAGACCTCTCGTTTGTCCATCCCTTCACAGTCAACAAAGCATAGTCATAGGAGTGTCTCCAAGTCTTGTATCATCCCACTTTACAGATGGGAGGACTGAGGCCCAGAGAGAAGGGACCCACTCTGGATCACACAGAACATCTGGTCTCCTGACTCCAAATCCAGGTGCCCAGTTCCGTCATGCCAGCTTGTGCCCGGTCCTGCCACTCTGTTGTCTTCCCCCCACTCCCAAAGGTGCAGGCCTCTCCTCCCGAGGATTCCTGAGGACGGCAGCAGGCCCTCTTGCAGCCCTCACTGATGATTTTCTGACAGCTTTCTTCCTACCGTTCCCTCCTAGCCTCGGACCCACCTCCATGAGGAAGGAATGAGCTGGGTGAGAAGGGCAGCTCCATGGAGCATAAATAACGTGTCCAGGCAGTGGCAGGCTCTCAGGGGGGCCCCCAGCACCCCCCCCCCGGCCCAGTGGGTTGTCCCCTGTTCTGGGACAGAGGTGCAATGGGGCCAGGCCCCCAGATCAAAGACACAGAACGCGGGCATTGTTCCCCAACCTGGAAACGCTTGGGGAAGGCCTAGCCCTCCGGCTCGGCCCTTTGTGTGGGCAGAAGCTTTGAAGGCCCCTGACGTTTACCCGGCCCCTTCCCTTTCATGACACTCAGGCACTGCCTGGGCCAGGAGGCCTGGGCCCCTCGGGCTGGGGCCATGGTTGTGTGGGCACCCCTTGGCCCCCCGCCCACTTGAGCTGCTTCCTCACCTCCAGAATCGGGGCGATGTGCATACAGATCAGGTGGGGCTCCCGGGCTCACCCCAGCTGGTATGCAGACAGGGCTGATAGTCACGGGCACCCCTGAGCCGGGGAGGCTGTCCTGTGGGACACAGGCAGAGGAAAGGGGCTCCCAGCACAGGCTCCAGTGGGGGCTCACGGGGAAGCGAGCCTGCGGCCCAGGTTTGTTGGCTATGAGAAGAGCATTTCCTGTTTGGACTAGGCCGAGTGGCATGTCGGTGAATCCACACCAGAAGGGCTACATTTCCCAGACCCCATGGCCTGCTCCGGGTGTGTGTGTGTGTGTGTGTGTGTGTGTGTGTGTGTATGTGTGAGTCCACGTCCCTGTGTGGTCCACACACGTGTGTGTGCCCGTGTGTTTTCTCTCACCTCATCAGCTCCCAGACAGGCGTCTAAATCTGAGCCAAGTTCTCTTTTTCCCTAAAGAAGCCCCCCTGTGGGGCTCGGCCAGAGGGTGGTCGTGTGGCCTGGTGGTATAGGCCGGCCCCCCTTGCTCCCCAGCCAGCCTTGGGCGAGCCACACACCTGGGGATACTAAGGTGGCCTCCCTGGGGACAGAGAGGAGGGCAGGAGACAATGCAAGCAAAATGCTTAGCACAGCACCTGGCACGCGGTCAGCGCTGGGGAACGGAAGCTGCTGTCTTACTGGCGGCCGTGGTCTGGTCTTGGCAGCAGACAGGACCGGGCCCTGAGGGAGGAGGCCCCGCCCACAGGGACAGGCCCCGGGACCTCGAGCCAGCGGGCTCCTCTCCTCTCTGCCTCAGCCAGCGCTGAAACCTCAAATGACCAAGCCCCAGGTCCCCCAGCATTTCCTGCCCTTCCTGCGCAGGGAGGAAAGAGGACCAGAAAACAGGATGACATTTACCAGGAAAGTGTGGGCTTAAAAAGGGGGCTTTCAGGCTGTGCCCCAGGACCACCACATGGAAACCCAAAGCTTTCACACTTTCCCAGAAGCAAACTCCTGAGCCAGAGGGATCTTGAAAGGGTCCAACGGCTTGTTCTTTCAGGCAGGGAAATGAGACTCAGAGAGGGTAGGTGACTTGCCCTAGGTCACACAGCTCCCAGTGGTTGCTCTGGATCTGACACCCAGGCTTTTGGGGGGCTGACACTAGGCGGGAACCCCCAGGCAGCACCACCAGGGGGTTATAAGAGACCCCAGGAGATCCCAGCCTCAGCCAGGACAGGACCCCCTCCGACGTCCAAACGTGGATAACACATTTTCCTGGGAGGATCCCTTGTTGAGAGGTCCCTTTTTGGAGAGGCTTCTCTTGCTGGAGAAATCCTGCGGGGGCCTGCAGCTCCCATGAGCTTGGCGGCAGTGGTAAAGGAATGTGTATGCCTGCAATCACAGGAGCAGAGAGACCTGGCAGTGTCTCCTCTTCCTCTGCCACCCAGCGGGGGTCCCGCACATCTCGCAGTCCCTCCCAGGCACGCTGCAGAACAGAAGCCAGTGCCCAGCACTTCTTCTCCTACAGAGCCACGTGCCCTCCCAAGTGCCTTTTGGGGAGATGTGTGTTTTTTGTTTTTTTTTTTTTTAATCCTGGCCACTTAACCAGGGCTTGATGGGGCTGCGATCCTCTCGGGAGATGGCCCTTTGGGAGTGACCAGTCATCCAGGGGATGAAATCACTGATTTCGCTGTGGCAAAAACAAGGGCTAATGGGAGAGGCATCAAGCTGCACTATGGGAGGTCAGCCAGATGGCATAAAGTAGGTACCCCAAGATTGCACATGGAAGGGAGGGAGGCAGCTCCCCAAGGAGGCAAAGTTGATACTGTGATGATGTCTTTGGAGGAAGTGGGGCACGCTTGGGGGGCCACGTGAAGCAGGGGACAGTGGATGCCAGGGCATGACCGTGACATCTCACAGCCACACCCACATAAGGAATTTGCAGCTGTGCTTACAAAGAGAAACTGAGGCTGGAGAGAGGCAGGACTTGCCCAAGTTAACTTGGGTTCGAACCTAACACTCACCACCTGCTCCCTCAGGGGGCGGGGGGCAGCCCCCTCTATATTGGCATGCCCTCTCCCGTCCTGCTTAGGCACAGGACCTGGTGAGTCCCGTGGAGGCGGTCCCTGGGAATCAGAGGTAGGGGCTGCCAGATCCTTCCTGCTGGAGTGTTTCTAGCAGAGATCCTGGGTCTGGGTCTGGACAAGTCACAGCAGGATCCTGAAGGGCAGGCCCCCGGTGCGCTGCCAAACTGGGCGGGGGGCTCCCCAGCCCAGGACGGCCTGCTGCCTGTCAATCCAGACAGAAGAGGAGGTTAGCGACTGTCCTGAGATTTTGGAGGGGTCCCCTCTAATGACAGCTGTGGTTCCTCCCCATAAACACACACAACTACCACAGACATCCGTCACACACCTGCACACAGGCATCACACACGTACCACAAACACCCGTCATATCTGCACACACACATCACACGCATGCGTCACAAGCACCATCACACATATACACACTCATCCATCACATGCGTACACATCGTGCACACACACACTTGCATACACCTTTGAGGGATTCACACCTCTCTCCCCAGAAGCTCATCCATGTACCCCAGATAAAGAAACTACACTCTAAGCCAATCTTCACCTTGTTACAGTTGGGGAAACTGAGGCCCACACCAACATGCTATCTGCACCCCTCCCTAGCTGTGCTTAAGGGCTGACCCCTCTTTGGGATGCCTCGGTGGCAGTGGCTCAGGTCATGATCTCAAGGTCATGAGATCAAGCCCCGCCACAGACTCTGTGCTGGGCGTGGAGCCTGCTTAAGAGTCTCTCTCTCCCTCTCCCACTGCCCTTCCCCCCCCCCAAAAAGAGCTGATCTCTCTGAAGTCAGAAGATATGAGTTCAAATTCTGCCTCTTCCAACCACTGAAGACCGCGCCTCTGTGTGCCTCAGTTTCTCCATCTGTAAAATGGCAGTAAGAGTGGACACTGAACTTATGACCAGCCCAGGTCTTCTCCTGGCAGAGGCAGCCACGAGTGCCTGGGCCTCAGTTTACTTCTCTGTGTAGTGGGAATGATTGTGCCCATCCCAGCAAGAGTGGTTTGAAGATTAAACAGACAGGATGTGAAGTGGAGGCGAGGTGCCCTGCACACAGCGGCGCTGACCGCTCAGGAAGCCTTTGTTGCGTGCATGCCTGGATCCCGCGTGCCTTGGGAACTGGCGCTCTCAAAAACGTTGGGAGGGGATGAGGGCCCTGGCATCATTAGTTCAGGCGTGGCGACTCCGGGTCCGGACGGCGTCCGGCGTCCGAGACGGTGGCCCCGGCCTCAGCTCCGCGGTCTGCAGCACGTGAGAGGGCCCCTCCGAACTGGCCCCCGGGCCCCCGATGGGTCACGCGGCGAAGGGCGCCGGGCTCAGGTGGGCACCTGGCGGGCCTCCCGGCGGGGGCGCCCGGCCCCCTCCCCCGGAGCTCCTTCCGGGTTGGCAGCCGCGGCGCAGGGGGCGGGGGGCCGCGCCGCGGGGCCGGGCGAGGCCGGGAACGCGCGCCCCCGCCCCGCGCCCGCCTCCCGCCCGCCCTCCCGTCGCCGCGCTGGGAACCGGGCTCCGCGCGTCCGGGGAGGCTGGCGGCGCGGGCGGGCGGGGACCGCAGGCTGGGGGCGGCGACGGCGACGGGCAGTGCGAGGAGGGCGCCGGGCGCAGCATGGGCGGCCCGCGGGCCTGGGCGCTGCTCTGCCTCGGGCTCCTGCTCCCGGGAGGCAGCGCCGCGTGGAGCGTCGGGGGAGCCCCGTTCTCCGGACGCAGGTAAGGGTTGCCTGCCACCACCTCTGCGCCCTGCCAGCCCCTCGGCCGGGACTCCCAGGCACCCCCACCTCCCCCCAACCTTCATGCAAGCCAAAGACTGGGAAGGGGACTTGGTCCCCCACTTCGGTGCCAGCCCGGTGGGAGTAGGGACCTGGGCCAGCCCCGCTATCTGGAGGAGGCTCCCGGCAGTGCGGGGGTCCCCGACTCCATGTGTCCAGAACGGCATCCCCCTCCAGCCTCCTCCACCATCCCCCCCCCCCACCACTTCACCTCCAGAGCCGCAGAGGAGGGGGAAGGGGAACAACGAGGGAGAAGCCCGCCTCCTGGGACTTCCATCGCCCTAGCTCAAGGGCCCCCTTCCCTGCACGTAGGAAAAGGCCAGCACATCCCCTAGCTGACCCTTGGGGACCCCCCTCCCTTTTCCCTGTTCTCAGCTTTTTTTAGTACCCCGGCTATTTATTTCCCTCGGAGGAAGAAGACCGGGGTGGAATTTCACAGATCCGTGGGTCAGTGGCCACCCCAGGAACCTGGCATTTTGCACAGAGACTGGAGAGAGCATTCTGGGCTCCTGCTGCTGTTTCTGGAGCTGGGGACGTTCTCTCTGTTGGTGTTTGTGGAGCACCTCCCCAGGGAGGAGCCCCTATTTGCAGCGTGGTCATTAATCTTTCAAGGACTGAGTAAGGTGGGAAGCTACCGTCCCCATTTAGCAGATGAGCAAACTGAGGCCCCAGAGAATTAACATAATCTTCTAAACTCATGGGCCATTAACAGAAGTGTTGGGATTCCGATCTGTGATTTTCTGGCCGTGATAACAGTGTTTGAACCTGTCCCCTGTCCTGGCTGCAGCCCCCACCCCTGCTGGGGTCCCCTCTCGAAGGCCAGCCGTTGTCTGAGGCAGACAATGCGGAGTAGCCAGGCCTCTTCAGGCCTTTTCATCCCACTCAAAGGCCTTCCCTGGCCCCCACCCCCTAGGGCCTCAATTCTTTAATTCTTTTCAGAAATCCCCTTTCCCAGTGGTCAGGGGCCAGCATGCCCCTGCTGGGCTAGCAAGAGCAGGTGACATGGCTAGGGCTGGAGGGCAGAGGCGGCCAGGGCATCAGAGGCCAGAATAGCAGTCGTCCGAGAGAGGGACAGGCAGGTGGCCGATATCAGCCACGGCCGCCTACTGCATACTGACCACAGCTGACCTGGGCTGGGCATTTTACCGGCTTCCACCACCTCCAGAAATCTTCTCAGCTGCCGTGGGAGGCATGCATTCTGATGGTCCCCCTTTCGTAGAGGAGGAAGCTGAAACTCAGAGGGAGGATCTGACCTGCCCAGGGCACGAATGTGAACCCCCTGGGATCCTAGGTGCGAAGATGACCAAGACCCTAAACTCGAGTTCTCAGTGTCAGGCTCAGGATGAGGGGTGAGAGGGCTTAATGTCCAGACTGCCTTCCAGCCAGTCCAGGCCAGGGCCTCCCAGCCTGGGCTTCTCACCCCCAGCGCTTCCTGGGTGGGAGCAGGATGGTGACCCTGGGCAGGTAGCTCGTAGTCACTGGGAACTGTCACCCGATCTGTTCACAGAAGGCTCACAGTGGCCTAGCATCCCAAAAGCCCTGTGGCAATGCTGTTGCTCCCATTTTACAGATAAGACTGGGGCCCAGAGAGGGAAAGTGGCCCCTCAATCCAGGCCAGCCAGTTTCCCATCCAGTGTCCTTGGCACCCGAGGAGAAGGGGTCAGCTTGTGGGTCTGGGAGAGGTTTGCAGATCGTGGTTAGGAGTCAGGGGCTCTGGCCCTGGCGCTGGTACTCGCTCAGTGCGTGACCTCAGGCAGGTCACTTCACAGTCCCGGGTGTCAGTTTCCTCAATGTTTCCCTCTTTCCTCCCCTTGCGCCCTGCCCACTGGCGTGTTCTGGGGGGGGACAGACCCCCACAGGAAGGATCACTGACATTAGGTGGAGGAGGGGACCCCTAGCTGGAGGAATCTGTGGTCCTCAGCTGCCTGGACCTCCCCTTGTGGCCATGTCCCAGCATTGTTGGAGACAGCATGGGGACGTCACACCCCATCAGCCCTCCCTCCACCCCCAGCCCAGCACCCCTGGCACCCCTTGGCAGCCACGGGATCAGAGGCAGAAAAGAAGCTTTGTGCCTGGGGAGGGGGAGGCCCGGGAAGGCATCCAAGGGGCTGCCCCAGACCCAGGAATGTGGCAAGACTTTGAGACCCCCAGAACCAGGGTTCCCCAGGGGCAGTGCAGAGCTACCTTGGCTTACCCCTGCCCCCTCTCTGTCCCCCAATCCCTGCTGGGGCTGCTTCCTGCCTCCCTGAGGTCCCTTCCCTCCTGAATCCCAGTTTTCTTTAATGAACGCGTCTCAGCTCTGTGGCTCTCGAGTAGAAGCCGTCACCAGTGTCCTGGCCCAGGCCACTTCCCCCTGCAGGATGGGCTTCCTTGGGGCAAGTCCTAGAATCAAGGAGAGGGGAGAATTCTCTTCCCCAGCCCCTCTCCTGCGCCCACATGGGTGACCCGGCCGCAGGACTTCTCTTGGAGCCTCGGGGTCCCCTGCCCTCCGGAAAATGCAGAGCCTGACAATCCCTATCCCAAAGTCAACGGAAGGTGCCATGCTGGGGTCTCTCCAGGAAGGCTCTGGACCCCCCAGCTGTGGGGTGTGGGGTCCGAGTCCCAGTCGGAGAACAGCAGCTATCAGCACCGGCCTATGCGGTATGTGTGAGGTCTCTGTCGGAGGAGGTTCTGCTGTCCCCATCTGCAGATGGGCAGAGTGAGGCGCCGAGACGGTCAGGGCCTTGCCCAAGGTCGCCAAGTTAGGAAGCCATAGGGCCAGGACTGGAACTTCGCCTCCAGAGTGGGGTTCGGGCTCTAATCACCCCGCCCCCACCTTGTACCTCTCCTTTCTTTCCTCTTCTTTTCAGAACGGCCCTTGGCCCCTGGCCCGCTTGGCTGCCTCCTGCAATTAGCCCCTATCACTGTTCCGGATCGCAGCCCTGGGCCCCGCAGAGACAAAGTCCCCTGGGCCCCCGTGGCAGGGGGTGGAGGGCAAGTAGTGGGGGGGGGGCTTGTGGGGGCGGCTGGTGCCAGGCTGAGCTGGTCTGGCCTGTTTTCTGTCCTCTGGCAGCCTCTGGGGGCCCGGGAGGTGCTGAGTGGGCACGAGTGGCAAGCCCGGAAGGGAAGCGCCGCATCCCACAGGCTCAGCCTCGTGGGTTCTCGTGCACCTTCTCACTGACGACGTCCCAGGAGACAGAGCCTCCAGGGGCGGCAGGATTATAAGCAGACTTCTAAGCACAGCACCCATCCCTGGGAACCTGGGTCCTGGCTCCTCCGCCCAGGCCCACTGCCTGTTCTTGGTCATTCAGTCATTCAGCAAACGTCCCTGAGCACCCTCAGGCTCACTCCCTTCCCGGCTTGGTCCCTGCCAGTGCCCTCCCTAGGCATCTGCAGGGAAGGAAAAAGCTCAGGGCTGCTGAAGGGGACCCCTGGAGGTGCCCCACCCCTCCTGGGACCTTAGGACTGACACCTAAAGGACACACAGCTTGCGGGAGCCAAGGGAAGGGCTTTCTGGGTGGAGGGAATCCGAATGCAAAGACCTGAGGTGGGGGAAGAGCTGGCACTTGAAGGGGGTGCAGGAAGGTGGAAGGGGGGCAGCAGGAGTGTAGGGGGGCATGCAGGACCCTGGGGAGCCATGGTGAGCTGCGGACTCACAGCAGGCAGTGGCAACACTAGGTCTGCGCTTTAGAAAGAGGCCCTGCTGCCCCGCAGGAAGTAGACAGAGGGGCCAGGCCAGGGGGCAGAAGAACTTGGATTTATCCTGGGAACAGTGTGGGGGCTGCGGTCTTCAAGGGGGGGTGGGGTGGGGCGTGGTTATTGGTGACTCCCCACGTCCCAGGGGAGGGGCCAGGGGCTGACCTTGAACCCCACGTGGCCTGAGGATCCCCTCCTGGCTAGTCAGCCAACAGCTCCGTTACTCCTAAGGAGGGGGGGGGAATTCAAGCCAACTCGGGCTGGTGGGAAGTAAACCAGGGAGCCACGCTTCACCCACCTGGGGGCGATTTTAATTAAGGAAGAAGAAGAAAATTGTTTTCTCTCGCTCCCCACCCCCAGTAAAGAGGGGCAGGTCAGGCAATTGTGGGAAGTCCCAGGCCCACCGCCCCCAGCCCAGCCCGGGGTGTGGGCATGGAGGGAGGGGTGTGTGCGCATGCGTGTGTGAGGGCACATGGCCCTGTGTCTGTAGACAGGACGGTCATTCGGTGGCTGGGTGTCCTGTTGGATTCGCCTCTGGCTGCCGTACGCTTGAACGTGTTTGTGTGTGCTTCTGTGGGTCTGTGCGAGCACATGGGCACGCGTGTATCCTGGGGTTGTGGGCACCCACGTATGTGTATGTGTGTCTGCATGTGGGCCCCCGTAGTGATGTCTGGGCAGAGCTTGGTACGTGTGTGTGCATATCCGTACCCTGGGATGGAGTCTTCAGCCCCGGCCAGGGGAGCCCCTCCAGTATCTGGAGCTTCTGACTGTCCTCTTCCCAGACTGCCCCTCCCCCCACTTCATTCCCAGAGCCCCAGGGCCAGCCTGGGGGATATGACACAGGCTGCAGGGAGCCCCCAACACCCCTCAGGAAGCCCCCCCAAAACTTGCACTCCGAATTTTATGCATTTTTCTGGAGAGGAGCCACAACGGGCATCACTTTCTCAAAGGGGCTCATATGCCACCCCCTCCAATAAACAAAACTCCAGGTTCAAAAGCACAGCTCTAGGGACCCAGAGGATCTAAAGGGCGGGGCCTTTTTGAAATGTATTTTTGTAACTTTTGAAATCCCCACCTGTTCATTAGGAGAAAAATGGCCAGCCGGAGGTTAGGAGTGCAAACTCTAGGGTCAGATGGACCTGAATTCCAGCCGTGACCGTGTTGTTCATCTCGGGTGCCTGGGGCACATCCCAGACCCCAGAGCCTCAGTCTTCCCATCTGTAAAGTGGTGCTCATAATTGGCGTGTGAAAGGCTTTGGCCCGAGCTCCTGCTGTGCGGCGGGCATGCTCACCAAAGCCTGCTGTTCGTGCAGGAAACAGAGCAGACGGGAAGCCCCAGAGGTGGCAGCTTGACTCGAGCCTGTGACTCTTCCGACCTCGATCCACATAGAACTATGCACGCGCACATACGTATGCGTAGTCTCTGGGCTTTCTTATTTGAATAGAAACGCGATCATTCCCCGCCTGTTGGTCTGTACTTGCGTTTTGCCCTTAACCAGACGCGGTGGTCGGAGCGTGGAGGCCTTGGGCTCTAGCTCAGAGTCTGGTTTTCTGTGTCCAGTGGTGCTGCTGCTGTCGAGGCTGTTCCCGGTTTCGCGTCGCCCCCAGCAGCGCCGCAGCAAGCGCCTGTCGCCTCTCTCGTGGGCTGGCTGTCCCCTGGCTGTGGGGAGCTTCTGCTAGGTCATTGGTCTAAACGGGGCTCTTCCTGCTTCGCCTTTGGCTGGGCTGTTCCCTCCCGGACTGAGTCCAGGGTGACCAGACAGGAGGGGACTTCTCCAGGGTCCCACAGTGAGTGAGTTGGCAGGTCCCGGCCAGGGACATTGTCCTATGGGTGGGCCAGCCGCCGGGAGACTGGATTTCAGGGGCGGCAGACGCCTCTGTGATGGCCGGGACATTCCAGGTGCTCAGCAGCCCTCAGCCTGTGCAGGGTCACGGGCCCTGCATTTTTTGCCGGGGCTGGGAAAGGAGGGACCGTTTCAGGTGACCCTTCACAACCCGAGCCCGCCACCCCACCAGACTTTTCCTCTGTGGCCTCGAGCCTGAGGCCAGCAGGTTCCCAGGTTGGGGCCTTCACAGAACCACAGACCGTGGCTCAGGGGATGGGGAGGAGACGGGAACTGAGGTCTCTAGGACGGAGTCAGGGCCCAAGCTGGGCCATCCACATTCCTGGGTGCAAATCTGGCTCTACCTTGCACCAGCTCTGGGGCAGGAGCAGTTGTCTTCCCCTCCCTGAGCCTCATTTTACCCCTCTGTAAAATATGGGGAGGTGCCTGCCTGGTTCACCAAGAAGGTGAATGTAAATATGCTTAGCATACAGTAGGTGCTCAATGTATGCAGTGCACGGTGAAGCATACAGTAGGTACTCAATATATGTGATGCACGATGATTATTAATTGGCATTTGGACAAGTCGGTCCTCCATGCTTGGGACATCTGGCTGTTCCACAGAGGGGACCCAAGGACAAAAGAGACAGGGCCTCTCTTCTGTCATGCCAAGGAGGGAGAGGGCAGACATGAATCACGAGCTTCATTCAGCCTGACAGGGATGCAAAGTGCTGCGGGATCCCGTGCAGGGAACCATTGTTCTGTTCAGGTAGGGTGGAGGTGGGGAAGGACAAGGGGAGAGGTGACAGCACAGTAGGGCTTTGAAGGTCGGAGGTGCCAAGTGGGGAGGAGGGGCCAGGGTGCTCCAGGCAGTGGGCCCAGGGTGAGCAAAGGCTTGGAGGTGAGGGATCACAGCAGGTGTGAGCACAGATCTGGAGCGCTGAGGGTGAAGATGAGCAAGAGAAGGATAAGGCCAGGTTTGCATTTTAGGACACGCCTTCTTGGGAGATACTGAGATGCAAGGGGAGGCTGCCGCTGTTGTCCGGGTGGGCGGCAGGAGGCACCGGTGACCTGGATGGGTCGGGGGTGGAGAGAAGTGATACTGAGAAAGGAGAGGTCGGGCAAAGAGGTCTTGCTTCCATCCTGTCCCCCGCAGCTCATTCCCCGAGACCTTCCGAGAGCCCCCAGCA
Organism: Ursus maritimus; assembly: GCF_017311325.1. Classification (NCBI taxonomy): domain Eukaryota; kingdom Metazoa; phylum Chordata; class Mammalia; order Carnivora; family Ursidae; genus Ursus; species Ursus maritimus. The sequence continues at coordinate 9,322,219 of NW_024425897.1, forward strand.
CAGCTGCCCCCTCTAGGGCTACGGATTCACTCCTCGGCCACAGTGCCACCGAGACTCCCACTGGGGCCCAAAGGACTTTGAGAGCTTAGGGGTCTCTCCACCTAGAGACTCGGGCTCCTGGCGAGAACGGGGACTCCTCACTCATCCCCCTACCCCGGGAGCCCCGGGCAGGGGCTGTGCACGGCACCTGAGCTTCCTCACTGTGGGTCTGTTTCAGGAACTGGTGCGCCTATATGGTGACCCGGACCATCTCATGCCACGTGCAAAATGGCACCTACCTCCAGCGAGTGCTGCAGAATTGCCCCTGGCCCATGAGCTGCCCAGTGAGCAGGTAAGCGAGGCCCCGGGGCAACGGATGCCGGTGGCCCTGCAGGTGGGGGCGTAGCATGAGCAGAGGCCTGGTCTTGGCGCTGCATTGGGAGTGCAGGGGAATGCTGGACCCCGCGGACGGGTGGAGCAAAGGGAACATCGGCCCTATGCCCAATCTCAGCACCTCCCCTTCTGCTCCCGTGGCACCTGGAGGGCTTCCTGGGGGAAGGAGTCCACCATTTACACATGCATTCACTTAGTGAGGCTTCATTTCTGGGGACAGGCCAGCTGGCAGGGACTCCCTGTCCAGTTATTATCTGGATACCCCCCCCCCACCTGGGGAGTTAGGAGGGATTAGAGGGCCTGAATCCCAGAATACAGCAGGACACAGGCTCCAGAGGGGCCCAGGGGTGGCAAAGGACCCCGGACTGTGTCCCCACGGACATCCAGGTGAGTGGGAAAGGCGGCAGAAGACTGTCTGAGTCCAGCCCCCTGGGCCCTCTTCCAGCTACAGAACAGTGGTGAGACCCTCGTACAAGGTGGTGTACAAGACGGTGACCGCGCGAGAGTGGAGGTGCTGCCCCGGGCACTCGGGGGTGAGCTGCGAGGAAGGTAGGACCACCCTGAGGTGCAGGCCGGGTGTCTTCCCTCGGGCGCGGGCGGGAGCAGTCGGCCCTTGCTAAGTCGGTGAGCGCCGCATGCTCGGCCGCGTGCGTCTTGTCCGCCTCCCTCTTGGGGGACTCTCAGGACCCCCGGAGAAATTCCGTACGTGCCGTGGAGCTCACATCTTGAGTCACACCATCCCAAGCGTTTCCTCCAAACTTGGGGAAAACCCATCTGACGTGTTCATTGCACGTGGTCACGGCCCACGGAAGCGAAGCACCACATAGGTCTGGATTGGCACGGCTGGGATGCTTGTATCCGTCTTGCGGGTGAAGAAACCCGGGCTCAGGAAGGTGGTGGGTGTACAATTGCTAAGTGGCAGTTGGGGCCTGAGGGATGGGCGCACCACACGTAGCGCGTGTCACAGGCACGGGGGGGGGGGCTCTCACCCCGGCCCCCTCCTCCGCAGGCCGCACGCGTGGTTCAGGGCCAAGCTCCCAACACCTCTGTGGTACAGAGGACACGGCCCAGGCCTCCCCACGCCCTGGCCACCTGCTTACCTGGAGAGCCCTTTCCTCAAGGGCACCTGCCTCTCTGCGCTCCTGCCCTCGCTGCCCACCTGAGCTCAGTGAGAGGGAGACTTTGGGCTGTGTTCCCAGAATGGCCCTCCAGAGGACAGACCAGCCTAGAACCAGCCCAAGAAGTAGTCCTCTAGGCACCTCAGTGGAAAGGGGCATTCGGGGCCCCCAAAGCGGCATCAGTTGCAAGACCTATTCTGATTCCAGAAACACGAACGTGTGAGACACGGCCTCTGATCAGGAGAATGGGACGCTACCAGAAATCACCATTCATAGATGCTTCTTGAAGGACTTACACGCTTCACCTCCCTGGGACGCCACGAGTCCTGGTTCACAGACCGGGCAACGGAGGCCCGGAGAGGTGGAGTCCCATGCCCAGAGTCCCACAGGGTGCAGGGCAGAGCTCACCACAAAGTGGGGTGGGGAGGGGGCCTGACAGGTTTCCCTGTGGGGCTGCGGAGTCCCCAGTTCTGGTGGCGTGGCCAGAGGGAGCAGGGGCGCTGCCCGATGCCCAGCAGGGGTCCTGTACAGACAGGCAGCCACCAGGCCAGTGTGGGAGGGCAGAAGTGACAGAGAACCAGGAATGGCACCCTCCCCTCCCTGCTGGGAGAAAGCGGGGAAGGTGGAAGGGCCCAGGGGGCAGGAGGAGAGCCAGCGAGGAGGGGCTGCTGCCAAAGAGGCCACAGAGAAGCTGGTGGGGGGAAGGGTGAATCCCCGGAGTGTAGGGGCCACCTGGGCCTAGCGGGCCTGAGGCCAGGCAGGGCCTGCCCAGACAAAGGCCACTGTGTCCCTGGCTTCCCTCCCAAGGGCAGACCTTTGCAGTCTGCAGGGCCATCCTGGAGCGGGTGAGGGTGGGGGACAGGTGGGGGCAGGGCCCGTGCCCTAGAGTCCCGCAGCTGGAGGCGGTACATCCAGAAGCCAAGATTAGGGCTGAGGGTCTGGCAATGGCAAGGTGGGGGTGCAAGACAGGGGCTGGGCCAGGCCGCCCCTGACATCTGCCATCTCCTTCTGCAGGGCCTCCGGGTCCCAGCCCGGGGCCGGGAGTATCCAGGGCTCCGTGGGCCAGGCCAGATCTGCTACACCCCAGCTGTGTGGCCTTGGGCCGGGGACTCCCCAAGCATTGTGCAAGTCATTGTGCAAGGGCACCGGGCTGGGGGCTGGGAGGCTGCAGTGCAGGTGCCCCGTCTCGTGCCCACTCGGAGGGGCACCCTGTCTGACGAGCACCACGCGGTCGTGTGCTCTTGCAGAGCCTGAGCTCCTGCACACGAAGCGTCAGTGTTCTCACCTGTGAAACAGGAAGGATACCGGAGGCCGCCTCCCAGGGATGTTTCAAAGATGAAATGCAACAGTAGAGATCCTGCAGGTGGTGTGGCTGCCCAGGGTGGGCCTAACTTGATGATGGATGGGACAGGAGGGGCCCCTCCCAAACCCATACAGTCAGAGCTGAGTAAAGAGGTGCCTGGGCCTGGATATTCTGGAAAACTGCTCTGCTAGGGGCCCTGGGAATGGGGGCGGGGACCCGTGAGGACTTTGCAGGCCCATCCCAGGCCCTGCCCTTCCTCTCACAGTTGGGTTGAGGCTGAGCTCCCCCAGCTGTTTCCCCTGCTGGTGACCGACCTCGCAGCCTGCCCGGCACTGGGACATGGACCTGGGGCCCCAGAGCTGTGTCACCGGAGCAGCCTGGGTGGACTGAAGAAGGAGAGGGAGGACCCATCAGTCCAGAATCCAGATGTAGATCAGCCATGCTTTGCTGTGTGACCTGGGGCAAGTCACTCCATCTCTCTGAATCTTGTCTCTATCTGGAAGTCACCTGGGATGGAAAAGTGCCCACCTTGTACTTTATTCTGAGCACCAGAGACTCAGGCCTTGAACCTTCAGCCCCTGTGGTGGGGATTCTGTGATGGCTGTCTGGGATTATCCTGCTTCTGACCTCTGAGACCACACTTCTCAGTCAGCTGCCCAGCAAACAGGCCTCCCCGTCCTTCCCCACCCCCATTCCCAGGACCCTAGTCTCCAGATTCTGCGTTCATTCACAGCTCTTAGCCCTGGCTTTCCCATCTTCAGGATGGAATGTTCACTCTGTGATGATGGGCAAGGGTGTTCTCTGATGTTCGTGACAACCTGGGAGGAAAAGGCCCCATTTTACAGATGCAGAAACCAAGGCTCAGAAAGGTGAATGGGCTGACCTGGAGTCACTCAGCACAGGAAGAGCCGGGATTGGGACCTGCCTGACCAAGCCTCTGTTGGTGCCTCCAGGCTTTGGGAAGGGGGGACTAGATGGCAGGGAGGGAGCCTGGCTGAGGTCTCACCCGGCTGCCCACTCCCACTGGAAAACATTTGAGGAAGGGCCAAGGCCAAAATGTACTACGACTGCTGGTCCTGACCCCCTGGTAGGCTCTGAAGAGGGTGATCCTGCCTCTGGGGGGAGTCCCTGCAGACAAATTTTTTACCCATCACCCCCATTGTCCAGATGAGTAAGTGAGGCTCAGAGAGGGCGTAGGTCTCAGCCAAGGTCATACAGCAAGTAAGCTTTGGGATTCCCAGAGCAGAGCCAGGGCTCTGACCTGAGGTCTGCAGCATCCACCCCCCCCCCCAAAGACCCTCCCGCAGTCACAGTGACGAGGGGAAGGAAAGCGTCCCCTGTCTGCCATGCCCAGCACCGTGACTCATACTGGCGTCATGCTATCGTGTCACAGTGCAGAAGGTCCAGATGTAGGAATTGAGGCTGGGAGAGGGAAATGCCTTGCTCAGGGTCACATCCAGATTGAGAGTCCATCCGTCTGACCTGAGGCCAGGAGTTTTCCTCTGCAGCAGCACCAGCCAGGGACTCCCAGGGGAAGGCATTCAGACAGTTGGGGCACCATGAGACTGGCTGAAGCCCATCTCAGCCCCAATCCCGCCCAGACAGAAAGATAGAGGAGCTCCCTCCCCCACCTCTCCCTTGGGATCCCCTGGAGTCAGGCGACCTCTGTGTGCCTCTCAGTGTCCCCAATATCCTTAGCTCACGTGTCCCTTCCCCATCCGGGGAACCCCACAACCCTTGTCTTCTGTGATGGGGAATCAGAGAGGGAAGCAGTTTACACCAGGCCACACAGCAGAAAAGCTTAAGAACGGACGAGGTTGTAGCCCAGGCCTTTCCTGGGCCCTGGGCCTCTCTGCCTCTCCATCCCTAACTAGGTGCTATTACAGGGCCAGGTTTAGGCTTTACTCTGAGGATACAGGATCCTGGGGGCTCAGTGCTGCATGAATCTGTCCATGTCCCCCCCCCCAACCCTTTCACTCCCATCTGGAAGACCTGGCAGTCCCCATCTCCTGACTCCCTGCCAGCCCAGCCCATCCTCCACCCCTAGCCGGTACTCCCCTCTCCACCCTCCTGGCCGCCCCAGTGATGTGCTCCAGCCCTGCCCTCCCTCCATCTTAGCCCCGGCCCACCCTGGCCCTCTCTCTCACAGCACAGCCTGGGCAGCAGCTGTCCCCTCTGTCTGCGACCTTCCTGGAGCTGCCACCTGGCTACAATGGCCTCCACCCTGCCATCACTGCTCCTGTCTCTCCAGTACCTGAGAGAGGGAACCTCATTTTACCCTGAAGAGAGGGCCAGGCCAGATGCAGACTGAGGCTTCCCAGAGGGCGGCTGGAGGGTTCTCGGAGCTTGGGGGTCACCTTGGGGTCACCCCATCATCCAAGAGTAGCAAATATTTATATTTGCAAAGTATATTCCCAGGAGGACACCGGGCCTGGGGCTGGGGAGACAGCATCCCTGTGGCTGTAGTCACCGGACCCGGCAGACCCGTGGGTGGCTTGTGAATGAGAAAGCCCCTCTCCCAACACCTGTCCTGAGAGAGAAAGTCAGAGATGAAGCTCAGGGACACTCTCAACTTCTCGTGCATTCCCAGCTTGGCGTGGGGTTTGAATCCCCACCATCCCACCTTGCTGTGCAGGGAAGCAGCCTCTCCTCTCTGGGCCTCATGTTCTCATGAGGACCCAGTGAGAAGGGGCTTCTTAGCTTAACTCTGGTCCTGGGCAGAGGAAAGGGGAGCTGCTTGTGGGGGAACAGGGTTCAGAACTGTCCATGATGCCGTCCTTGAGCAGATCAAGACAGAGGAAGTGATGGAGTGACGTGAGCTTCAAGGGGGAGCTTTGGTGGGTACCTGGGTCTGTCTGGGAAGACTTCCTGGAGGAGGTGACATAGGACTGACAGCTGCGGGAAGGGGGTAGGGAAACAGTGTCTGTGTGTGTGTGTCTGTGTGTGTGTGTGCGCGCGCGCGCGCGCGCGCGTACTACTGGTGGAGACCTCCCAGGTGGTGGGGAGTAGCCCACAGTCAGGCTTCCAGAATGGAGCTGGGGCTTGTGATCCTAGATCCAGCCTGGAGCCCTTGAGAGGGCGAGGTTGGGGCTCAGGGCAGCCCTTTAGGACAGACCACCAGGCTGGGGTGAGGGGGTGCTTTCAGCCCTCTGGGGTCTGCTCCAAGGGTCCTAGCCCACAACCAGTGGGACGGTTGTAATATTTTTGGACAACAGGAGACTTCCCCCCCAACCCTCGGCTTTTTCCCTACTGGGATTTGCTGTGCCAAAGGGCCATTTTACAACTTGGCTTGTCCCTAAAGTAGTTCTGTCCATTTATCAGAATTTGGAGGAGTTTGGGGGATTGTTTTTGTGAATCCTGAAACCAAAACCAACATATTCTGGGATTTTTTTTGGATAGTTTTGTCCTTTCTTTTTCTCTTCCTTCCTTCCTTCTTTCCTTCCTTCCTTCTTTCCTTCCTTCCTTCCTTCCTTCCTTCCTTCCTTTTAAAATTTCAACTTGCCATTACTTTGAGCCCCTTACATCTATGTTGATGGTTGGACCGTGTTTTCATTAGTTTTTCTAGTTCTCTCCGGCTCCCAGTGAAATGTACAAAAGCAAATTGGATGGAAAAGAATTTCCAACCACAAGTGCACGAATTAATAACTCAGGGAACCCCTCGTGTGATGTTAGAAGATTTGCACTCATAATTTTAAGACCATTGTGTCTGCTGTCCACATTATTTTGCCTTTTATTTTGTTTGTTTTGCACTCATTTTTCAGCTGGTGATTCATGCCTTCGTGAACAGAAGGGTTATTGAGGCCGTGGAGGCCCTACTATGCACCGGGCACTTTTCCAGGCCTTGCCCAGGCCAGGCTGGGTCCCTGCCCTGGTGGGGCTCCTGTTCCAGCGGGGGGCGGGGCAGGTGATGGGCAGCGGACATGGGAACTGACACAGTTACAGGACCCATTAGAGGAATGCCATGGAAAAACGGAAACAATAGCAGGGTAGCGGGGAGGGTGGGCTGGGCAGATGCCCTGCCAAACTTCATCCCAGGAAAAGGCCAAACTTCCCTGGGGTTGGAGAGACAGCGGCTTCTTTTGGTAGGCGTCCTGCAAAGGGTAATAAAATGGCCTTTTACGTCTTCACCTGGGAGCAAAGAGGGTGAGGAGGGCTCAGGGCCTCCCTGCCTCTGCACGGTGCGCTGACTCGAGGTGCCAGCTGGCCCAGAGAGGAGGTGAGGCCCTGGAGTTAGGCCGACCGGGGTTCAAGTCCAGACTCCAACTTTCTTGTTTTCCCCCAGGAGAGAGATTCCTAGTCACTCATCCATTTGAGCACAGGGGACAGAGGAGCTCTGTGCCTCAGTTTCCCCATCTGTAAAGTGGAGGTGGTACTAGCACCCGCTAGGAGGGTTGCGTGAGGATAATGAGTTAAGACTGCATATGGGAAGTGCCTAGTGGAATGTGCCAGGCCCAGAGTTAAGTGTTAGCTGTATACGATCGAGCTGGGATATAGAAAGTACTTAGCATTGGCCATGGCTCAGTGACGTCCCCCCACACCTCTCCCCAGTCCCTGACCCAGTCTTGGGCGGCCAACCCACCTCTTCCTCCGTCCTGGGTGAGAGTCACTCCCTGCGCCGGGGCAAGTCGCAGGTCCCCAGGGAGGGCGTGCCGGGGACGCAGGCCCAGTCTGAGCAAAGGGTCTGGCAGCCTTTTTGCTGGGGGCTGGCCAGAGGCACCCGTCTGGTTTGAGTTCCCGGCGCCTCACTCCCTGTGCTAACCCACAGCCTGGCTCTGAGCCGCCGGGCCTGCGCCTTATTTGGGTCTTCTCTCCCCCCAGACGGCACTTTGTGGCCTTAAAAGGGCAGGCCTGGGGGGTGAAGGGGGGCAGTGGCTCCTGCTGGCTCCGGAGCCCCTCCAGCTGTGGCCCCGTCCCTGGCTTGGCCAGCCCATCCCTCTGGCTGTGGAGAAAAGAAGGCCCCCAGAGCCAGAGCGGCCAGGGCGGCCGGCTCTCCATAGGGGTGGTGGGAGGGGTGGGCTCCTGGATCGCAGCCCCCCTTGCCCTCCCAGGCAGCCAGCCTCCCTCTGGTTTTCATTTAAAACCGGGGCTGGATCCACTTCTGTGTCTTCTTACCAACTGGGGCAGGAAGAGGGTGGACAGCGATGTCCCAGCTGCTTACCGTATGCCAGGCCCTGCGTGTGCCCAGTGGGCCTCTTTGCACGCATCGCCTTCCTCGGGCCTTGCACCAGCCTGGGAGATGTAGTGGCCTTATGACCCCATTTTATGGATGGGAAAACGGGCATGTCCGAAGAGGACAAGTCATACAGGTCAGCGAGTAGCAGGGCTGGGACCCGGCCTTGCATCTGTTAGCTCTAAGCTCTTAACGCATGCAGCATTCTGGGGGCACTGGGGAAGCCTCACCATGCCCCCCACCATTGCCTGCCCTTCTCCCCAACCCCAGCAGCTTGGCTGCCTTGTTCTAGCTCAGCCCAGCTCATGCTGTGTGACCCCGGGAAACTGTCCCACCTCTCTGGTCCTCTGTCTCCCTCTGCACTAAGGGGAGTAGGGATCCTTGCTGGGGCAACAGCAGCAGATGGGCAGGGCAGGGTCCAAAACAAGAATGGTGCGGGCCGGCAGGGCCCTCACCCCCTGTTGTCCCTCAGTTACAGGCCCTTCTGGCTTCATGGAGCCCAGGTGGTCAGGCAACGCCATGCGACGGATGGCGCTTCAGCCCACGGCCTTCTCAGGTGGGTCCTGGGGCAGCTGCTTGGGGTCCCTCTGGTTTAGGGGAGGCCTGGTGGGGGCCCAAGCAATGTGGTGATGGTCCTGAGGCCAGCTGGGCCCAGCAGTGGAGGGTCAAGGGGAGTGCCCACCCCTGCCCACCCCAGGGCCCTAGAGGGAGTCTGACCTGGGCCCAGCACCCCAAGACCCATGACCCCCAGACTCTTGCAGACGAGGGCCCAAGCCCCCAGTTTCCTCTTTTTATTGAAATGATGCTTTTCTAAGCGTCTGCCGTGAGTGAGGCACTGTGCCAGGTGCTTTCCATTGTCAACTCATTTAAATCTCAGCCCCAGGAAGGCATCATTGTCCCCACGTTAAAGAGGAGGAAGCTGAGGGTCAGAGAGGAGACATGCCCTGCCCAAGGCCCCATAGCCAGGAAGAGGCAGCGCTGGGACTCGACCCCAGACTTTGTGCTCAGTAAGAACTCACCCCACCCTTGCTCTGAGCTCCATGTCCTCAGATGTGCACTGCGGTGACACTCGTCCCAACACCCAGGATCGTGGAGAGACAGGCCTGTAAAGCACTGGTCCCAATACACGCCCGCTGGGAGGTTGCATAACAGGCCCGAACTGCTATGGATCACTTAAGGGTATTGCTGGGGAGGCCAGAGGAGCTGGCCGGTGGTTGTGGAGGGAGGATCAGAGGGGGGCATCTCTGAGGCCCGTGCAGTCCAGGCTGTGATGTGTCAGTCCCCAAAGACGGCCAGCCCAGGCCAGCCCCGCCTAGCGGGAAGCAACAGGGTTTCCTGCCCTGGCTTCCAGGGAAGGAGTCATCTTGGATGCCGAGGCTGCAGGAGGGGAATCCCTAGTCCTGGTCTGGAGGCTCTGGAGCCAAAGGAAACCCTCAGGGCATGGCCCACCCTGACCAGGCTGGAGCCCCGTCCCTGCGCTGGGCCATCTCATGGGTTGGGGTCGTCAAGTGTCTGTCCCCTTGCCTCTGTTCTGTCCCGGGGGGCTGAGGGGCTCCATGGGGGATCTGAGACACCTGGCCCCAGCCTCCTCCTTCCCCGCAGGTTGCCTCAACTGCAGCAAAGTGTCAGAGCTGACCGAGCGGCTGAAGGCATTGGAGGCCAAGGTGGGTGAGCGGCAGCCCCTCCCCTGGCCTTCCCACCCCCTCCCTATGCCCCCACACCCACTGGCTCATCATTCCCACAGCGCAGCTCTGTGCTGAGCTTCAGCACCCACGACCAGGTGGCCTCCCTAGCAGGCACCCACCACCTTCTAGAATAAGCTGGCCTCCGTTCTGTGCCTGTCCCCAGGAAGCCTGCTCAGGGTCAGATGGCCTGGCCTGCTCCTTCCCCCAGGAGGCCCATGAATGTCCCCTGCGCACCCCCCTCCCCATCGCAGCCAGATGTTCGTAGACATCCCCCAGAGCCCGTGGCCGGGTCCCTTCCTTGCCCCGTCCCCTTTACCCTTTATCCCCCCACACCCACACCACCATGATAATACTATCTTCCCAGTTTCCAAGCAAAGCATCTGTTGTGAATCTCAAATTATGTCAAGATAAAAAGGTTTTAGCAATTAAAAGGTAAGACATTCTAGGGGCGCCTGGGTGGCTCAGTTGGTTGAGCGGCCGACTCTTCATTTCGGCTCAGGTCCTGATCTGGGGGTTGTGAGATGGAGCCCCACGTTGGGCTCTGCACTCAGTGGGGAGTCTGCTTGAGATTCTCCCTCTCTCTGCCCCTCTCCCGCCTCCCACTCATGTGTGCACACGCATGCACGTTCTCTCTCTCTCTCTCTAAAATAAATCTTAATAAAAAAAGTAAGACATTCTAAATTTAGAAACGTGAAAAACTCAGAACCGTGAAAAACCTACCAGAAAACCGTCTGCAGCGGTCACTTGTGCCCCCAAAGAGAACGACAGTCAACACTTAAGCATCTTTTCTTCCAAATCTTCTATGCACACATGGAGATGTATATAATTCATCTGCATATCCTTTCCTCTGTCACTCGGGGAATTTACCTTAAAAGGAGAGTCAATGTGAAGATGTTTGCCAACATGTTAATAATGAATAGGGAAATTTGAAAACCGGACGGAAGAAGGGGTGGTTGCAGAATGAGCGGGCCTGGCTCGGCGGAATCCCAGAGAGCCATCCACGGCACCTCCATTTTGTAACATGAAGAGATGCTTGTGATGTGTCAGGGGGAAGAACCAAGCTCCTGAACGGCATGTGCTAGAACCCCACTGATGAGGAGTGGGAGCTCCAGGAAGCCCACACTGCTCCCCGGGCTTCCTCCCTGGGAGAAGCCGGCAGAAGGGGCTCAGTCTCAGATCTGGGGTGTGGTTCTCCCTTCGGGGTCTGCCCAAGAGTTTCAGCTGTTCTCTGGACAGGACCACACGACCCCCACTCCCGGTCAGTGGGCATTCTGGCCCCCCTGGGTTTTTTTTTTTTAAGATTTTATTTATTTATTTATTTATTTATTTATTTATTTATTTATTTGAGAGAGAGAGAGAGAGAGAAAGCGCTCACGGGAGCAGGAGGAGAAGGAGAGGGGGAAGAGAGAGAGAATCTCCAGCAGACTCTGCGCTGAGTGCAGAGCCCGATGTAGGGCTCGATCTCACAACCCTGAGATCACAACGTGAGCTGAAATCAAGAGTCAGAGGCTTAATGACTGAGCCACCCGGGTGCCCTTTCTGGGCCCTCTTTTGTCCTCGGTCAGTGCCTCAGCAGGCACCCCTGACCTTTCAGAGGCTCCCCCACACTGGGTCTCAAAGTGGTTTTGTATACACCCTGGGCCTCTAGCTCATGTCAGACCCTCCCAAACTTCCCTCCAAATTTAGTAAAAATCCTTCCAGCTTGTGGTGCTTCAAGAGACCAAGGGAAGTTTCAGATTATTGACACAGGTCAGCATAGGAAAAACCGCACGGCCCAGCAGACACAGAGACCCAGAACTCCACTTGGGTGGCAGTGACGGTGTGGAATGGCTTTCCGAATGATGAATTGTGCAGTTTGAAAATCAGTCACTTCTGGGGCCTGGGTCTCCACTCCATGCTGGGTTCTGCTGGCTGCGTGGGCTCCGGTGCGCAACACGGGGGCCCCTCGGCTGGCCTGTCCCTGGCGAGACCCTGGGACCTACCTTGTCTTCCTCTTCCTCCACAGGTGGCGGTGCTCACTGTCACTGAGCGGGTAGTGCTCCCAACCCCAGCTGCCCCCGGGGACCCCTTCCCACTCTGGGGCTCCCCCGCTGCCCAGGGCAGCCCCGGGGATGGAGGCCTCCGAGGTGAGTGGGTCAGTGGGGGGATGTGCTCCCATGTGGGAATGAATCAGGGGAGTGATTCCAGTCCCCACCCTGCTACTGACTCCCAGCTTGACCCCCTTCTAGACCTCGGTCTTCCCAGTTCTCCAGTGGGCCTGAGGGAATGGGGCCCAGCAGCCCCACCGCCCCTGCCCCACACAGTGGAACTGGGGGCAGGGACCCTGGATGACACTGACTCCTGCCTACTCCCCCTGCCCCAGGGCTACCCGGAGCCAGAGAGAACGTGAGGACCCCACTGCTCCCTCGAGATGGTAGGTGCTGGCTGGGGTGCTGGGGCCAGGGCCAGGGCAAGAGCAAGGCCAGAACTGCCAAGCTGACTTATTTTCCCTTCCAGATCGAGTTGGTGGCCAGGGGCTTCCTGGGCCCACTGGCCCTAAGGGAGACACTGGCAGCCGAGGCCCAACGGGGATGAGAGGCCCGCCAGGTGAGTGTCCACAGCACTTCCCCTACCCCCAGGTCAGCCCTGTCAGTGAACTCTTTCTTGGCCAAAGATAGCCTAGGCCCCTTCCACCCACTTGTGTCTCAGCTCACCACCCCTCCACTTGCACCCTGGGCTCCCTGAAGCCCTCTTTTGCATTCACTGGACCCATGCTTCCTGGGCACCTTCCCTGGCAGGCTCTGAGCTGGACACTGGGGTGGGGTCAGACCAGTCCCTGCCTCCTGGAGCTCCCAGACTGGGGGTGGGGGTGCCTAGGCAGAGGAGAAACAGCAGTGCCCCCCACCTACCATGTGACCAGAGTTCTTCTGGGGGACATAGCAGGTTGGGAGGCCCAAGGAAGGAAGCGTAGACCCAGCCTGGATGGAGTAAGGGGTGGGGAGGCCTTCCTGGTAGGAGTGACATCTTAGCTGAGGCCTAAAGGATGACTTGAAACCCCTTTCAAGAGCAAAGGGAGGACTGATAGAGGGAACAACTCATCCAAAAGCCTGGAAGGGAGAGAAGAGAACATTCTGGAAATCAACCTTCCCTAAGAATCTCCTATGGACCAAGTGTCCATTGTCCTAAAGCTCCTGAAGAGGGCTGTTCATCCTCCTAATAGACAGCCAGGGAGGTCAGAGCCAGGACCGGCCTGGGCCTGCGGCCTCTGGAGCCTTCTTGTACCCCACTCCCCCAGGCTGCCTTATCCTTCCCCCTTGCAACCACCCTGGGCCTCCCTGCCTCCTAGATACCCACCAACTCCCTGGTTCCATTGTAGGTCCTCAGGGCCCCCCAGGAAGCCCTGGCCAGGCTGGAGCTGTGGGCACCCCTGGAGAGAGGGGACCTCCAGGCCCACCAGGGCCTCCTGGCCCCCCTGGCCCCCCTGGGCCCCCAGCCCCTGTTGGACCACCCCACACCCGGAACCTCCAGTATGGTGAGTCCTTTGGGGGTCACAAGAGATAATGGTGGGGATGGGGGCGAGGCTGGCATAACCATCACCCCAGCGCCACTGCCATCTACTGGGCACCTTCTGTTTACCAGACTTGCCTCTAGTCAGCTACATGTCACCCAGTCCTCCAACAGATGCCATTGTCCTCCTCTGTTCGGATGAGGAAAACTGAGGGCCAGAGAGGGGTGATCACATAGCCAGGACATGGCGGGGCGGGGGGGACCGTCTTCAAACCCAGGCGCCCTCTGGAGCTGTGCTTGGATCCACCAGCACCAGGCGCTCCTGCCAAGCCTTGGAGCTGGCCAGGATCCAGCCCTCAGAGCACCGGAAAGCTCAAGGCCTGGCAGCAGGAAATGAGCTCTGTGCTCCCTGGCCCTGTGCTCAGAGAGCCCCTTCCGCCCAGTGGGGCCCTGACATGTATCCTTCGCCTCCTCCCCAGCCTGACCTACGTGCGTGCTGCCAGTGGCCAGAGCTCAAAGTGCCAGGTTCAGCCCTACCGGCGCCATATCTCTGGTGTGTGGCTGGGCACCATTCATGTATTCCCCCAACCCGCCGTTCGTTCCATCTCACCACCCCTTCTCCTTCCCCAAGCCTCAGTTTCCTCATCTGTTCAATGGGGAGAGTGACCGTGCAGTTCTCCCAGAGCTCCACAACCCCCATGCACAGAAGCCCGGCACAAAGTAGGTGGTCAGTAAATGGTAGCTTTGACTCTTATTCCCGTTGCTATGTGACAGTGTAGGCTGAGCAAGGTAGAGTCTTGCTGGATGTCACCAGCTAGACTGTGGTAAGGTTAGAACCCACGTCTCCCTGCCTCCTGGTCCTGTGTGACCAGTACTCTCCACGCTCCCCACCCTTGGAGCAGTTGCCCAGTAGCCCCAGCCACACTGCAGGTTACCCCACAGGGCAGTCACAGCTGGCTTAGCAGAGGCGGCAGGTAAAGACTGACTGCCCTGCTCCAGCCCAACCCTGCTCACTCACCATCTTTGCCCCCACCAGGGGACCCATTACTGTCCAACACCTTCACTGAGACCAGCAGCCACTGGCCCCAGGGACCAGCTGGACTCCCAGGCCCCCCAGGGCCCATGGGTAAGTTGAGTCCAGGTCCAGGTTAAGGGGTGGGGTTGGGAAATGGCAGAGGGACTAGGGCTGTGGCTATCAGGAGGGAGCGGATGGTGGACTTCCTGGCATTGTACTCTGTTTCAGTCCTGAGCACATCTTGTCTTATTCTAGGTCCCCCTGGACTTCCTGGTCCCATGGGCATCCCTGGGAGTCCTGGACACATGGTAAGTAGTTCTCCAGTTGCTCCCACTCACCTGTCCATCCATTCATCCACCCACCCACTGATCAGTCCACATATCCATCCATCTAACCATCCATCAATCCATTCATCCATCATTCATTCATTCATTCATTCATTCATTCAAGCATTTATGGAGCACTTAATATGCAAACTACTTTCCATAAATCTTTTCATTCAGTCCATGTAAGGAGAAACAAGTATTGTTAGCACATGCGGCCAAGAAAGGTAGAAGTTCTTGACCTAGGGCTGCTGCCAGCACATAGCAACTTCCAGATCAGGGCAGGGACTCTCTGACTCCAGGACCATAACTCTGAACCCTGAGCCATACAAAGTCACTGCTGTGTACCAGGGACTGGGAGTGTGGTAAAGAACCCAGAGGCTCAGGCCAAACTGAGGCTTCCTCCTCGACCCCTCTGCCCCACCAAGTCCCTGCCCACCCCATCCTGCCTCAGCACAAAGCTGAGGCCCTGTCTTGTTGCTCAGGGACCCCCAGGCCCCACTGGACCCAAAGGAATCTCCGGCCACCCAGGAGAGAAGGGAGAGAGAGTGAGTACTGAGGCAGCCCCTGGTGGAGGAGTCTGGGGAGTCCTGGGTTCCCTGGGTCACACCCTCCAATAGCTGACTGCATAACTCTCCTCCCTCCCACACAGGGACTGCGTGGGGAGCCTGGCCCCCAAGGCTCCACGGGGCAGCGGGTGAGTGATGCTGCCCACCCTACAGCACCCCCTCCAGGATCCCACATGTCCAGACCCCTGCTCTGGCTCCATGCGCTGCAACCAGAGCTCCTGACCCTCCCTCCTATCCAGGGCATGGTCCATCTCTCTCTTTCCTTGTCTCTGGGTCCTGCCAACCTCTTAGGATCAGGTCACAACCCTCTCCCTCACTTGGGCTCTTTATCTCTGTATCTGTTTCTCTATCTCTCTCTTTTCTCTGTGTCTTTGTCTCTCTGACACTATATTTCTCTCTTTCACTCTCAGTCTTTCCAATTATGAACGTAGATTTGTCCATTTCTCCCTTTAGTTTGGTCAATTTTTGCTTAGTGTGTTTTGAAGCTTTGTTACTAGGTGCATACATGTTCAGGATTTTAATGTTAACTTTATGAAATTAATATCTTTCTCTGTAGTGATACTCCTTGTTCTGCATTCTACTTTGATACTAAAATAAACATACCAGCTTTCTTATACTTAGCACTTGCATGGTATATCTTTTTCAACCCTTTTGCTTTCGACCCTGTCTTGCTATTTAAAGTATATCTCTGGTAAACAGCATATACTTGGGACTTATTTTTTAAACAGTCTTGACTGTTGAGTTCATTTACATTTAACGATATGTAGAGTTACTTATATGGTTCCACTTAAGTCAACCATCTTGCTCTTTGTGTTCTATTTACCCCATCTTTTTAATTTTTTCCCCTTTTTTCTGTCTTCTTTTAGACTGAGTACTATTTACAGTCCCATTTTATCTCTATCAATGACTTTGTGTTATTTTCTCACAGCTGCTCTAAGGATAACAATATGCATCCTTGACTTATCACAATTTGCTTGAATTAACATTATACCACTTCACGTATAAATAGGAATGTTACAACTGTATGATTTCCCATTCCAACCTCGCTCTATCGCTATCATATATTTCATTTCTGCGTGTGTCATAATCCCTGCAATGCATTGTTGTTCTTGCTTTAAACAGGTGACTTCGAAAGAAGTTAGGAAAATAGTCTTTCACATCTACTGATATATTTATCATTTCTAATGATTCCCTGTAGCTCCAGATTCCATCTGGTATCGTTTGTCTTCAGCCTAAAGAATGTCCTTTAGCTCTGCCTTTATGGGTCTGCTGCCAACAAATCCTCCCTGTTTTTATCTAAAACTGTCTTCATTTTACTTCCATTTAAAAAAATATATATTTATGTATTTATTTGAGAGAGAGAGAGCAAGTGGGGTGATGGGCAGAGGGAGAGGAACTTCGAGCAGATTCCCTGCTGAGTGGGGAGCCCAACGTGGGCCTCAGTCTCACAACCCATGAAATCATGACCTGAGCCTAAACCGAGAGTCAGCTGCTTAACCGACTGAGCCACCCAGGTGCCCCATCTTAATTTTTGAAAGATTTTTTTCAATTGGATATAAAATGATAGTTTGGCAGTTTTCCTCCCTTTTAGCACTTTAAAGATGTTGTTCCATGGTCTTCTGGCTGACAGAGAAAATTACAACTTCTCATGAGAAATCGTCTGTGGTTCTTGCTGTTCCCCTGTACGTAATATGTCTTTTTTCTTTGGCTTTTAAGATTTTCCCTTTACCCTTGGTTTTCAACAAGTTGATCATGACATAGTTGGGTGCGATTTTGTGTTTATCCTTCTTTGGGTTTGCTAAGATTCCTAGATCGGTAAGGTTGCCAGGATTTTTGTTTGGGTTGGTTTGGTTGGTTTTGTTTAAATGATAAAATGATTTTTAGAGAGCAATTTTGGGGGTTCACAGAAAAATTGAACAGAAAGTACAGAGAATTCCCATTTACTCCCTGTCCTCACATATGCACAGCGTCTCCCACTATCAACATCTCACATACAATGGTACATTTGGACAACTGAATCTACATTGACACATTATCGCCCTAAGTCCATAGTTTACATGAGAGTTCCCTCTTGGTGTTGTACGTTCCGTAGTATCGATAGATGTATGCTGTTATGTATCCACCATTGTAGTATCAGATAGAGTAGTTTCACTGACCTAAAAACCCCTGGTGCTCCGCCCATTCGTCCCTCCCTCCACACTAATATGCGTGTAAGTTTCCTCCATGTCTTTTCATGGTTTGATAACTCATTTCTCTTTAGCTGTACATAATATCCCATCGTATGTACCACGGTTTATTTATCCATTCACCTACTAAAAGACATCTTGGTTGCTTCCAAGTTTTGGCAGTTAGGAATAAACATCCATGTGCAGATTTTTGTGTGGACATGTTTTCAGTTCGTTTGGGTAAATGCCAATGAGTGCAATTGCTGGATCATATAGTATGTTTAGTTTTGTAAGAAATTTTTCCCTAAGGAACACACTCTGTGTGTGTGTGTGTGTGTGTGTGTGTGTGTGTGTGTGTGTGCATACGTGGTGAGAACACTTAAGATCTACTCTCTTAGCAAATTTCAATTATACAATACAGTTTCGTTAACTACAGTCACCATACTATATATTAAATCCTCAGAACTTAGTCATGTTATAACTGAAAGTTGGTATTCCTTTATCAACCTTTCCCCATTTCCCATCCCCTGCCCCAGGCCCTGGCAACCACCATTCCACTCTGTTTCTCTGTGTTCAGCTTTTTTTTTTTTTTTTTTTTTTTTTTTTTTTAAGATTCTACATATAAGTGATATGGCACAGTATTTGTTTTTCTCTGTCTGGTTTATTTCACTTAGCATAATGCCCTCCAGGGTCATCCATGTTGTCACAAATGGAAAATGTTCCTTCTTTTTTAAAGGATAGATAATGTTCTATTATATATGTACACACATATGCATACAGGCATGCATACATATTTCATTTATCCGTTCATCCATTGACAGGCACTTAGGTTGTTCCCGTATCTTAGCTTTTGTGAAAAATGCTGCAGTGAACATGGGAATGCAGATATTTCTTTAAGATAGTAATTTCGTTTTCTTTGGATAAATACCCAGAAGTGAGATCACTGGATTGTATGGTAATCCTATTTTTAATTTCTTAAGGAATCTCCATTCTGTTTTCCATAAAGGCTGTATCAATTTACATTCCCACCAACAATGCACAGGGTTCCCTTTTTTTCACATCCTCACCAGCATCTGTTCTCTTGGTTTTTGGTTTTTGTTTTTTTTTTTTTCTAATAGACACCTTAACAGGTGTGGGGTGATATCTAAAGTTATGGTTTTGATTTGCATTTCCCTGATAGTTAGTGATCTTTTTTTTTAAAGATTTTATTTATTTATTTAACAGAGAGAGAGAGAGCACAAGCAGGGGTAGTGCCAGGAAGAGGGAGAGGGAAAGCACGCTCCCCGCTGGACCCCGGGATCATGACCTAAGCTGAAGGTTTAACCCACTGAGCCACCCAGCAGCCCCGATAATTAGTTATCTGGAGCATCTTCTTATATACCTATTGGCCATTTATATATCTTCTTTGGGAAAATGTCTATTCAGGTCCTTGCCTGTTTTTAATTGGGTTATTTGTTGGTTGTTAGTTGTATAAATTCCTTATATGTTATGGATATCAACTCTTTTTTAATTTTTTTTTTAAAGATTTTATTTATTTACTCGACAGAGATAGAGACAGCCAGCGAGAGAGGGAACACAAGCAGGGGGGAGTGGGAGAGGAAGAAGCAGGCTCATAGCAGAGGAGCCTGATGTGGGGCTCGATCCCATAACGCCGGGATCACGCCCTGAGCTGAAGGCAGACGTTCAACCGCTGTGCCACCCAGACGCCCCTGGATATCAACTCTTTATTAGCTAGGTGGTTTGCAAATGTTTTCTCCCATTCCATAGATTGCCTTTTCTTTTTCTTTTTGTCTTCCTTCCCCTTCTTCTTCTTTCTTCTTCTTTCTTCTTCCGGTTGGTTTCCTTTGCTGTGCAAAAGCTTCTTTTTTTTTAATTTTACTTTTATTTTTGTGTAAGTAGGCTCCACAGCCAGCAAGGAGCCCAACACAGGGCTTGAACTCATGACCCTGATATCAAGAGTCGGGCACTTAACCAACTGAGCCACTCAGGCATCCCATTGTAAAAAGCTTTTTGAATTGGTTTTCTTATTGTTGACTTTTAAGGGTTCTTTCTATATTTTGAATAGTAGTCCTTTATCGGGTGTGTCTTCTGCAAATATTTTCTCCCAGTACGTGGCTTCTCTTCTCATTCTCTTGACATTGTCTTTTGTAGAGTTTTTAATTTTAATAAATTCCAGCTTATCAGTGATTTCTTTCATGGATGCTACTTTTGGTATTGTATCTAAAATGTCATCATCAAAGCCAAGGTCATCTAAGTTTTCTCCTACATTATCTTCTAGGAGTTCTATGGTTTTGTATTTTACGCTGAGATCTGTGATCCATTTTGAGTTAATTTTTGTGAAGGGTGTGAGATCCGTGTCTAGATTCACTTTTTTGCCAATTGCATACTGTCTTGATAATTGTGGCTTTACGGTAAGTCTTGAAGTAGGGTAGTGTTAGTCCTCTGAGTTTGTTCTTCTCCTTTAATATCGAGTTGGTTATTCTGGGTCTTTTTCCTCTCCGTGTAAACTTTGGAGTCAGCTGGTCAATATCCATAAAATATCTTGCCGGGATTTTGATTGGGATTACAATGAATCTATCGATCAAATTGGGAAGAACTGACGTCGCAACAATATTGAGTCTACCCACCCACAAACGTGGGATATCTCTCCATTTATTTAATTCTTTGCCATCTTTCATCAGAGTTTTGTGGTTTTCTTCACATGGATCTCGTACTTATTACATTTGATTTACACCTAAGTATTTCATTTTGGGGGGTGCTAATGTAAATGGTAATGTGTTTTTAACTTCAAATTCCTCTTATTCATCGATGGTATATAAGAAAGTGATAGACTTTTGTTTTTTGTTTAGCCTTGTATCCTTCAACCTTGCTATAATTGCTTATTAGTTCCAAGAGTTTCTTTGTTGATTTTTTTCAGGTTTCCTACCTAGATGACCATGTCATCTGCAAACAAGGAAAATTTTATTTCTTCCTCCCCAAACTGTATACTTTTTGTTTCCTTTTCTTGTCTTATTTCATTAGCTAGAACTTCCAGTATGATATTGATGACCATTGGTGAAAGCAGACATGCTTTCCTTGTTCCTGATTTTAGCAGGAAAGTTTTGAGTTTCTCACCGTTAACTATGATGTTAGTAGTAAGTTTATTGTAGATGTTCTTTATCAAGTTAAGGAAGTTCCCTTGTATCCCTAGTTTGCTGAGTATTTATCATGAATGGATGTTGGATTTTATCAAATGCTTTTTCTGTACTTATTGATATGATCATGTGATTTTTCTTAGTCTGTTGATGTGACAGATCACATTAATTGATTTTCAAATGTTGAATTAGCCATGTATACCTGTAATAAACCCCACTTGGTCGTGGTATATAATTCTTTTTATACATCTTAGGTTCCATTTGCTAATATTTTGTTGAAGAATTTTGCATCTATGTTCATGAGAGATACTGATCTTTCAATATCTCCTTTCCTTTCTTGTAGTGCTTTTGTCTGGACTTGGTATTAGGGTAATGCTAGCCTCATAGAATGAGTCAGGGCATATTCCCACTGCTTCTATCCTCTGAAAGAGATTGTAAAGAATTGGTATAATTTCTTCATTTTTTTGTCTTGCATGTGAGGGTCCAGTTGTTCCAGCATCATTTATGAAAAAGATTATCTTTGCTCCATTGCATTGTCTTTGCTCCTTTGTCAAAGATCAGTTAACTAGGGGTGCCTGGGTGGCGCAGTCGTTAAGCGTCTGCCTTCGGCTCAGGGCGTGATCCTGGCGTTCTGGGATCGAGCCCCACATCAGGCTCCTCTGCTAAGAGCCTGCTTCTTCCTCTCCCACTCCCCCTGCTTGTGTTCCCTCTCTCGCTGGCTGTCTCTCTCTGTCAAATAAATAAATAAAAATCTTAAAAAAAAATCAGTTAACTATGTTTATATTTCTGGGCTCTCTGTTCTATTCCATTGATCCATTTGTCTCTTTTTTCTCTTTTAATTATCCTGGATAGGGTATTGTCACTTTCATTGATTTTTTTTTCAAAGAACTAGCTTTTGGTTTTGTTGATTTTCTCTATAGATTTCCTGTTTTCAATTTCATTGATTTCTGCTCTAATTTCTATTATTTCTTTTATTTTGCTTACTTTGGATTTAATTTACTCTCCTTTTTTCTACTTTTCCAAGGTCCAAGTTTAGATTATCAATTTTAGATCTTTCTTCTTTTCTAATATATACATTCAATGCAATACATTTCCATCTAAACATTGCTTTTGATACATCCCACAAATTTTGATAAGTTGCCATTTTATTTTTATGTAGTTCAAAATATTTTTAAATGCCTCTTGAGATTTCTTATTTGACTCACGTGTTCCTTAGAAGTCTGTTGTTTAACTTCCAAGTATTTGGGGAGTTTCCCCTTATCTTTCTGTTATTAATTTCTCATTTAATTCCATTGTGGTCTAAGAACATGCATGGTATGATTTCTCTTCCTTGAAATTCATTGAGATGTATTTTATGGCCCAGAATGTTCCATGTAAGTTTGAGAAGAATGTGTCATCTGTTGTTGGATGAAGTGGTCTATAGATGTCAACTGTATCCAGTTGATTGATGGTATTATTGATTCAAGTATGTTCTTCCTGATGTTCTGCCTGTCTGAGTCTGTCCCTTTCTGACAGAGGATGTTAGAGTTTCCAGCTGTAACAGTGGATTCATTTCTCCCTGCAGTTCTATCTGTTTTGACCTCGTATTCTTCTGTGTTCTGTTGTTAGGCATATACACGTGAAGGATTGTTGTGCCTTCGTGGAGTATTGACCCCTTGATCATTATGTATTGTCCTTCTTTATCCATGATTACTTTCTCTGACATCTGCTCTGTCTGAAATTAATGTAGTCACTCTCGCTTTCTTGTGATTAGTGCTAGCATGGTATACCTTTGGCATCCCTTGGCTTTATATGTGTCTTTATATTTAAAGTGGGCTTCTTCTAGACAACATAGAGTTGGGTCTTGGTTATTTATCCAACGGGACAATCCTTGACTTTTATTTTATTTTATTTTATTTTTGATTTTTTATTATATTATGTTAGTCACCATACAGTACATCCCCGGTTTCCGATGTAAGGCTCGATGATTCAAGTTGTGTATAACACCCAGTGCACCATGCAATCCTTGACTTTTAATCGGTGTATTTAAACCATTGACATTTAGGGGCACCTGGCTGGCTCAGTCGGTGGAGCGTGCAACTCTTGATCTCAGGGCTGTGAGTTCAAGCCCCACACTGGCTGTAGAGATAACTTAAAAATAAAATTTTTAAAGAAATAAAAAAATAAACCATTGAGGCTTAAATGATTATTTAAATAGTAATTACCCTATTTGTTACCGTCTTCTATTTGTTGCTCTTATTCTTTGTTCGTATTTTCGTCTTCTACAATTTTTCTGCCTTTTGCAGTTTTAATTCTTCATTTCATATAATTCCACTTTCTCTCCTTGCTTGGCACATCAACTGCACCTCCTCTTTCACTTTTTGTAGTGGTTTCCCCAAAGTCTGCCATTTACATTTACAACTAACCCAAATCTACTTGCAAATAACACTATACTGCGTCATGGTCAGTGCGAATACCTTATAATAAAATATTCTCAATTCTTCCCTCCTATTCCTTATATTATTGTTGTCGTTCATTTCACTCGTATATAATTACATGCAAATATATCTATATATACACATACACACATGCATAATCAAATACATTGTTGGTAGTATTATTTTGAACAAAGTGTTTTCTATTAGATCAGTTAAGAATACAGGAAATAAAAGTTTGTATTTTTTTTTTAAAGATTTTATTTATTTATTTAACAGAAATAGCCAGCGAGAGAGGGAACACAAGCAGGGGAGTGGGAGAGGAAGAAGCAGGCTCATAGCGGAGGAGCCTGATGTGGGGCTCGATCCCAGAACGCCGGGATCACGCCCTGAGCCGAAGGCAGGCGCTTAACCGCTGTGCCACCCAGGCGCCCCTGAAAGTTTGTATTTTACATCCATTTATTACTTCTCTGATGCTCTTCCTTTCATTATGTAGGTCCCAGTTTCTGACTTATCACTTCCTTCTCTTTGAAGAATTCCGTTTAACATCTCTTGCAAGGCAGATCTCCTGGCAGCAAATTCCATCAGGTTTTGTTTTTCTGAGCAAGTCTTTCTTTCTCCTTCACTTTTGAAGGATAATTGCACGGGGTACAGAATTCTGGGTCAGTGGTTTTATTCTCTCAACACTTAAAATATCTCACTCTGCTCTCTTCTTGTGGGAATGGCTTCCGAGGACAAGGTGGATGAAAGTCTTACTTTGCTCCTCTAGATAAGCTGATTTTTCCTCCGGCTTCTTTCAAGATACCGTTTTGGGGTTTAGTTTTGTTTTGTTTTGTTTTAAGTAATCTCTACACCCAACGTGGGGCGCGAACTCATGACCCTGAGGTCAGGAGTCTCATGCTCTTCCAGCTAAGCCAGCCAGGCGCCCCTTTCAAGATACTTTTTATCTTTGGTTTTCTGAAGTTTAAGTATGGTCTGCCCAGGGCATAGTATTTGTTTGGCATTTTTCCTGCTTGGCGTTCTCTGAACTTCCTGGATCTGTGGCTTGGTGTCTGACAATTTGGGAAAATCCTCAGGCATTATTGCTTCAAATATTGCTTCCCTTCCTTTCTTGTTCTTCTGCGTCTGGTCTTCTCATTACGTGTGTTATACTTTTTATAATTGTCCCATCATTCTTGGATATTCTGTCCTGCTTTTGTCAGTCTTTTTTCTCATCGCTTTTCAGCTTTGAAAGGTTCTAATTGTCATATTCTCAAGTTCAGAGATTCTTTCCTCCGCCACGCCCAGTCTACTAATGAGCCCTTCAAAGCCCTTCGTTTCTGTTTCAAGTTTCTGATCTCTAGCATTTTTTCTTTTTTTTTCTTTTTTTTTTTTTTAAGATTTTATTTATGTATTCGACAAAGAGAGAGACAGCCAGCGAGAGAGGGAACACAAACAGGGGGAGTGGGAGAGGAAGAAGCAGGCTCATAGCGGAAGAGCCTGATGTGGGGCTCGATCCCATAACGCCGGGATCATGCCCTGAGCCGAAGGCAGACGCTTAACCGCTATGTCTCCCAGGTTCCCCTCTAGCATTTTTTCAAATAGACATGCAAAAAAAATTCTTAACCTGAAAAGTCTGACGAATACTATTAAATCATATATTCATGTGCCCAACACCAAGCTTAAGAAATAGAACCTTATCAGTACCTTTGAAGTCTCCCATGTGCCCCTGCCATGCCACTTTCTCCTTGAAAGGTATCTTTAAGGGCATATGAAATCTTGGCCAGGAAACTGAAGGACTTGTGGTTGCAGGTAGTGTTTTCATGATTTTTTTCCTGCTCTAGGTAAAACTTCAGGAAGGGGACAGTCTGGGAGATAAATGGCTGAAATTCTATTAAATTTGTATTTCTGGACCGTGGCTCTTAATACTAGAAAGCAGCACGGCCTTTGCTAGAATTGAAATATTTCTTAAGAGGCCTGGGAAGAATGGGATGGCCCTTAGCTAACGGACTCTATGAAGAGCACCTGCAACCAAAATCTAGCATTTCTTTTTGTTTGTTAGAATTTCCATCTCTCTTCTCACATTATCCATCTGTTCTTGCATTTTATCAATTTTTTTCCATTAAAGCCTTTGGCATATTAATCACAGTTGTTTTTTTAAAAGGTTATTTATTTACTTGAGAGAGAGAGATCATGAGCAGTGGGGAGGAGCAGAGGGAGAGGCAGAAGCAGACTTCCCCCTGAGCAGGGAGCCCGATGTGGGACTTGACGTGGGCCTCTATCCCAGGACCCCAAGATCATGACCTGAGCTGAAGGCAGATGCTTAACCGGCTGAGCCACCCAGGTGCCCCATATAGTTGTTTTTTTAAATTCCTGGTCTGATAACTCCAACATCTGTGCTATATCTGACTTGGGATCTGGTATTTGCTCAGTCTCTTAAAACTGTGTTTTTTGCCTGTTAGTATGCCTTGTAATTTTTTAAAATGTTCAATTTAATTTCAATTTAATTAACATATAATGTATTATTAGTTTAAGAGGTAGAATTTAGTGATTCATCAATTGCATACAACAGTGAGTGCTCATTCCATTAAGTGCCCTCCTTAATGCCCATCCCCCAGTTACCCCATCCCCCCAATTACCTCCCCTCTAGCAACCCTCAGTTTGTTTCCTAGAGTTAAGAGTCTCTTATGGTTTGCCTCCCGCTCTGTTTTCATCTTATTTTATTTTTCCCTCCCTTCCCCTATGTTTGTCCTTTTTTTTTTTTTTTTTATTAGACAGAGATAGAGACAGCCAGCGAGAGAGGGAACACAAGCAGGGGGAGTGGGAGAGGAAGAAGCAGGCTCCCAGCGGAGGAGCCTGACGTGGGGCTCGATCCCATAAGGCCGGGATCACGCCCCGAGCCGAAGGCAGACGCTTAACCGCTGTGCCACCCAGGCGCCCCTTGTCCTTTTTGTTTCTTAAATTCCACATATGAGTTCAAAATGGATGAAAGACCTAAATGTGAGACAAGAATCCATCAAAATCCTTGAGGAGAACACAGGCAGCAGCCTCTGTGACCTCGGCTGCTGCAACTTCTTGCTAGACACATCTTCAGAGGAAAGGGAAACAAAAGCAAAAATGAACAACTGGGACTTCATCAAGATAAAAAGTTTTTACACAGGGGCGCCTGGGTGGCTCAGTCTGTTACATGCCTGCCTTCAGCTCACGTTATGATCTCAGGGTCCTGGGATCGAGCCCCGAGTTGGGCTCCCTGCTCAGCGGAGAGTCTGCTTCTCCCTCTCCCTCTGCCTCTCCCTCTCCCTCTGCCTCTCCTTCCTCCCTGCACAGTTTGTGCTCTCTCTCTCTCTCTCAAATAAATTAATAAATAATCTTGAAATATCATTTTTTTTAAAAAGTGGTAAAGAAAAAGCTTTTGCACAGCAAAGGAAACAGTCAACAAAACTCAAAGGCAGCCTACGAAATACCTCATAATTTT
Source organism: Ursus maritimus (assembly GCF_017311325.1). Classification (NCBI taxonomy): domain Eukaryota; kingdom Metazoa; phylum Chordata; class Mammalia; order Carnivora; family Ursidae; genus Ursus; species Ursus maritimus. The sequence goes on from NW_024425897.1 coordinate 9,348,427, forward strand.
TTTTTGTTGGAAGGTAACCATGGGGGCTCCTAGGTGGCACAGCGGTTAAGCATCTGCCTTCGGCTCAGGGCGTGATCCCGGCGTTCTGGGATCGAGCCCCACATTGGGCTCCTCTGCTGGGAGCCTGCTTCTTCCTCTCCCACTCCCCCTGCTTGTGTTCCCTCTCTTGCTGGCTGTCTCTCTCTCTGTCAAATAAATAAAATCTTTAAGAAAAAAAAAGGAAGGTACACATGATGTACTGGGTGAAGAAATGGCAGTAAAGAGACTTTAGTAATGTAGTGGTTAGGTGTGCAGAGGGAGGAAGCATTCTGTAGTCCTGTGGTTAGGTCTCAGTCCTTCAGTAAGCCTACGCCCCTGGACTGTGAACTTTACCAGCACTTCTTAATATTGGTATGTTTTTGTTTTTCCCACCCCCTGTGACCACCACCCACCCACCCCTGTTAGGTGGGACAAGATGCCTAGAAGGGACAAGCTGGGCTATTTCTCTTCCCCCATGTGGAAGGCTAAAGCCAGCTATCGTTGGGTATTTCCCTACTCTCAGGTCAGTTAGGCTCTGATACGACCCTAGGAGGTTAGGCTCTGGTAAAATAGTTTCTCCTGAGAGCAGACCCCACCCAGAAGAACAGAATGCTCTGGCGTGTTTCAAGTTGGTTCCTTTCCCCCTCCTCCTGCTGAAAGCATGAGGAGATTTTTCTGCAGTAGTCACTGTGAGAACCTGACAGAGCTCGTGTGTAAAACTCACACGGATGTGGGGATTCCCCCCAAAACTGGGTCCCCCCCCGGGATGTTTAATTCTCAGTCGGCCACACTGAGAGTTGGCCCCCGGCAATTTGTCAGTTATGTTTAGGTTTTCCCAGCTGACACTGGTTCCCAGGGAGGCTTCTGCTCAGTAAACTGTAATCCACCCCCTCTTTCCGCAATTTGAGGGGCAGTGGTTTGTCCTGTGACCCCACTGCTTTGATGGCTCAAAGAAGAGTTGTTGGTTTTCCAGTTTGCCCAGCATTTTCCTTGTTAGTAGGACAGAATGGCAACTTTTTTTTTTATTAAGATTTTATTTATTTATTTATTTGACAGAGAGAGAGAGAGCACAAGCGGGGGGGAGCGGCATGGAGAGGGAAAAGCAGGCTCCCCTCTGAACAGGAAGCCCGATGCGGGGCTCCATCCCAGGACTCTGGGATCATGACCTGAGCCAAAGACAGATGCTTAACCAACTGAGCCACCCAGGCACCCCCAGAATGGCAACTTCTGAGCTCCTCATGTGCCTTGCCAGAAACAAAAAGGCTCGTTTGTTTTGTTTTTAAATCAAATTTCGAGACAAGATTGGCTAATATTTCTTCAACATTTTTTCTGTTCCTTCACTCTCTTCTCTCCTTCTGGGACTTTAATTATACCTAATACTCTCTCCTGAGTCATTGAGGCTCTGTTAATTTTTTTTTTAAGTTTTTTGTTTACGTAGTCTCTACACCCCCCATGGGGCTTGAACTCACAACCCCAAAATCAGGAGTCACACACTCTTCCAACTGAGCCAGCCAGGTGCCCCAGGCTCTGTTAATTTTTTTTTTTTAATCTTTTTTCCTCTTTGTGCTTCAGTTTGAGATGTTGCATTGACCTGTCTTCAAGTTAACCGATTCTTTCTTCTGTTACGGCCCATCTTCTGTTAATCCCAGCTAATGAATTTCTTATTTCAAGTATTATCCTTTTCATTTCCAGGATTTTTTTCACAGAACTCCTGAAATTCCCCATCTCATCACCCATTATATTAATTCCACTACACTCTTCAACGTATTTATCACAGATATTTTATTTATTTTTTTTAAATTCCAGTTAGTTAGCTTACAGTGTAAATTAGTTTCAGTTGTGTACAATATAGTGCTTCAACACTTCCATACGTCACCTGGTGCTCATAATGACAAGTGTCCTCCTTCATCCCCATCACCTATTTCACCCATCCCCCCACCTCCCTCCCTCCCTTCTGGTAACCATCAGTTTGTTCTCTGTGGTTAAGAGTCAGGTTCTTAGTTTGCCCCTCTCCCTCTCTTTTCTTTTTGCTCATTTGCTTTGTTTCTGAAATTCCACATATGAATGAAATCACGTGATATGTCTTTCTCTGACTGACTTATTCCACTTAGCATAATACTCTCTATCTCCACTCATGTCATTGCAAATGGCAAGATCTCGTTCTTTTTTATAACTGGATAATATTTCATATATAGATATATATATCTGTTCTCTTTCAGTTTCTGTTCATATATATATTCATATATATATATACACACTATATTTTCTTTATCCATTCATCAATCAAGCGACATTTGGGCTGTTTCCATAATTTAGCTATTTAGATAGTGCTGCTATAAACATCGGTGTGCATGTATCCCTTTGAATTAGTATTTTGTATCCTTTGGGTAAATACTCAGTGCAATTGTTGGATCATAGGGTAGCTCTATTTTTAACTTTTTGAGGTGCCTCCATACTATTTTCCATAGTGGCTGCACCAGTTTGCATTCCCACCAATACTGCACCAGGGTTCTTTCTCCGCATCCTTGCCAACACCTGTTGTTTCTCGTGTTGTTGATTTTAGCCATTCTGACAGGTGTGAGGTGATATCTCGTAGATTTGATTGGCATTTCCCTGATGATAAATATCACAGGTATTTTAAACTTTGAGTCTACTAATTCCAATATCTGGGTTGGCTATGGATCCATTTCTACTGACTTATTTTTCTCTTGATTGTGGGCACATTTTCTTGTTTCTTTACATATCTAGTAATTGTCCATACTGGACAATATAGATAATAAAGAGAATCTGTATTCTAGTATCTTCCTCTAAAGAATGTTGATCTTTGGTCTGGAGTATGGGTTGGATTCAGCTTTGTGACTTTAGGATGGGTAGTTTGACTATCCAAGGATTAGAGGGGGGTATTTATGTAGATTTCACTCCCCTACTGTGGCTCCCTGCTTTCTAGGATTTCCTTTCAATTTCCTCCTTCTTTGGCAGTCTCCACTCCAACCTGTGACTTTCAGCCCAGTAAGACTAAAGCTTCCTGCTTAAGCTATTTGCCAAGGGGCTGAGGGGGCTGGGGTGTGCCCTCAGGGGAAAAGCCATAAGTAAATAAGTGTGTGTGTGTGTGTGTGTGTGTGTGTGTGTGTGTGTGTGTGTTTAACCTAGGGCAATTCCATTCTTTCAAAGGTCAAAGGGCCTCCAGTTTCTGGCTGCTCTTTATTATGTTCCATTGCTTTCAAATAATTGTTTTTTGCATTTAACCTGCTGTTAGTCCAATACAAGCCGCTCTCTGTCTCTCTCAGTCTTTTAGCTTCTCCCAATCTTTCCTTCCCTCTTTCCCCCTCTCCTCCCCTCCCCAGGCTCCCACCCTCCCTTCCTCTTTCCCTCTCTCATTCCTTCTACCTCTGTCTCTCCTTGCAGGGAGAACCTGGCCCCAAAGGAGACCCTGGAGAGAAGAGCCACTGGGTAAGCTCCAGCAGAGCACAGACCCCCACTCCCCCTTCCTGCCCTGGGCACTCAGGAGATTATTTGGAGGGGAGCACCTCCTTCAAATCCCCCTGCAACCTGGTCCCCTAGGAAGGAGCCTTGTCAGACCTCCGCTCTGGCCCCTCCCCATCTGCCCCCCCAGCCAGGCAGGGCCAGCCTTATCGGCAGACCCCACACTCTCTGTCTCTGTCTTCGTCCCTGTCTCCTCCGTCCCTCCATCTTTCCAAGCCAGGGTGACCCTGCCCATTCCTCCTGGGTGGTTTGGGCTGACCCAGTCCAGACTGTATCCTGTGCCTCGAGAGCCCGTTCCCAGCAAGGGCTTTGGCTTCTGCTCTGTCTGCAGAAGAAAGGGAAGCATGAAAACAATACCCAGAAAAAGCTGTGAAGCACAGGGAGGGAGGCACAGAAACAGTGAGGAACACTGGGGCCCTGTGGTAAAAGGGAGAAGGGACCTACCTATCACTGTACACATAGAAAATCCATGGATCACGGGAAGGGAGGCCTCGAAGCCATTATGTATACATCCTACATGGTAAATGAGGTCAGGAGACCTAGACTCCGCTGTTCTCAAAAGAGCTATAATTAACACGAGGTCCCAGACACCATCACATACATAGGAGAGCCATGGGGAGTGCGAGGAGAGGCCTAGAAACTATCATAGGCATGGGAGAACCATGGGAAAAGAGATGAGGGGATCTAGAAACCACTATACACGGAGGAAGCCCATGAAGATTGAGAAGGAAGGCCTAGAAACTGTCACATACACAGGACACATAGGGTATATGAGAAAGGGGACAGAGAAACCACATGTGGGGTCCTAGAAACCTTTACAATCATTGGAGATAGTTGCAATGAATGAGTTTCCAGGCCTAGAAATCTGCGCACCCGATAGTTGCATGGGGAGAGGACCAGAAGTCCCACGGTGCAGGGACCTGGAAACCACTGTGACCTAGACATTTGGAAAATGGGTGGGGTGAGGGTAGACACCCGTACAGGAGAGAAAACTAGGAAGCTATTCAGGAGGCTGGTATCAGGCTTCCCTTTCCCCCGGCCCCTCCCCGGTGCAGTCTGGCTGGGGTACCCTACTTCCCAGCAGGCACTGGTGAGGACGTGGGATGCACCCAGCACCTGCCTTGCCCTCTCTGCTCCTGATTGTGGGGTCAGTGATGGATACAGCCGTGGGAGCCCCTCACCCTGCACGAGCCCTTCCCCGTGTCTTCCCATGACTTCAGGGGCCCTGCTACCTCTCCAGCCTCTCCCAGCCCCTCACTGCCACTCTACTCCCCATACCCCCCTTCACCCCCTAGTGGTTCCAGAGCCTCTTAAGCACACTGCCAATATGGGCACGAGCTGGGCTGGGGGGTCAGGTAGACCCGTGTGAGCCCAGCCCTCTACCTCCCCTAGGCCCCTTCACTGGCCACTCCCACCCTGGGAACATGTTTCCTACTCAGCCCAGGAGAGGTGGGAGAGGTGAAATGAGGCTGACTTAGGCTACGCAGGGATTCCAAGAGGAGAACAGATGCCTGAACTGTCCCAACCCAAACCTCGATCTCAGGACCACCTATGGGAGGGGCCGCCCCAGAGGTAGCAGGGCCCTTGCCCATCCTCCTGCCTCCCCATCGCCCACCTGTACTTCTGCCCCTGCTTGCACCTGCCTGAGGGGGGCCTGCTGGGCTGGGGTCAGCATGAGGCTTTGAGGAGTGGGGGACCAGCTCTGTTGGGGGTAGGTGGGCATGAGGTCCAGTGTGGGGAAGGGCCCTGAGGGAGCCACTCTCAACCTACCAACCCCCAGGTAGACCTGAACCCCTTGCCCGACTGTGGCTCAGCAGTGACACCCAGTGGTCATGAGCATGAACTGCAGGCATTACCCCCAGACCTAGCTGAACTGACTCATCTTAGACCAAAGTTCGTACCCCTTATTCAGGCAGGAAAAACTGAGGGCCAACTCCGCAGAGCAAATTGTTGGCAGAGCTGGAACTGAAGCCCAGGATTTTCAGCTCCCAGGATCAGTGAAACCAGCCCTTCCTCGGTGGGTGCCAGGCCCTAGGCTGGGCCCTGTAGACACAGATGTGATTTGGTCACAGTCCCCACCCTCAAGGTGGTCACAGTGGGAGGAGGTAACAGACCAGTAACCAGTGGCAACAGGACAGAGGGAGCTCAGTTGTGATGGGGGAGGATTTAGCGTCTTCCTGGAGGAGGAAATGGGGGCTGAGATCTGAAAGGTGCATTAAACAAACAAAGGGTGTTCCGGCAGAGGAGAGAGAACATCATGTTCAAAGGCCTTGGGGCTGGAGTGAGCTTGGGGTGTTCAAGGAGCTGCAAATACTTGGCATGGTACAGTGTGACAGTCAAGGGGTGAGACGGAGGTCAAACGGGCTTTCAGGACTTAGGAGGCCATATGGAGGAATTTGAACTTTGTTCTGCAGACGGTGGGGAGTCATTGAAGTATTTAACAGCAGGGAAGGGACACAGTCAGATTTTTGTTTGTGAACACTTCCTCTAACTGCCCAGTGGAGAATGGGTGGGACAAGGGGGCAACAGGGGAGAAGCAGAAAGAGAGACATAGGCGGGAGCCTGTTGTGGTCATCCTGGCAGGAGACCGTGGGGGCTGGAACGGGCAGGGGGGACAGTGAGGACGGATGGATGTCCATGGACTAAGTGATGCTTGATGCTGGCTTGACTGTGAGGGGCAGCGAGCAGTTAAGGCAGCCGTTATAGTAGAGAGCCCGGAGAAGCAGCCCCACCGGGTTCTGTCCAGGGAAAATGGGAGCTGTTTGTGATAAAGCTGAGTGGGGGTGTCCAGCAGGCCCTGGACACTCGATCCAGGCCTGGAGGGGATTGGGGCGTTATCAGCGCAAACAACAGGCCACCCACCTTGGAAGGGACCTAAATAGCAGGACTTTATTTGACATTTTTTCCTCTAATTTTGTTTCTTTTTTTTTTTTTTTAAGATTTTATTTATTTGAGAGAGAGAGCAAGCACTAGCAGCGGGGAGGGATAGAGGGAGAAGCAGACTCCCCACTGAGCAAAGAGCCCGATGCAGGGCTCGATCCCAGGACCCCAGGATCATGACCTGAGCCAAAGGCAGACGCTTAAACCGACTAAGCCACCCAAGCACCCCCCCAACTTATTTTAAATGAAGATTTTATTTTTAAGCAATCCCTACCCCCAAAGGCTCGAACTCACAACCCCGAGATCAAGAGTCACATGCTTTACAGACTGAGCCAGCCAGGCGCCCCTCTTCCAATTTTCCTTTGGAAGATTTTCAAATATGTAGAAAACTTGGTACAATGAATATCCCCTGCCTTCTTGTAGACTGACTATCAGTATTTTGCCACATTTGCTCTTTCTCCATTTATATTTACAGACTTTTGTATGATCTATTTGAAAGTAAGTTGCAAACCTCGTCCACATTTCCCCTAACACATCAGCGTGTATCTCAAAAGAATACGGACATTCTCCCCAAAACCCCCCCGAAAAGCTCCAACACCACCCACCGCCACACATAAGCAAGCAGACATTAATTAATGAAATGATAACATGAAGTTATATATCATTTAACTTATATAAAAATTTTACCGGTCATCCCCAAAATGCCTTTCTTAGCTGCTTTTAGTAAAAATCTAAGATCTAATCAAGATTCATGCATTGCACTTGGTTGTTAGTCTCTAGTGCCTTATAATCTAGAACAGTCCCTGTCCTTTTCTTCTTTCTCTTGACTTTGTCTTTTTGTGACTATCCCGCCACCTAGATTGGCTGTTTCCTGGTGATGAGAGACAGTTAAGTGCTCTTGGCAGGAGCGCTAGCGGACGCCCTCTTATTACATCCTACCAGGACGTTCGTGATGTCAGCTTGTCCCACCGTCCATGCCCGAGTAGCTCAATGTCATCTTTGAAGGTCATCCCTTTTTAGATCCTGCTCCTGTAATACTTGAAGGGGGATTACTTTGGTGTGTGGCCCATGGTGACCCTGTGACCCTTGGGCTGCAACAGCCAGTTAGTGGCCCGAGGGTAGCCCCGAGCTGGCGATGTGGACGGGACAGCTGGGTTATAATGGACAGTCTCAGCAATGCCACGGCAGGCTCACGCTGGGCGGACTCTCGGTTGTTAGATGTTTCGGTGAACCCTGAAGGGCTGGGTGTCCGTTGTAGCGATAAGCATATTCTGCCCCATCCCTTCATGTAGTCTGTGCTAAGTAAAGGACGCTGAGAGAGACTCCCAGATATGTCAGCGCTGGAATGATTCTATTTGCTGTCCTGGGGCTGTGTTGGAATCAAGATATTGACATTCCGGAAATAGCTTTAGTCTGGACTAGGCAAGAGGAAGGAGTGAGGGAGTGTGGAAGTTCAGCCAGACCGTGGACCCTGTGCTAGGGAAGGAAAGGACAGACAGACAAATTGGAAGTGAAGGTGAGGGCTGGCAGGAGCCCGGGGTGGCTGCTGACACTATTGCTGGGCGGGGGTCCCAGGGGAGGGGCTTTGGGGGCCCACTGCCACATCCCTGGGCCTGGGGGCTGCAGACCCAGAGATTCTGCTTAGAAGGGAGGGTGGGGCTGGGGGCCTGATTCCAGCACAGGCAGAATATGGACTTGGAATAGTCAGAGCCCAGGGACGGATGAGCCCAGAGTGAGAAGGGCTGGGGAGTGGACGCCTGGGCCTGAGCCGCAGCTTTTCCAGCATTTTAAGCACAACTTCCAGAAAATGATGCCACTCAAACATTTTCTAGTTTTACTCGTATATATTCGTTTTGACGTGAATGGAAAGGATATCCAGAAGCAGCCTGTTCCCACTGATGGACTTCATTAGAGTGAGATTAAAGTAGTAGTAAGGCAGAAACTGACTCCGTTTAAAGAAGATTAAGTAAACAAAAGTGCAGGTCGCCCAGGGATGGGGCAGGAATCATGCAGGTGTCGGGCAACAGAGATTCGGGGCGCCCTGTGACAGCCTTCAGGACAGGCTCTGGGACGGCAGCGCGACCCCTGCGGATTGGCATCCCCCTTCCGCCAGTGCAAGGGTGCGGGCAGAGAGCAGCCAGCTGGAACCCATCAGGACTTACTGAGGGGGCTGCTTCCACCTGTCTTGCTCCCCCCACCCCTGCTCCCGTTCTCTCCTGGTCTTATCCTGGCTGTCGGCAGGCCCTGGGCTGTGGCAGGTGGTGCGGGGCTGCAGGTGCATGTCCTGGGTGGGGCATGGGCCACCAACAAGCTTTGCAGGGCCCCCTCCCTTGCCCCCTTCACGGCTGCATCTGTCTCTTTCCTCCGCAGGGGGAGGGGTTGCACCAACTACGCGAGGCTTTGAAGATTTTAGCTGAGAGGGTTTTAATCTTGGAAACAATGATTGGGCTCTATGGTGAGTAGAGACAGACAGACGGACAGACAGCCCAGCCCCCACCCGCTAACCTTCCCCAGGCCCTCCGGGGGTGGAGCTGCCTGGACCCAGCCGTGAGGCTGGAGAAGGTGCCTGCCCCAGGCAGGAGAGGACCTGAGAGAGCAAGGCCACCCATCCCTCGATGGTTGGTCCCTCCTCCGCAGGTGAAAAGGAGGCCCTACAGACCTGGGCCCCCCACCTCTGTGGCCAGACCTGGGCCTCCAGGCATTGTGGGTAATGTGGTTTCCAGGCCTGCAGGGAAGCAGAGGTGACAGATTTTGAGTTTGGAAGAAATTAGGGGCAATGGAGCCAAACTCCAGACCAGCAGGGGATTGTGGGTAACTGAGCCAGACTGCAGCAGAGCAGGGGGTCATGGGTAATAAAGTCAGGCTTCATTCAGCTCTCCAGAAATTGTGGGTAACAGAGCCAGTCTCCAAGCCCACAGGCCAACAGGTCATGGAGCTAGACTCCAGAAGTACAGGGGACTGTGGGTGACGAAGCCAGGCTCAGGCCCCAGGGAACTCCAGGTCCTATAGCTCCCACCAGTTCTGACTTCCCCTCCCCCAGAAGCCCCCAGAGGCTCTCACAGGGCAGGCCTTCCTGGCCCCAAGTATCTCCCTTACAGTTGCAGGTCCCCCTCTGGTCCTCCTAACCCACCCTGCAGGTCCCTTTAGTGGCCAGAGAGAGCCAGACCCCTACCCCAGGCACTTACCCACCAATGTCGCCACCCATCTGCTCGCTTGAGGATCCAGGCAGATCCCACTTAGAAGGGGAGACCGAGGTCTTGATAGAGACTCATGCCTGGGCTCCTGCCTCGAAGCCGGCCGGTGCCTGGCCCCCACACCCCCCCTCGGCTCCCCGGGCCAGCCCTCGGAGGCCGGACTCGCACCGTCTGCTCTTCTTGATCTCCCATCAGGCTCCTAGCTTACAGAGCTTCCTGCAGCAGCAGGCTCAGCTGGAGCTCCTGGCCAGACGAGTCACCCTGCTGGAAGCCATCATCTGGCCAGGTAATGGCAGGGCGGGCAGGTAGGGGCAGCCCCTTCCAGGAAGGGCCTAGGGACACAGAAGTCACCTCCCATTGGTGGCCCCAGGCCAGCAGACACTCCTTCTCTAGTCCTTCCAGGCAGCCAGCAGACAGACAGACGGTGCCTGACACCTTGCTGGCACAGGCTCCCAGATCAGACAGACCTAGTCCTGTTCTCATGGAGTGTAGGGTGCAGGAGCACGGGGGTCACCCTGGAACTGTTAAACCTGGGGTAAGGAACACTACGGTGGAATGAGTGCTATGAGAGCACAGAAATGCCCCAGCCCCAGGCTGGGGGGTATGGGGGAGGGCACCTCAGGGAGGGCTTCCTGGAGGAGGTATCCTCTAAATGAACGTGAAGGGCAAGAATGAGCATGAGTAAACAGGCCGAGGAACAGCACGAGCCAAAGCCAGGAGGCTAGACTGTTCTGTGAGGTTGCTAAGGAGTGACAGCTTGGGCTAGAGAATCTGGCAGGCCCCAGTTTGAGAAGGCTCTTTGAAAGGAGTTAGAAGGCATGGAAGGAGATTAGACACCAAGTGGGCAGCGCCCCTCCCCGTGCCTGGCTTTTCATGGTGGGGCTAAGGAGGGCCCTCCCCATTAAACTGGAGCCTGTGGGTGGCCGTGAAGAGAGGCAGGGATTGGCCACCCTCGGGGCTGAGCTCCAGTCCTCACCTACCTGCTAAGAGGCCCCCATGGCCACCCTTCTCCCACGTCCAGCCACCCCATCTCACAGCCCAATCCTAGTTACATCAGCACACAAAGGCCTCGGACATCACGTCCAACTTCGCGTGTATTTTACGAGGAAACTGAGTCCCCAAGCAGGAAGGAGGGCCAGGGTGACAGCCAAGCCTCCTTCATTCAGCACATCTATAGGGCACACCTTCTGAGTGCCAGGTCAGGGCGGATGCTCTGGGCCCATCAAGTGAGGGGGAACCCTCAGGGTCTACAGAGATGAGAGCCACGGGGGACAGAAGCACCAAAGGATGTGAGTGGGCGGCAACCAGCTCCAGCTGTGGCCTGGAGAAGCCCTCCCGGCAGAGGGGACACTTGCATTGGGTCACAGAAGATCCCTACAAGCATGTGAGCAGAAGACAGAAAGGGCAGCCCTGACGGAGAGTCCTGTGTGGACAAAGGCCTGGAGGCTGGAAGGGGCGTGCGGTCTGCTTCCCAAGCTCTTCCCACCTTGCCACGGGGCTTCTCTAACTTTTAGAAACATCAGTGACCATCTCCCAGACCTCCTCCCCCTCTCACAGATCAGGGCCCAGGACCAAATCCCAGGCTTTTTCAGGTGTCCCCCACCTCCTCTCGGGAGGACTGGGAGAGGAGCCAGAAGGGACACACTGTAGCCTTGGACCTGTGGCCCATCTCCACTTCAGTCACCTCTGTATCCAGCAGCCCAGGGAGGGAGTGCTGGTCATCTGAGAAGGGCCTCGGCCACTCGCCTGGGAGAGTGACCCCACAAGCCTGCTTGAGTTGTGGGCCTGGAAGGGGAGGTGAGGGAGGAGGGGAACAGAGAAGAAGGAGCTTTCCCCATTGTCCATTGTACACAGCAGGTGGTAACTAAAGACCCAAATTGGGCTCAGGTTTAGGTTATAATCAGTAATGAGATAGTAACAGCCCACCAGGCTGGGGGATTTATATTCAGCCCCCGTCACAGGCTTGCTAGGTCGGTAATACCACGCCCATTTCACAGATAAACAAGTGCGAAGAGCTCACGTGATTTCCTCAAGTGTCACAGCAATAGCAGTGGTGAGGCCAGGGAGCCAGCGTGGGGCTGTCCTCCCAAGCACTGCCTCTTTTTGCTCCATCAACAAAAGGTCACGGACACCCCTGCTCAGCCAGGCACTGAGTGGGGCCCAGGGGAAGCCAAGGGCCCTGAATTTGATTGTGTCAGAACAGCATCTCATGACCAACTCACAGGGACCAGGCCTGCAGGAGACCTGGGTCAAAAACACACCTAGAGACCATAATAATCCAGCATTTACCGTGAAAACCACTTTCCACTCCCGGTCACCTTAAATACTTACCACAAGGGTAGGACACCGTGTTGTCCCCATGCTCCAGATGAGGCTGAGATTCTGTGACTTGCCCAAGACCACATCACTGGTCCTGGCCCCAGCTGATGTGGGAGCCTGAGCTCCATGCTACTCTCCTCCTGTGCTCCCTGATTTAGGGCATGAAATACCCTTGACTGTGCCCACACACAGCTGTCTGGCCCAGGGGCCGAAAATTCCAGCCCCGAGGTGTATGGGTGCACACAGGCTCAGCATGCTAGACAGATAGGGTTATGAGGGTATAGCCCACTCCCCTGGCAGTGGCCCAGTAGAAAGCTGGTGCTCACCAGAGTTCAAGTGTCTGTCCCTTTGAACCGGACTTCAGAGGCTCAGCCAAGTCCCCCATCCTGAGGCTCTGCTCCTTGACCATGCCTTTCCCCCCGGAAAAATAGCACACCCTGATCTACCTGACCCACGTATTTAACTGAGAGAGGGACCAAAGCGTTGGTGGCGGAAGACTTCTTGGAGGAGGTAGGCCTTGCCTGGGTGTTGAAGGATGAATAGGAGTTTTCCAGATGGCGAGAATGCCAATTATTCAGTTTCACTCTTGCAGGACAGCTTATTTCCAGGTTGGGGCCTATTTCACCATAGCCAAATTAGAACTAATTTCAGTAATTATTGGAGTTGGTCAGGACCTAGAGTACATCTGGAATTATCCCTCCTGGTTTTAGATGAGACCGCTGAGGCCCTGGCAGAGACTAGACTTGCCCAAAGCTCTATAGTAGGTCGGTGGCAGAGTCTGGCCTTCCTAGACTCTTCCCCACCACAGATGGCCTAATCCCAGGAGTGGGGAGTGAGTCTATTCCCTGACCTTAGCTTTACCAGCTATGAAACGGGGATGATTCAGGGCACACCTCTCCCCCAAATGTAGGAAAGAACAATACTTTTATGGAACATGCACTCCGTGCTAAGCATTTCAGGAACATGGCAGGCTCTTTGATCCTCACTTGACAAGAGAAAATCAAATAGAGGCCCTGAGCGCTCTCACTGGGTGGGGAGCTGATAACTCGGGGGGGAGGGGGGGCGGCAGAGGTACTGACCATCTTGCAAACACCCTTCTGTCTCATAGCTCTGCCTCCCAGACGCCAGGGCAGAGCGCACCTGGCAGAGTACCCAGCGCCCCAGCCCCCAGAGGGCCGAAGGGAGATGGGCACCTCACACAGACCTCACTAACCCTGACTCTCTCCTTCCCTCCGGCAGAACCAGAGGGGTCGGGGGCAGGCCCTGCCGGCACAGGCACCCCCAGCCTCCTGCGGGGCAAGAGGGGAGGACACGCGGCCAACTACCGGATCGTGGCCCCCAGAAGCCGCAACGAGAGAGGCTGAGGGCGGGGGCGGCCCTAGGGGCAGACCAGGCCAGGCTTCCCCTCCCAGCCTGGACTTGGCCAACTGCCTCCAGGGACCGCCCATCCATATTTATTCATGTCCTCAGGGTCCCTTCTGCTACCTAGGCCTTTGGGATGGGCACGTCTTGGTCCTGACTCCCCGTGCAAGCCTGATAGGAAGCTGAGAAGGGACAGTGGCCTGAGAGGGAGGGGCAGCCCAGGCAAGAGGTGAGGCCTGGCTCAGGGCCCTGGGCCTCTGTCTCCCTCTGTGAAGTAGGATGACGCAGGCCTGCAGGGCAGGGGTGGCAGGTTTGAGGCTTCTGTCTTCTCATCAGCTGCCCAGGCATCTGGGCCTGTAGGCATTGAAGAGAGCCGGGAACTGGGGTTCTGCTGGGCCCTTGGTACATGCTTGATGGGGAAGGGCTTGCCTCCCCTTCCTCCCCAGTCAAACCTCGGGGAGCCCACCGCACCCCTCCTCTCCTTGATTTCTGGTGCTGGCTCCCCACCCTGAGCTCAACAGGCAGGACACTGGGGATTTCTCACATAGGTCCTGCCCCCTGAGCCCCCAGCCCCTCCCATGTCCCGGATGGGGGTGGGGGTGGGGGCATGGAGAAGGAGGGGCCCCCTGGAGGTAGAGGTCTCCAGCCAATAAAGGCCCCCAGTCTGATGTCCCACTGGCCTGGTCTCAATGTGTGCTTAGATGGGTGCGGCTGGGCTAGGCCAGGAGCCCCTTCCCTCTTCTCAGGGGCCTTCCCTGCCCACAGGCAATGCAGGGCTGAGGGGACTGGAGGGTAGGTGTGTCTCTGCACATCCAGGAGCTGTTCTCCTGTAATGGGTCATTTCTTCACTGCTCATTCATTCATTCATTCATCCATCCCCCTTGCTGCCAACACAGAAGAGTCAGACACAACGGCCTCCCCCAAGGAGGTCCAGGTTGAAAAAAGAAATGGTTTTTATTCTAAACAGTACCAGGGTGGGGTGCTGGAGGGGTGTCTCCCACACCACACTGCGGCTCGGCACACGGGGCTGGGCTCAGACTACCCACCTACAGGCCAAGCCTCTTGTCACCCAAGGGCCTGCATGGGCTAGGGGGGACCAGGACCCTCAGGGTGAGCGGGCCCACCCCTCCCCTGAGTCACCAGGGCCTCAGTGCCCACCTCCCCCCCAACCAGCAGCGACACGGCACCCTCCACTCGGCCCGTGGCTGCCAGGGCCACCACCGCCTGCTCTGTGGGGAAGCCCATGCGCTCCAGCTGCTGCAGCCTGTGGGGGGGAGGGGACGTCAGGGCCACCTCCAGCCCCTGCACCAGGGGACCTCCGCCCAGCCGCCCACCCGCCTTACCGCAGAGACGAGACGGAGGACTTAGACAGCCATAGTGGGCTCTCAGGACACGGGGCTGGCCCCTCCAGGAGCGAGGCCTGGATCCCCTCCTGGAGCATCTGCTTATCCAGGGCTGCCCAGAGCGGAGTCCCTGGGGGGAAGCCCGGCCCGGCCCAGGCCAGGCCCACCTCTGAGGAGCCCTCCCAGGTCGGCTGCACAGGCCCCAGGCCTGGCGGGAGCGGGGCCGAGCCTTCACTGCGGGACCAGAGGCTAGGGGAGGCCATGTAAGGAGGTCCAGGGGTGGGAGGCCTGGAGGGGCAGAAGCAGAAGAGGGCCTGACTGCCAGGCCCGCCACAGCTTCCGCCAGCAGGGCCGGTGTCTTCGGTGTCGCGCTCACCTAACTCCGGCAGGATGGGTGACAGGCAGCTCCGCCCGGCCACCTGGAGTAGGAAGGAGTCTGAGTGGCCAGGACCCCGCCAGGGCCCTGCACAAGACGCCCTCCTGCAGCACCTGCAGCCGCCGCTCCGACAGCTCCAGCCACTGGAAGGCCCCGGCTGCATCTATCTGCCCAGGGCAGGGCGGCTGGTCAAGGAAAACCAAAACCAGCCGGGGGGGGGGGGGGGGGGGGGGGG